>NC_072447.2:135892500-136203928 GCF_028878055.3 Symphalangus syndactylus | reverse complement strand
ACACTCAGGTTCAATCTCCACAGAGACAGCGATCAGGTGCCAAGCAATGGGAGTTTGTGGCCCAGCCCTAGCCTTTATGTGTGACCTCTCTGACTCTCCCTGAGTCTCTGTGTCTCCATCTGTGAGATGAGAATTCCAATTGCCATTCAAATTCTCAGTGCTGTGTGGAGGAGCAAATCAAATGGGAAGGCGCTTTGTAGGCCAAGTCATACCCCAGTATCATGATTCCAAGCAGAAGAGAGAAAACCCAAACTGCACTTTTATTGCCTTATTTCACTACAATCAGCAAGAACAGGACAGTCCAATTATGTAGACTCATTTCAGCAGCATGAACCTGAATGACCACCCTATCACCCCACATTCAGAAGGTGTCTCCTCACCTAATTTTTGTGGGTCTGCTTTTGATCCCTCACTCTCGTTTCCTCATAAAGGAAATTCTGCACACAAGATCTCTGTTCACCCCCCTTTAACTCACAGATCTGTAATGGTGAAACAGCCTTTCTATCTGGGGTGCCACCCGAAGTTCTTTGTTTCATGGCCAAGGAAATCAAGGATGCAGACACTCCAAGGGTGAGGATAGAGGAGGACTTTAATAAGCAAAAGAAAGAGAGAAAGCCCTCTGCCATAGAGAGGGGTCCCCCCCAAAATGTTGCCACTTCACAGTTGAATACAGAGGCTTTTATAAGAAACTGATGAGGGTTGGGTGTCTCATTTGCATGAGGTGCAAATTTATCGTAACTCCACCCCATCCTCCTAGTGCACATGTGGGCCCTTTGCTTGAGTTATTCCATATTGCTTTGTTCCCCTTACTGCACATGTGTCAGGGGATGGAATTTTCCATTGCAGGGATGTCTAGGCAAGTCTCCTGTGTAGCTTTTCTTATCTATGTGGCTGTGGGCATACCTTAGGCAAGCACCCCTGTGCAAGTTCCCTTATCTGTGTCTGCAGGCTGTTCTTTGTTTGAAAGAACTCAACTGAGGACCCACCCTAACTGCCTGCCTGACCAGTTTCTTCCTTCCTCCTCTTTTAGTGGTCTGCTTTTTGTTAAATAAATCATGTTAATTTCCACAGAATTTAAGACACATACACACACAGACCAACCCACACACACACACTTAAGCAGATTTTAACATGCATTTTAAACTGAGGGAATATTTTCTTTCTTGAAGTTTTTGGGGACATTGTATAAAAAAATTATAAACTGGTTACATTTGCACTGAAATTTTGGACATCTCTATGTTTTTCATGTTCCCTCTCTCCCTGGAAATGAAGAATCTGCTAATACAGTTTCAGCAAGGATGACATCCACTTCATTTGTGTACTGCACTCCTCAGAAGTGATGGGCTTTTAAAAAAGTTAATCAGGAAAATCCTTTTCTAGAAAAGTGTACCATGCCCTAAAAGATCACTTTTGCAAATGTGGATTTTTTTTCTCTGAGGGAAGAATCTCTTGCCCCTCCACCCTTCTATTATGAAAAATTTTAATCATACAGTAAACAAATATTTTTACAATAAACATCCATGTACCTATCACCCAGATTGTGCCACCAATTTTTTGCTATACTTGTTTTATCACATGTCTGTAGATCCATCCAACCCTGTATTGCCCACTACTCCATCTTATTTTCCTGATGCACAAATGTGGATTTTGGCTTACAGAATTTGCTTAAAATGATATCCACTGTTGGGGCTACTACAAAGCTTTCACTCTTTTCCTACTTACTTGAAAAGAACAACCTATGTTCACCTAGAGACTTCATTTGCCCTGGTGAGCTTGCGCTGCTTCAGTCAAAGGATGAAGCATGGCTCTGCTGATGGACTGTTAGCCATGGCTCAGTGAACTCAAGGCCACACTGACTCAATCTTGTGCTGTGTCTGTGGCTCAGGCTAAATGTAAGGTGTTCTGGGGTCCTTGTGGCTTAGATCATCATGAGTGACTGGGAACCATTATGTACACAGTGTCCTTTCCTCTCCTTCTACTCTGTTTTCCTTGAAGTCAAATTAATATTCAGTCCCATTGGCCAGGTGTGGTGGCATGTACTTGTAATCCCAGCACTTTGAGAAGCTGAGATGGGCAGATCACTTGAGCCCAGGAGTTCAAGACCAGCCTGGGCACCATAGTGAGACCCAGTCTCTACAAAAATAAAAATAAAAATAAAAAATAGCCAGGCATGGTGGTGCACACCTTAGTCCTAGCTACACAGGAGGTTGAGGTGGGAAGATCACTTGAGCTCAGGAGATCAAGGCTGCAATGGGCCATGATTGTGCCACTGCACTCCAGTCTTGGTGACAAACTGACATCCTGTGTCTAAAAAAAACATGAAAAATAATTCAGTCCCACCATCATTTCTCTAGATTAGGCATTGGCCACCCACAGCTAACATACCAAAATTCAGGTCTTTTTTATTTTTACTTGCCTACAGAAACAGCTGAGAACATATCCTGGGTCTTGTCATGTCCTTCATCTTCGATTTTTGCACTTTTCTCCTGCTTCCTGGTGGCCCTTCTTTGCCTTACCCACATAAACTGTATGATATCTCCCTCTGACTGTCCACTCCAAGCTGCCATTCCCCAAAATATGCTAAACTTTAAAACTACTCTTACTCTTCAGTCAAAATGTTTATTCTTACATTATAACAGATCTCAGATAGGAGAACATGACTAAGGATTAACTAAAGACACTTATACTAAGGTATAAGTGGATGATAGACCTTATCTTCACAGAGATTACATTTTATTTATATTTTTTTGAGACAGGGTCTCACTCTGCCATCCAGGCTGGAGTGCAGTGGTGCAATCTCGGCTCACTGCAACCCCCTACCTCCCAGGCTCAAACAATCCTCCCATCCCAGCCTCCCAAGTAGCTGGTACTACAGATACATGTCACCACAACCAGCTAATTTTTGTATTTTTTTGTGGAGGCTGGGTCTCACTATGTTGCCCAGGCTGGTCTCAGACTCCTGAGCTCAATCAATTCTCCCACCTTGGCCTCCCAGTTTTGGGATTACAGGCCTGAGCCACCACACCCAGCCTTAGACATTGCATTTTAAAAGAAAGAGGTGCTTATTAGCTCAAATGGATCTTAAAATGGTAGTATATGTGAGATATCACGAGGGAGGCCCATCTGGATTGTGATCTTTGTCTACTTCCAGACCTGTGCTTGCTCTGTTCCCTTTACCGCAATGTAAGGAATTTGTTATGTCTGACTCTTCAGAGAAGTTGGCAACCCCTGCTCTAGACCTTCAGCACAAAAGGCATACTCCTTTTATTTGAGCTTGTTTCCCATGCCACTGTCTTGAGTAAATAACATCTTAAACTATCATAGGTAGTTTCTGGAAAGTTTAGGAGTTTTCTAAACATGGGACACATGCACAGAACATCTGCGTGGTGGGCATTTAGCAATGCTTCAAGGGTCCCAGTATCACTCAGAGCTGGGCACCATTTGTCAGGGTGGGCATTTGGAAGCTCCTAAAGTAAAAAAGTCTCTTTTATTATTGGTTTATCTCAAATGAGTTTTGGGGTCATAGACTGCCATATTGTGCCCAAACTTGCTGCCCAGATTTCCACATTTTTATAGTGTACTCAATGCTTGTTTTTTTAAAAAAATATTTTTATATTAGAAATTGTTATTTAGGTTTTGTTGGCAACATAACCATAACATACCCTACAAAGCCAAAGTAATCACAATAATTTCTTATACTTGTTATAAGTTATGATTTCCAAAGTACTTTTATGTATGCTATCTTATTTTATACAGCAGTGCTGACACATATGCAGGGCAGATATATAGATGCCCACTTTGTAGATGAGAAAATGGAGGCTCAGAGAAGTGAGATGATTTTCTCAGGGTCTAACAGCTAATGAGGGTCAGAACTCAATTTCCCATCTTCCAACTCCTAGATTATAGGATCACACTAATTGGGTTGATGAGAAAACCAACTTCTGAGAGGACTGATTGTATGAAGTGGAAAGATCTGTGTTGGTATATGATGCCTAAGATTGAGCTTTGTATGGTGGCACTTCCGTTCTTCCTCAAGAACTGAGCTTAATGATTATTCAAACTTGGTAAAATGCTCTGTAGCTAAGAATTACTATAGAAAGAGAGTGTGTTGAGCTCTGGGGCCCGCATGTTATATAGGATCTGGGTGGAATCTTTGTGCTGTCCATTCCTACAAAATAAGATTAATCCTACCCCAGAAGATGACTCACTACCACACATCTGAAGACAGCAAGAATTAATAGCAGTTCTAGCCACTTGGCCGAAGAAATCCTCAACTTGGGTCACCTTGTGAATCTTTCAGACCAATCCCTCCACCCTTCTTAGCTGTCCCAAGGGTTCACATTCTTTCTATCTTTGCCTCTATGAATAAGTGTCAACTCTGATCAGCAACAAAAGTTGGATGCTAAAAGCAAACTGGGGAAGTGCCAATTCTAAAGTCTCTGAAGACTGTGTTGCATTAAGCCTTCCCAAGAACCTCTCACCTGCATCCAAGCCAAACATTATATACAGGGCCTAGTGCAACACTGTGTTTTCTTTGGTTTTAAAAGAGAACTTTAAAACCAAATCCAATCTCTTATTGATGACCTTTGAACCATTAGCCACTGTTGGGTAGTCGAAGTGGAACAAGTACAAGTATTATTGCTTATCTTCAGGCTGGATCTACTCACCAAAATCATTGGTTGAAAAGTAGAAAAATAAAAAATAAAGCAGTCAGAGAAGTTTTTGGTGTCATGTAGACAAAAATGTGCAGAAACAGTGTATACTTGCACACAGAATTCAGGAAGCTGGTTTGTATCAAAAGATGAAGCCTAGTTTTAGAATGTGTGTAGTCCATCACATAGGATGTTCAAAAGAAAGCTACTCTTTGGGAAGGGTCAGAGACAAATGATAGATCAAACTAAAGAGGCAGATTACTTTTTAAAGAGATGGAGCCAGGCATGGTGGCTCATGCCTGTAATTCCAGCACTTTGGGAGGCCAAGGCAGGAGGACTGATTGAGCTCAGGAGTTAGAAACCAGCCTGGGCAACTTAGCAAGACCTTGTCTCTACTAAAAGTTGAAAAAAAAATCAGCTGGGCATGTTGGCTCACGCCTGTAGTCCCAGCTAATCAGGAGGCTGAGGTGGGAGGATCACTTGAGCCCAGGATTACAAGGCTACAGTGGGCCATGATTGTGCCACTGCACTCCAGCCTGGGCGATAAAGTGAGATCCTGTCTCAAAAGAATAAAACAAAATTTAAAGACATGGAGTTATCAAAGCTAATCAGAAGAAGAGATTTAAGCAGCATGCTCAACTCTGAAACCCAACTTCTGTCACTTAGTATCAGTATCTGTCTTTGATGCTGAAAATCCACATGATTGGAAACGATTCTGTCTTGGTGTTGAGTGGCTACCATCAAGTCAACCAGTGATCCAAATCATTCAGATACTGTGCAAGAAACTAGTCATGAGAAGCTTGATATTTTTTTTTATCAAAAATGTCTCAACCTCACTTGGACAGAAATGGAAAATGACATTTGAAACTTTAATCCGTTAATATGTAGTCTGGTTCTTCCCGAAGGTTGCAAAGTTTCCAAGTTCTGAAACTCATAACTAACTAACCATATGGAAACAGAATGTTCTACAAATCTTGGCTTCCCGAATATTGTCAGAGTATGAGTGACTCTCATTGACACTGTGCAGGAACATACATGGATGACTGCCTGCATGTATGTTCCTGCCAGGGCAAGCCCTTTCCTCTCATAAGACGAGTCTCCTTACTAGGACAAGACCATTGAATGTTAAATTTCTACCACCAAGCCTTTGCTCTTGCTGCTCCCTTACCCCATACAAAGTGCCGGCCTTGCTTATCCTTCAAGATCCATCTCTGATTCCACCTGATATGGTTTGAGTCTGTGTCCTCACCCAAATCTCATGTTGAATTGTAATCCTCAGTGTTGGAGGAGGGGCCTGGTGGGAGGTGATTGGATCATGGGGGCGAATTTCCCCTTTGCTGTTCTTGTGATAGTGAGTTTTCATGAGATCTGGCTGTTTAAAGGTATGTAGCACCTCCCCCTTCACTCTCTTCCTCCTGCTCCAAACATGTAGGGACATGCCTGCTTCCCTGTTTTCTGGGTGACAGAGCGAGATCCTATCTCCCTCTCCCTCTCTTTCTATCTATCTATCGATCTATATATATATATATATGTATATATATATATATATACACACACACACACATACATATATACATACATACATACATACATACATACATACATATATATATTCTAAATTATTCCTGTGCTTTTATGCTGGTCAAATTCATTTCTGGTCAATACATAATACACCATGATTATAAGTTTCCTGAGGCCTCCCCAGCCATGCTTTCTGTACAGCCTGCAGAACCATGAGCCAATTAAACCTCTTTTCTTCAAAAAATACCCAGTCTCACATAGTTCTTTATAGCAACATAAGAACTAAGACACCACCTTCCCATGAAACTTCCTGTGACTACTCCCCCAATTGGGATCTCTGCAGTTTCTCATAGCTCATGGGACTTACCATTGATATAACACAAGTTGAGACTCTTTGTTGGTCTTGCTGTCCCCACTTACTACTCTGCTCTAGTCCATTCTCTAATCGTATCCTAACTGCCACAGCTCAACTCCCAAATGAGTCTCACAGAGAAGAAGAGTGGGCTTGAAAGTCAGACAGATGTGTCTTCAATGTGGAGCCCCTATACTTTTTCTAGGTCTGAGAATGGTTGAAATACCCACTCAGAGCTTCTCTCAGTTTCTTCATCCACTAGGAACAATGGTACCCATATCACAGGGTTGTTGTGAGAGACATTTGTAATGTGACAATGGCACAAGGCATGGTACATACTAAGCAGGTTTAATAAATGGTCGATATGTCTGTACTTCCCCATGTACTGTGCAGGATACAGAATGGGTAATGGGTCATAACTTGAATAATGAATATATTTTCAATGCAGCATCCCTGATCATTGGATTATAAAATAATAATTCTGGAGTTATAAGGCTGGGAAAAGTTATAAGATATCATCTTACTATGATGTATTTATTAATATGGAAACATGTTCACAAACTATCATTAAACCAAAAAGGCACTTTCTTAAATAGGAAACTTGGGGTCTGTATGCATTTGGCCACATGTGTGTGCACCTTTGTGCACAGGTAAAATATCTTTATCTATTCTTATATAGTTAGATTAAGAAGTACACACTAAACAGTGGTTAACCAAAATGTTAACAATGGTTATCTCTAATAGGATTGTAGACCATTTATCTGTATTAATACATTAAATATTTATTATTATAAATATGTACTATTTATAATATTGTATAATTGTTCTTATCTGTATTAATTTTTCTGTATTGTTTTTATTATGGACATGTACTACTTGTGTAAATAAGGCATAATACATGATTTTTAAAATGACATATATATAATTAAAGTATGAATAGAGAAAGAGGCTTGGAGGCAGGGAAAATGCAAAAATAAAAAAACAATGTTTTAGGGTCATAGGATTAGGGGTGCTTTCTCAGCCCCCAAATTTTCTGTTTTGTTATCCTTCTCTTGTTCTTCTTTCATGACCTTTACAATAGTTTTTAGTTTATACAAATCATTTACTAGGCCAGATGCAGTGGCTCATGCCTGCAATCCCAGCATTTTGGGAGGCTGAGGTGGGAGGATCACTTGAGCCCAGGAGTTCGAGACCAGCCTGTCCAATACGGTGAAACCCCGTCTTTACCAAAAAATACAAAAATTAGCCAGGTGTGGTGGTGTATGCGTATAGTCCCAGCCACTTGGGGGACTGAGGTAGGAGAATCACCTGAGCCTGGGAGGTCGAGGCTGCAGTGAGCTGTGATTGTGTCACTGCACTCCAGCCTGGGAAACAGAGTGAGACCTTGTTTCAAAAAAAAAAATCATTTTCTAAATTATTCCTATGCTTTTATGCTGGCAAAATTAATTTCTGGTCAATACATAATCAGGCTGTTATTGACAAGGCAGTATTCTAAGAAGGGAATCTTCTTCAACGTCTAGAATTATCAAAATGTATAAAATGGACTGACTATGTCTTGACCAATCTGTTAACTGGCTTCTTTCTGGTGGACCCCAGTTATTTTGACTCTGGTACTCAGTGTCATGTGGATCCTGCCTAGAGTTTTCCAATTGTTCCACAGCTCTGGGAACTGAAAAGCTCTTGTGCTGTTGGCCAGGGAGGGAGAGAAGCTTCTGCATGTGTGCATCAGCCTATTGGAGTTGCCTTTTGTGAGGCTAGAAGCATGGTGCCTGCCGGAGCTGTGAGTAGCCCTGGGATGCAGACTGTCCTTCCTTCCCATCTGCTCTGCCAGCAATTGTCCTGTCCCAGTAAGTACCTTCCCCTCCATGCCACCCTGTCATGGTGGCCAGCTCAGGACTGGGATGTGGCGCTCTTATTCACAACCCATATGAACACAACCTGGATTTGCAGCAGAGGTAGAGGAATAAATGGGGCCAAGGCCAGGGGACACAGGATAGAGTTGGAGAAGGTCTGTTCTTTTTTCTATTGACTTTAGGAACAGGTGACTGTATGGTTACAGTGTCTGCCTAGATTTTAAACTCACTTTGTTTTACAGTTTCAACAACAAGATTAGAAAATATTTATTGAGTTCTTACTATTTGCCAGATACTTAGTGATATGGTTTGGCTGTTTCCCCACCCAAATCTCATCTTGAATTGTAGTTCTCATAATCCCCACCTGTCATGGGAGGGACCTGGTGGGAGGTAACTGAATCATGGTGGCAGTTACCTCCATGCTGTTCTCCTGATAGTGAGTTCTCACGAGATCTGATGGTTTTATAAGGGGCTTTTCCCCCTTTTGCTTGTCACCTCTCTTCCTGCTGCCATGTGAAGAAGGGTATGTCTGCTTCCCCCTTTCCACCATGATTATAAGTTTCCTGAGGCCTTTCCAGTCATGCTAAACTGTAAGTCCATTAAATCTCTTTCCTTTACAAATTACCCAGTTAGCAGCGTGAGAATGGACTAGTACACTTAGCTATGCTAAAGAGATACACTGGTGAACAAAACAGACAAAACTCCCTTCCCTCACTGACTTTATATTATATTGTTGTAGAGATTCTCTCAAACCTGATGATGGCTTTCCAATTCCAATCAAAACAGAAAATAAGGTAATGAACTCTGGATTAAGAATCATCTGAGACACTTACCTGGCAGTGGAAATACCATCATCACAAAGGTGGTTTTTCCATGGCCAGCCTTATCCATTGCACTCAGATGTGCTGACCCCTGCAATTTCCCCAAATGTGAAAAACTTGACTGCATAATTTGTGATAGTGGGACTTTCATTCACACTTCCCCTGGGGGAAAAAGAAAAAGGAAATAGACGAGCACATTCGACATTTCTCAGTGGCGTGGCAGATCTCTAGGGCTTTATCTCCTTGTCTCATTCAGAGTGTGCCTCTTCCAGGAAATAGGCATTTACATTATGAACACTTACTTTGATCTATTCTGCATGATCTTTGATATCCTCTGTCATTTTGGAAAATAGCCCCAGAATCCAGACTTTCAGCTTTTGGGACAAGGTAAGCATAGGGAGTAGACAAAATTCCTTTCACCAAGAGGTGGAAGAAAGTGTAGTCTGTCTTACTACATATAGATGTAATGAGGTGGAAGAAAGTGTAGTCTGTCTTATTACATATAGAGGTAATGCTGGGAGTATAATTTTCTAATAACAGTAAAAGAGAATGTCATAGAATATATACAGCCTGCTAAAGAATTATTTTATATAAAATGTAACTGTGTCACAACATGATTTGTATACAATGTTCTGATTATATTTATATCTTTGTTTTGTTGTTGTTGTTGTTGTTTACTTGTTTTAGAGACAGGGTCTCACTCTGTCGCCCAGGCTGGAGTAAAATGGTGTACTCATGGTTCACTGTAGCCTTAAACTCCTGGGCTCAAGTGACCCTCCCACCCTGGCTTCATAAGTAGCTGGGATTACAGGTATATGCCACCATGCACAGATAATTTTTAATTTTTTTATAGAGATGGAGTCTCACTATGTTGCCCAAGCTGGTATGGAACTCCTAGCCTCAAGTGATCCTCCTGCCTCAGTCTCCTAAACTGCTGGGATTATAGGCATGAGCCACTGTGCCCAGTCTGTCTTAGTTTTAAGACTGCTAAAGAGTGGGACTTTTCGGCAAAATACTTAACTAAGATGTCCCATATTTAGCTGAGATCTTTCCCAGATTGGCTTAGAAAATATGAGCTGTCCATTTGTCAGTTTTCTTTGGTGAAGGGTTGTGTCTGTGTGTTTGTGGAGGGGAGGCAGATATTCAAGAATATAGAGAGTTGTTTTGTTCAAAGAACATGGCCTGAAGCTTATGACAATGCTTTATCAAACCCCCTGGCACTGGAATCTAGCCACTGATTTTTATTAAACTTTGGAGCTTTTGCAATTCTCACTGAGCTGAGGTCAGAGCTGGTGAAGCGCTGCCCCACTGCATGCCCTGATAACCACAGCCTCTTGGTATATCATCTTAATGGCCAATGGAACCTCCTTCTCTTCCTCCCCACCGTGACTGACATTTTCAGAAATGCCCCAAAATGGCACTAAATGATGTGCAAATACACCAGATGGATTACTAATCTCTTTTCGAGGCTTTCTTAATGGTGCATTCATAGCCCCTTGGAGCAAACTCAATTTCTCTCTGTGCACTCTATTTTCACTTTTACAATTTTAGAAGAAATCATTTTGGCAAACATATTTTGTGACTTGGATGAGAGGTAATTTATACAATTGCTTTACCTAGTATGACAACTAGCAGCAACTCCAGTCACAGGAGGATGGACGGCTATTCATCAATCACAGCTGAGACACATAAATGGGTCTGGAGCCTTTTATGTGGCCGAAACCATGAACTTGGGGGCTACTTAAGGCAAATCTTGTTTCTTTGCGGGGAGGGCAGTGCAGATAAAAGCAAAAGTCAGCTCTTTGGATCTTCACTTTTATATTAATCACCAGATCTTAAGAGAGCCTCAAATGAGCCCAACAGAGAGGATACAACTTTAATGGTACAAATGACACAGTGCTAAGGGTGGGTACCGCCAGGTCATCCATGCCAGGGATGCACCTGTGGCCCCAATCCTTGAGGGTGATTGGGCAACTGAGTGATACAACATGATCATTTCTCCCAATGGACCAGTCAGCCCACCGCATATTTTTCCTGGGAGTACCTGTTGTCACCCCCAATGAAATTCCCAAATCTGCCCAGAAGATGTTGCTTTACACCTCAGGCCCAGCAGAAATTTTAACGTTTTTGAACACACATACACAGACACACACAATCACACAGAAAACACAACCTTGGATGGAGGAGCTCTTATCTATGGAGCTGAATGTGTTTCTTCTACACCAGTGGTTTACAACCATGGCTGCACATTAAAATTACCTGGGAAGCTTTTAAAATTCTCAAATGTCCAGTCCCGCCACAGACCAATTGAATCACAATTGTTAGGGGTGGGATCCAGGAGCCAATATTTTTCTTGAGCTCACCATGTTATTCTGATGTGTGGCCAAGTCTGTGAACCACTGCTTTAAGCAGTTAAGGCCGATAAAGGAAATGGGTCTCTAACTTTAGTGCATACTGGAATCAACTAGGGAGCTTGTTAAAATGCAGATTCAGTAGGTCTGGGCTTGGGGCCTGAGATTTTATATTTTTAACAAGATCCTTAGGCAATTTTGAGGATGGTGGTCCATGGACCACATGTTGAGAACCCTGGCTAGAGAATTCTACTCTGGAGCTTGCATGTTTCTCAAGCCTCTTTTATTATTTAATTTCAAAATGGCCCTCTCCTCTCAAACAGCTTCCTCTTCTGCCAGTGCATATGTGGGAGGGTATAGTCCCTGGGGGGGATAATCAGGTCAGTAAATTCAGACCCTTCACCTTGTAGTATCCAGAAGAGCCAAGACAATACATCAAAGGGATGCGGAGGCATGGGGTTGGGTTTGGAGATGGACAGAGCAACAGGAAAGAGGAAAGGGGCTAGTTTTAGTCTAGTAGGTACTGGAGGTGGAATTTGGATTTCGTGTTAGGAAGTCACTCTGGGCGGGGTGCAATGGCTGATGCCTGTAATCCCAACACTGTGGGAGGCCAAGGTGAGAGGATTGCTTGAGGCTAGGAGTTTGAGACCAGCCTGGGCAAGGTAGTGAGACCCCATCTCCACAATTTTTTTTAATTAGGTGGGCATGGTGGTGTGTGCCTGTAGTCCCAGCTACTTGGGAGGCTGAGGTGGGAAGATTGCTCGAGGCCAGGAGTTCAAAGCTGCAGTTAGCTATAATCACACCATTGCACTCCAGCCTGGGCAACAGAGAGACCCTGTTCCAAAAAAGAAGAAGAAAACAAAGAAAGAAAGAAAATAAGGAGAAGGAGAGGAAATAATCCCTGTCTTGGATAGTCAGAGTTGGGAAGATCAGTCCCTGCAGCACACCACCCAAAAGGTAGGATATACTCAACCTGGGCCTAGACAAAGACATCCTACCAAGGGTTCCGGAGGGTGCCTCCATAGTTACACCTCCTACCTATACAGCCCCCACCTGTACAGCATTGTTTCTTGTCCAGCTTTTCTGTTTTTGCTGAACCCCAGGAGAACATTCTGCGTATTGCTGCTGCTAAGCAACTATAAGATAAAGGGAAAGGGATGAAGTGGGGAGGGACCATAGCCATGAGAAAGACATCTTAAGTGTATCTTGTAATTGCATATGCTCACTAGATAGTTATCCATTCTTCTGTGTATTTCGCTGCCCATTCCACAGACTCAACTGATGTGGAATTAGAGTGCACAGCCCTTAATGCCAGGTAACAAGCAAAATGCTACATGGAAAGAGTATGGATTTTGCAGGTAGACCAGGGCTCCTATCCCACCTCTGCCACTTAAAAATGGTGTGGCCTCCCCATGTCCCCCATGTGATAGTAACACCTCTGTTGAGTCTCTCTGTTGGGGGTGGGAGAGCATGAAATTAGAAAAGGCTTCAGAGAGGAGGTCAAAGTTGGAGTAAGATTTCCATGGGCACAGATAGAAGGAAAGAACTTCCTAGGAGGAGGCAAGGATATGCAAAAGACTGGAAAGGATGATTGCTGTACTGTTAGAATTTGTTACTGGGATCAATCCAGGTGGCTGCCATACAGTACTTTGTTGTTGTTTACCATATTTGTTTTCAACTTGTAGTTTGCATTTAGCTTGCTCTAACCAATCAGGAGATGGGTATGAGTTACTTTGCTATTTCTTTGCATTGGAATTTGCAGAACATTGGCAAGTGCAAACCCCCAAGTACAAATCTGGGTCCTTTCTACAACATCCAGCCCCATGCTAACTGATCCCGGTGTTCTCAACACTACATTGCACCCAACTCTAATGTTTTCCCATATTCCCTACCTGGTAGCAGCAAGAGAGCCCGTTACCTGTTAGAGAGGGAAAGGATCAGTGAACACACGATCACTGATGATCGAGAAGACTGCATTTGAGCAGGATCCTGACAGGTGGGCAGAGATGGAGGGAAAGGACATTCCAGTAAGAGGCTGATTACTCTTACCTAGTGGTCTATAGCACAGACATTGGTGCTAGAGGGTCATGGATTCAAACTCTAGCGTGGCCATTTCCTAGTTCTACTCATGATCCCCTTCCTCAGTCCTCTCTCACCCCACATCCATTCTCCCAGTCGTATAAACACTCTCCTAACTGCCCATGCTCAGTTAGATCTTTGCCTATCCTGTGTATCTGATCTTCAATGCCTGCACAATCCCCTTCCTGTAACCCACTTATGGTACATGGTCAGAATAGTCAGTCCACAACTTACTAGCTGTAAGGTGCAGAGTAAGTTGCTTAACTTCTACGAGCTTCAGTTTCCTTATTTGTAAAATGGGGATATTAAAAGCACTCCCTTAGCCAGGCACGGTGGCCTGCTCCTGTGATCCTAGCTACTCACAAGGCTGAGGTGAAAGGACTGCTTGAGCCCAGGAAGCAGAGGTTGCAGTGTGCTGAGATCACGCCACTGCACTTCAGCCTGGGCAACAGAGACCCTGCCTCAAAAAAACAAATAAACAAAAAGTACTCCCTTACAGGACTGTTGTAGGAATTAAATAAAATACCTTGTATAAAATTCTTAGCATCATGCTTGGAACACAGTAAATTCTTAGCGTATTATTTAATAGCTCCTTATACTGGAGCTGTTATTATTACCCACTCCAAGAATTATGCTAAGTGTTGGGAATACAGTGAACAAGAAAGACAAAGTACCACCCTGCACCACATGGAGCTTACACTCTAAAAGCAGGAGACAGTCAATAATAAATAAGCCAGTAAATATACATGAAGTCAAGTGGCGACAAGTTCTAAAGAAAAATTCAAGCAGGTTTGGTGGATGGGGACTTTTGGGGCAGTGAGACATTGAGTGATCAGGGAAGACCTCACATAGGAAGTGTCTATTGAGCTGAGACCTGAAAATACAGGAAAGTGGGAGTGAGTAATGGAGAGATTTGAAAAAAAGAGCTGGAGAGATTTGAAGAAAAGAGCTTTCCCTGTAGAGGGAAGAGCAAGTGCAAAGACCCCAAGGCAGGAGAGTTCTTAATGTGTTTAGAATAACAAGGAAGGTTTATTTATTTAGTAAATGCAGGTGTTTGCTTAAAGGGATACATGGTTGTCCATATCTGTATTTTTTTTTTATTATTATACTTTAGGTTTTAGGGTACATGAGCACAATGTGCAGGTTTGTCACATATGTATCCATGTGCTGTGTTGGTTTGCTGCACCCATTAACTCGTCATTTAGCATTAGGTATATCTCCTAATGCTGTCCCTCCCCCATCCCCCCACCCCAGAACAGTCCCCGGAGTGTGATGTTCCCCTTCCTGTGTCCATGAGTTCTCATTGTTCAATTCCCACCTATGAGTGAGAACATGCAGTGTTTGGTTTTTTGTCCTTGCGATAGTTTACTGAGAATGATGTTTTCCAGTTTCATCCATGTCCCTACAAAGGACATGAACTCATCATTTTTTATGGCTGCATAGTATTCCATGGTGTATATGTGCCACATTTTCTTAATCCAGTCTATCATTGTTGGACATTTGGGTTGGTTCCAAGTCTTTGCTATTGTGAATAGTGCCGCAATAAACATACGTGTGCATGTGTCTTTATAGCAGCATGATTTATAGTCCTTTGGGTATATACCCAGTAATGGGATGGCTGGGTCAAATGGTATTTCTAGTTCGAGATCCCTGAGGAATCGCCACACTGACTTCCACAATGGTTGAACTAGTTTACAGTCCCACCAACAGTGTAAAAGTGTTCCTATTTCTCCACATCCTCTCCAGCACCTGTTGTTTCCTGACTTTTTAATGATGGCCATTCTAACTGGTGTGAGATGGTATCTCACTGTGGTTTTGATTTGCATTTCTCTGATGGCCAGTGATGAGGAGCATTTTTTCATGTGTTTTTTGGCTGCATAAATGTCTTCTTTTGAGAAGTATCTGTTCATGTCCTTCGCCCACTTTTTGATGGAGTTGTTTGTTTTTTTCTTGTAAATTCGTTTGAGTTCATTATAGATTCTGGATATTAGCCCTTTGTCAGATGAGTAGGTTGCAAAAATTTTCTCCCATTCTGTAGGTTGCCTGTTCACGCTGATGGTAGTTTCTTTTGCTGTGCAGAAGCTCTTTAGTTTAATTAGATCCCATTTGTCAATTTTGGCTTTTGTTGCCATTGCTTTTGGTGTTTTAGACATGAAGTCCTTGCCCACCCCTATGTCCTGAATGGTATTGCCTAGGTTTTCTTGTAGGATTTTAATGGTTTTAGGTCTAACATTTAAGTCTTTAATCCATCTTGAATTAATTTTTGTATAAGGTGTAAGGAAGGGATCCAGTTTCAGCTTTCTACATATGGCTAGCCAATTTTCCCAGCACCATTTATTAAACAGGGAGTCCTTTCCCAATTTCTTGTTTTTGTCAGGTTTGTCAAAGATCAGATAGTTGTAGATGTGCGGCATCATTTCTGAGGGCTCTGTTCTGTTCCATTGATCTATGTCTCTGTTTTGGTACCAGTACCATGCTGTTTTGGTTACTGTAGCCTTGTAGTATAGTTTGAAGTCAGGTAGCGTGATGCCTCCAGCTTTATTCTTTTGGCTTAGGATTGACTTGGCGATGCGGGCTCTTTTTTGGTTCCATATGAACTTTAAAGTACTTTTTTCCAATTCTGTGAAGAAAGTCATTGGTAGCTTGATAATATCTATATGTTTATCTGAAAGTCCTAAATACTGAAAGTCATGGAGAAGAAGGTAATTGTGAAATCTGATGGTCCTTCCTGGATCCTTGAATGCTGCTGCTCTCCTGTGCTGTGGACCTTTGGCTCATGCCTGCCTGTGCTATACATGTTTAGCTTAGAGTACCCAGAGAAGGGAAGAAGCCTTCCTTTGATTCTCAGTATAAGGCTGAGAATAAGGTTCCAAATCCACATACTGGATTTTTATGGATCAATGACTCATCCTTTTTTCATTCTTCCACTCAACAAGCATTTATGACTTACTTTCTTTAGGTATAACTATGCTAAATTCTGTGAAAGATACAAATAATTCTAGGACAACAGGCCCAGCCATCTTGAAGCCTTTTTGGAAACATTTGGGATAAATCATAATTTGTAGAACTATACAATCTCAGTATTTAAAAACTAGAAGTGAGAAGACATACATATATGAACAGCTAAGAAAATGGTGGTTAGTGTTAATCACAGTCCTAGACTGTTGTATAGAAATAGCACAGTGTAGTGAATGATGGCATGCGAGATGAGTTATGCAAATAAGGAAAAGTATAGCAGTTGGTCAGGAGAGGCATCCTGGAAGTAGAGAAGCTCAGGTTGGGCCTTAAAATCTATGCAGGGGCATAGAGGAAGAAAGAAAGAACAAGAAGGCCGGGCGCGGTGGCTCACGCTTGTAATCCCAGCACTTTGGGAGGCCGAGGCGGGCGGATCACGAGGTCAGGAGATCGAGACCACGGTGAAACCCTGTCTCTACTAAAAATATAAAAAAATCAGCCGGGCGTGGTGGCGGGCGCCTGTAGTCCCAGCTACTCGGAGAGGCTGAGGCAGGAGAATGGCGTGAACCCAGGAGGCGGAGCTTGCAGTGAGCCGAGATTGCGCCACTGCACTCCAGTCTGGGCGGCAGAGCGAGACTCCGCCTCAAAAAAAAAAAAAAAAAAAAAAAAAAAGAAAGAACAAGAGAGCAAAATGCCAACTGTTTTGAGATGACCACTCCTGAGAAAAATGTATGCTAAATCAGTCATGCTAGCTAGCTAGCTCTCTGCCATTATGATTCATGATCCATCATCTGGAGTTGTCATAACTTTTGTAACACATCTGTTCTCTAAAATCCTGTGTTTATACATTCCACATGACAAGTGAACTCGAATTCATCAAATAATAGTATCCCTGATTTCCTGAGAACTTGGGCCTAAGGTAGCAATTGGTTTTAGACTTAATGTGCTTCTAGCTCATGCAAATGATTCCAAATTGCCATAAGAAGATGGATGCCTTTTCCAACTTGGGTACGCTTTGATAGCAGAGGTGACTAGGGCATCTTTTTCAAGTTCAGGCAGAAAAATACCTGCAAAGGCCCAGACACCTTGGCCAAATAACTTTGGTTGGCCTGATAAAGTTGTTTCTCTTGTGGGCTTCCAGGCTCAGTGGGTGTGGTGGCTGTATCCAGTGAGCTTAGCTCTGGCTGTTTTTTTCATGTAGAACAGTGTAATCTAGTCTCTTGGACTGGGCTGGATCTTTGCTTTTAATTACAACGGCATATTGAGAATGGACTGGGTTCTTACTTTTGTTCTTTACTTAGGTTAACTCAAACCATTCCTTTAGTTTCCTTCCTTCCTTCCTTCCTTCCTTCCTTCCTTCCTTCCTTCCTTCCTTCCTTCCTTCCTCCCTCCCTCCCTTCCTCCCTCCCTTCCTCCCTTCTTCTCTTTTTCTTTCTTTCTGTCTCTCTCTCCCTCCTACTTCTCCTTTCCTTTCCTTTCTCCTTTTCTTTCTTTCTTTCTTTTCTTCCTCTCTCTCTCTCTCTCAGGGTCTTGCTCTGTCACCCAGGCTGGAGTGCAGTGGCACAATCACAACTCACTGCGCCTCTACTTCCTGGGCTCAAGTGGCCCTCCCGCCTTAGCCTCCCAAGTAGCTGGGACCACAGGTGCACATCACCATGCCCGGCTAGTTTTCTTAAATTTTTTGTGGAGATGGGGGTCTCACTGTGTTGCTCAGGCTGGTCTCAAACTCCTGGGCTCGGGTGATCCTCCTGCCTTGGCCTCCCAAAGTGCTGGGATTACAGATGTGAGCCCCCATGCCCGACCCTTCCTTGTTCTTCTTTTCTCCAGAAGATAATTTTGGAAATCCAAGTTCTTAAGATGGTGCCTAGGATAATCAAGTCCAGGGAGTGGAGGTAACTCATCTGCATTAGCACTGTTAGTATTTGTTCCAACTGGTTTGCAACTGCCCAACTTTGGTGACAGAGCCAGGATCTATTGATGACTTCTGAAGGTAGAAGCCATAAGGCCTAGTGGTGAAGTGTGTTTGACAGATGAATGAATAAAGAAAGTGGGGGATGCGTTCTTATATTTATAAAATGGAATATTATTTGGCCTTAAAAAATAAGGAAAGCCTGCCATTCTTGACAATACGGGTGAACCTGGAAGACACTGTTAAGTGAAATAGGCCAGACACATAAAGACAAATACTGAATGATCTCACTTGTATATGGAATCTATAATAGTCAAACTCATAGAAGCAGAGAATATAATAGTGGTTGCCAGGGGCTGGGGCATGGGGAAAATGAGGAGTTCTTGTTTAATGGATATAGAATTTCAGTTATGCTAGATGAATAAATTGTAGAAATCTTTTGTACAACACCATGCCTATAGTTAACAATACAGTAGTGTATACTTGAAATTTGCTAAAAAGGTACATCTTTAGTGTTTTCATCACACAAAAAAGAAAGTGGTAACTATGTATGGTGATGGATATGTTAATTAGCTTAATCGTGGTGATCACTTCACAATGTATACATATATCAAAACATCAAGTTGTGGGCTGGGCGCGGTGGCTCACACCTGTAATCCCAGCACTTTGGGTGGCTGAGGCAAGTGGATCATTCGAGGTCAAGAGTTTGAGACCAGTCTGGCTAACATGGTGAAACCCTGTCTCTACTGAAAATACAAAAATTAGCTGGGTGGTAGTGGCACACGTCTGTCATCCCAGCTACTCAAGAGGCTGAGGCCAGCGAATCGCTTGAGCCTAGGAGGCAGAGGTTGCAGTGAGCCAAGATCATGCCACTGCACTCCAGTCTGGGTGACAGAGTGAGACCTGGTCTCAAAAAACAAAAAAAAATCAAGTCGTGCACCTTAAATACAATTTTTGTCAATTGTACTGCAACAAAACTGAAAAAATAACACTGATGTTAGTTACCATGTATTGAGTGTTTATATGGTGCCAGGCAGTCTGCTAATCTGATCTTTCCAACAACTCTGTGAGGTAGGTACTATTATTTAATATCCTCTTTTTATAGATGGGGAAAGTGAGGCTCAGGAAGACTAACTGACATGCCCAGGTTCTTGTTGCCAGTAAGCAGCAGTCCTTCTGGTGGTTGGTCAGATTTGGGGTGTTAGTCCTAGCTTAGTCTTTCTGATTTACTTAATATTTTCATCTGTTTTCTGCAAAATTGGATAATAAAAGCCCATACCTAACAGGGTGGCTGTGAAGATGGAATTAGATAACATCTACAAAGTGCTTCATGGGGCCTGGCATATAGTAAGTGTCTATAAATGGTAGCTGCTCTTGTTATTAACCTGGTCTCTGGGCTATGAGACCTAGAGCTGCATTGTCTCTGTTCTGGGCAATATGCAGGTTTTGCTGAGCTGCCAGAATACACATCTGTTTGTATCTACCTCATTTGATGGAGCAGTGTGCATGCTCCAGTGCAAATACTGCAAAGGGTGCCAATTCTATTAGTTCAAGTAAATTGGGTGGGGAGCTCTTGACAATTTAAGGCATTCATGGAATATTCCTACTGGAATTTGCTGTGTGTTTGCAAATTAGTCCTGTGGAAACGTATCTTCAGAAATCCAGTGCTGATACAAAAGACACTGGGCTGTGAAGTGCATTTGGTGATTCAAATTGCAGGCTAGAAAATGGTCCTTGCAATGAGTCATAAACACCTTTACGTATATTGGGTTCGATTACTCTGATGGACAGCTCTTTGCTTCCATAGTATTAAGTCCTATGACTCACTCAATATGAAAAACCTGTCATGTGGCATATGGCTCCAAATCCAGGCCCTGCAATAAGGAGCTAATGCAAAATCTAGTACATGGAAAACTGAATGACGACTCACAATCACTCTCTTTCTTCCGTCCAGCATTGAGATCTCACTTGATGAAAATCATAGAAGCGATACATGACACTAGGGAAAGCAGAGCAAATCACTGAAACCTTCTATATCCGAACTCCTTGCCTCTAGTATCTCCTTTATGTCAAATACATCTTCCTAAAACACTTCATTTACCAAGTCACTCTTCTGTTCAAGAATTTTCAGTGACTCCCTGTTGCCTTTAGCACCAAGTCCAAACAAACACCTCAGTCTCTTTTTTTCACACCTGCACTCCCCACATCACAGATTCATTTAATTTTTTCATACAGTTCATGTTTATTGTGTACCTACTATGTGCTATGCACTGAGCTAGGTGCTGGGGACATGCCTGTGAACCAGTCAGATGTCCTTACAGACCCTCTGCATTCATCAAGCTCTTCTGCTTCCTGTCATTCGCCCAGAACATGTCCATTCTATTACTGCATCTGTACTGACTCCAGGTCTTCTATTTCAAACGTCTTCCCTCTTCCTCTCTTCCAAGGTATACCTCTCACCACCTCTAAAACCTAGATTAAAATGCAAGCTTTCCACACATGCCCCACATCTAGGAGCAATCAGAAGCCCAGGAGAGCGTGCCTTGCTCAGAGGCTAGAAGATCTGTAGCAGCAACCATCTGTTTAAAGCCCTTGGATGCAAGTAAAAGGAAAAAAATTCCACAGACTTTACATGTGCCAATTGATTGCATAAAGGATCATAAAGTAGGAATGAGAAACCCAGTTCTAGGCTAGAACAATCCTTGAAGGTGATAAACAGAAAATAAAGCAAAACTTTTATCATGGATGTTTGTGTGTATCTGGGTGATGGTGGTGGGAATAGGCAGGTTAGCTTGATTAACCAAAAATGTAGTCATCTTTAATATGTCACTGTCAGTGACATGAATTGCTCTGGAATAAGTGGATAGGACTTACTCATGCAATCACATTTAGAGCCAGTGATAGAAATGCAAATCTGAAATGAGAACAGCAGCCCATGCTATTCATTTAGCTAATTATGTATTGAGTAGCTACTACATGTCAGACAAGCCTGCCCGTAACATATGTGGGGCCCAGGGCAAATGTACAAAGAGACTCAGTTCCACCTACCATATGTCTGAAGATTTGCAAGTTATAAATTAACAGCATTTAATAAAGTGTGTTCTGTTCTCCTACCTTTACAAATAAAACATATCTTCATAATGATCTGGAAACCAGGATCAAGTTTTAAATTCTTGAATTTCTCAGAGTTTCATGCCAAAACATGACAGGACAGATGGGGTGGTCCTAGGCTCCCAGCTCCCAGCCTGACTTCCTGACCCCCTTCTCTTCCACTCCAACTCCATCTTGTACTATGAGGGGTCTCTCACACATGCAGGTAAACACGCCGGTCCTCCTGTGCAAGGGGTTCCACCCTTGGGAGGATGGACTGGGGATAGAGACCCACACGCCCTGAAAGAAGGCACAAGGCCCTTTAGCCAGAGAATTCCCAGGACCTGGGCAGCCAGAGCATGTACTAGAAAGGAAGGGCATGGACTGTGGTTGGACACATTCTTTTGGTCCAGTGGATTCCTCTTCTATGAGGGCTACATCTAGGGAAGGGCCAGAGTAAGGTCTCTAAGGTGTGTGACCAGGTATCTACCATGTACTGAGGATAAGATGATTATGATATGCTCCCTGTCCTCTAGGAACTTACAACCTGGTGAAGCAGACATACAGGTGCACAGCCCACACGACCATACTAGGATACATGAATGCTGTCTTTGTTAGAACTCAGAACACAGAAAAGGATAAAATATGAGATGATGGATCTGAGGAATGTCAAATAGGGGAAGAGGAGCCAAAGATGGAGATATCAAGTATGATGCCTTTTGTTCATTTGGAAAAAATTTGAATTGTTGTTTATGGAGGTCCAGTTTGCATTCAGGCAAGTGCTCAAATTCCACCTTAAAGCTCCATGAATTGTGATAATTCCAGGAAATCACAGCCCCTCCATCCAGTCAACACACTGTGCTCAAAGATAACCTCCATTCTGCCATCCACCACCAGAGATTAGTTCTGCCTCTTTTTGAACTCCACATAAATAGAATCATATAACATGTATCTTTGTGTCTTGTTTCTTCTACTCGACAGTATGTCTGTGAAGTCCATCCACCTTCTGTAGCTGTACTTTTTTTTTCACTGCCGTGTAGCATTCCATGTTATTGAAATGTGACACATTATTTTTCCATTTTACTGTTGATGGACATTCAGTTTGAGACTATTATGAACAGTGCTGCTATGAACTTGCTTGTTCATGTATTCTGATAAATATTTATAGCATTCTTTTAACAAATTGTATTTTCAAATAACTTCAGACTTAGATGCAAAAATATTTCAAATAATTCCTATATTCTTACTATGCAGCCATAAAAAGGAACGAGACCATGTCCTTTGCAAGGACATGGATGGAGCTGAAAGCCATTATCCTCAGGAAACCAACACAGGAAAAGAAAACCAAACACTGCATGTTCTCACTTATAAGGGGGAGATGAACAATGAGAACACATGGACACAGGGAGGGGAACAACACACACTGGGGCCTGTCGGGAAGGTGGGGGGAGGGAGAGCATCAGGATAAATAGCTAATGCGTGCTGGGCTTAATATCTAGGTGATTGGTTGATAGGTGCAGCAAAACACCATGGTACATACACATTTACTTATGTAACAAACCTGCATGTCCTGCCCATGTATCCTGGAACTTAAATTAAAACAGGCGGGGCGTGGTGGCTCACGCCTGTAATCCTAGCACTTTGGGAGGCCAAGGCGGGTGGATTACCTGAGGTCAGGAGTTCAAGACCAGCCTGACCAACATGGTGAAACCCTGTCTCTACTAAAAATACAAAAAATTAGCCAGGCATGGTGGTGAGCACCTGTAATCCCAGCTACTCGGGAGGCTGAGGGAGGAGGATCGCTTGAACCCAGGAGGTGGAGGTTGCAGTGAGCCGAGATTGCACCATTGCACTCCAGGCTGCAGACAGAGCAAAACTCCGTCTCAAAAAAAAAAAATAAATACATAAAATAAAATTAAAACAACAACAGGGAATTCGTATATTTTTCACTCAGATTTCATTCTTTTTAAAAATAGCTATCTAGTATTCCATTATAAATACTTAAAAAATATTTGCCTCTAATTTTGCCAAAATACTAAAAGCTTTTTAATTTTCCTGTTTTCTGCTATAGAAATTTAAGCAAAATATATACTTAACCTGTGATCTATATTTATTCTTTGAATGAAAAGATACAGCCATCCTTCAAATTTTACATTTTATCAGCATCTTTAAAAAAATCTGTGGTGCATACTTTCCAAGTGCTTGACTGATTTTCAAAAAGAGCTGTAGTTCCTTACAACTCAAATGGAATTTTCTTATGGAAATCCATTTTAGTCCTGTTAGATTCTTGAAACCAGTCTTCTTTCTGCGTTTTTGAAGTGTAGAAGAAACTATTTGATTTTTCCCAAGCTTGCCTCTGCTCCAGAGGTGGCCTGGATTTGGGTCTCCGTGAGCCTCTTTCCAAGTGAGCTGATGCTAGGACTGCCAGTCTGGCTGTAAGACTGACAACTTGTGGTTAGTGAAGGACTGTGTTTATAAACATCCATTCATGAGTGATCGGCCAACACACACATCCCCACACATATACATCCCCACATATGCATGCCTTGAGAGATTGAACCAGCACTTTTTTTTTTTTTAAGAGACAGGGTCTCCCTCTGTCACTCAGGCTGGAGTACAGTGACACAATCATAGCTCACTGCAGCCTCGAACTCCTGGGCTCAAGTGATGCTCTTGCCTAGGCCTCCCTGAGTGCTAGGACCACAGGCATGAGCCACCGCACTCAGCCTTGAATGAGGCATCTCTAAGGCCTCTGATATAGCCACATTTTTGTTTCAGGTAACTTTAATGCAGAAATGGATTATTCATAGAAATTAATCAGAAAAGTCAATTAACAGTAAGCCATTTAATTGAGGGGTCCCTGTCCCTATATTTTCTGTACCTCCCACACCCACCCTTCCCACCTCAACCCTGTATTGTAATACTCAGTGGGCACAATGGAAGTTTTCTCTATTTCCCAGAAGACAATGGGGTTCACGGTTAATTGCGGTTTGGCTCCTTGATGTTCCTTGTAGTTGCATGTCACTAGACCAAGGTTAGCCCATAGGATATCTTCTTCAGCATAATATGACTATCTTACTGAAAACCGACTAATTTTTGGCCTGCTTTTTGTTAACTGCCACCCAACACAACAGGTGCTGAGAACACAATAGGCCCTCATTACAGAGTTCTTGCTTGATGGAGGCAAGATAGCTAGGCTAGAGGGAAGACAGAATAGATAGTCAAACACTTAGCAATCTCTTCTATCCCATTATTCTAAGATTCTCTCATTGTTTGCCAATCCAACAGCATTCCAGGTTTTTGTATATCCAACCCATATGTTTCTGATGAATGTGTGTTTAAATTTCTAAAAGGCAGATTTAGAAAAGCAATTTATTGTCACAGATCCCTTAGGATCCATCTTCTTTAACTACAAACCAGATGTCTCATTTTCCCGGTAGGAAACAGACCTTGAACTTGGAAAGTCCACATTCTGTTTTCTACTCATCTCAACACAGTGAGAGGATTTCCAAATTGGTCAAGTGAGCCTCTTCTATCCCAGAGCAATGGAGCATGTTTTGCATTGTGAGGGTGGTCACTGGAGTTGGGTTGTGGGTCAGGAAACTTGTGTTCTGCTTTGAAGTCCCCCACAAATTCAGTATGACTCCCGGAAGTTACATCTTTTGGGGACCTTTGTTTCACAATCAGTGGAGAATCATGCCTTGCCTACAATGCCAGATGATAGGAAAGAGACGTGCAAAATGTTTTGAGCTTGCTGAAGGAAATACAATGACATAATCCCAAAGTGGCATGCCATCGCAGTAATCAGATTTTAAAATTCTGTAAAGTTAGTTGAGGCCCTATGAGATTGAGCCTACTTAAATTTGATGTTGTCCCATGCATGCATAGAGACTCCTATGGTGTTAGAAGATCTTTAGAAAGAACATTTATCCCAACTGTCCATCTGGCCAATAAAATTTTTGGTAGCATCCTAGCAGATAGACACATGGCCTCTGCCTGAATACTACCTGCCCAGGGAGTTTACTACTGCCTGAATAGCCCTTTTCTTTGTTGAATCACTTAAGTCATTAGCAATGACTTTCTTAAATTGAGCTGGAACCAGCGTTTGTGTAACTTCTGCCTGCTGTTTCTAATTTTTTTCTCTGGAGTAGCAAAGATCAAGTTTGTGTTTTCTTTTACAGGATGGCTCTTTAGATATTTGAAGACAGCTCTCATCATGTCTCTCCTCCAGAGAAAAATTATTTTTTGTAGCATCAAGTTGTTTTTTGAGACAGAGTCGCTCTGTCATCTAGGCTGGAGTGCAGTGGTGCAATTTTGGCTCACTACAACCTCCGCCTCCCAGGTTCAAGTGATTCTCCTGCCTCAGCCTCCCGAATAGCTAGGACTGCAGATGCCCACCACCACGCCCAGCTACTTTTTGTATCTGTAGTAGAGCTGGCGTTTCACCACGTTGGCCAGGCTGGTCTCAAACTCCTGACCTCAAATGATCTGCCTGCCTTGGCCTCCCAAAGTGTTGAGATTACAGGCATGAGTCACCACACCCAGCCTGTAGCATCAAATTCTTATCCCCTCCCTGCCTTGACCACCACCAATCCCAGAGACTCCTGGGACCATGGGCATATTTTCTAATATCGCCAAGTGGAGCTCAGGAATCTCATCCAAACAATACTGCATACAGGATCCTGGCCCAAGTGGCCCAGAAGGTGAGGCACCAAGCAGACCTTTCTTCAGCCCTCCCTCATGTACCCTGAAGGGCCAGGAGGGTTTTGTTTTGACAACCTGCATTCTGTTTGAGCCATGTGGAATCTTGGAAGGTCTTGAAATTTCTCTAAAGAGAAATTGATAATGGCAGACGTTAAAACAAAAGCTAAATTGATAACCAAATAATGCTCAAACTCTTTTATGCAAATGAAGGGGTGGATCTTTATTGAGCACGCGGAAGGCTTAACATTTTCTAAGTGAAGATACTGAGGCACAGAAAGGTGTAGCAACTTTCCCCAAGCCACACAGCAAGGACTTGGAATTCATCTGGCTGGCAGGCCACCTTCTGACCTACTAGGACAAGGTACCTTCCCTTTTATTGGGCTAAAATGTGTGTGACTCCTTTGCCATGAGAGGTTAGGAAAAGTCTCTTCCTAAATCTGCCCTCCTCTCTTCTTCTAGGTACTTGAGAGGTTGCTTTGCTCTGTAGGACTAGATGAACCTTTACTTTGCTGAGCCCTGGGCAAACCCTGGGTGTTATTTTCACTCGTGGGTAGTTGTTAGATCATCGTTTTTGTGGGGCAAGGAGGGCTGGATTTCCTACTCTGCCATTTTGCTGATGTCATCCTACATTTTATTTTTTACTCATTTAGCTCAGGGGTATGGCCCACAAGTGGACTGCCTATTTTTATAAATAAAGTTTTATTGAAGCACAGCCACACTCATTTGTTTACATGGTGAGTATTATAGCTTCTGTACAATGGCAGAGTGAGTAGTTGAAATAGAGACGGTATGGTGTCTGCAAAGCTTCAAATTTTTACTATCTATCCCTTAATAGAAAAAGTCTGCTGACCTCTGTTTTGGATCATGACTGAAAATTATACATCATGTGAAAATTTACTATTACAGCAATGAATAACAGTGATTTTTGCTGAAGGTGACAAAAATTAATTTTGTGGAATACAAAATAATTCCTGAAATATGTACGTCTTTACATAATTACTCATCCATATATTGCTAGACCGTAAGAAGAACACTCAGACATGCAGAGTCATAATTAAACTCAGTCATCTTTGATATTTTGCTTTCAATAGTATTAAAACCATCACTTTACACATATTGATTTTGCTTTTATAAAGGTATAGTTGTCAAAATAGAAGATAGAACATATTTAACAATTTTTTTGCTTTGACTTATAATTTTTAATTATCAGGCATATGCTCAGTTTGTATTCTTGCTCTGGGCCTCTCAAATGTTAGAGTGGGAAGCCTGGATGAGGCTTGTTAAGCATGTCAACACTTAGATGTCAGGAGCCATTTTTTGCTCTGTTGGGGCCTTATGTTCTGAGCAAAGTCTCTGAGAAGTTCTACCAATGCTTAATGAGTTCAGCAAAGCCCACCTGTCTGCAGCTACCACAGGGCAGTGAGAAAAAAACCAGCAGAGCACCTGCTATGAACTAAATTGCATCCTCTGAAAATTCTTATGCTGAAACCCAAACACCCAATTTGACTATATTTGGAGATAGAGTCTTTAGGAGGTAATTAAAATTAAATGAAATCATAAGAATGGAATCTTAATCTTATAGGACTATGTCTTTATAATAAGTGAAATCAATCTCTCTCTCTCTCTCACTCTCTCCTTTCACTTTTTCATGTGAGAAACACAGTGAAAAGGTAGCCATCTGCAAGATAGAAAGAGGGTGCTCACCAGAGACCAAATCCTGCTAGAACCTTGGTCTTAGACTTTCCTGCCTCCAGAACTATGAGAAAATAAATGTGTGCTATTTAAGCCACCAGTCTACAGTATTTCGATATGGTAGTCCAAATACAATAAGACAGATTTTGGTATTGAGAAGTGGGGTGCTGCTGTAAAAAATACCTAAAAATGTGGAAGTGGCTTTAGAACTGGGTAATGGGTACAGGCTAGAGTCTTGTGGCACATCCTAGAAATATGGACATTTAGGGCAATCCTGGTAAGGTCTCACAGAGAAATAAAGAACATGATATTGAAAACTGGAGGAAAGGTGATTTCTGTTATATGGTGGCAAAGAACTTGGCTGAACTGTGTCCTAGTGTTTTGCAGAAGTTAGAACATGCAAGTGAAGAAATTGGATATTTAGCTAAGGAGATTTCTAAGCAAAGTGTTGAGGGATTGGCTTGGTTTCTCCTGACTAATTATAGTAAAATGCAAGAAGAGAGAGATGAATTACAGAAGGAATTGTTAAGCAAAAAGGAACCAGAACTTAACAACTTGGAATATTCTCAGCCTATCCATATTGCAAAAAATGAAACTTGTCCTGAAGAGAACACTAACCCTACAGCTGGACAACCATTTGATGAAGAGATTGTGGGTGGGACTCATGAGTATAATCAGCCATCTCAGCGGAAGCCAGGAATAGAAGTGGGATTATATGAGCAAAAACACTAGCTTGAACTAAAGGAGACAGAGAAAGCTACACAGAAGGAAGGAAGACTTTTGAAGTTCTTGGATTCTCAGGAGCAGACCATTTAGCTATTTGGCTGCTAATTGCACTGTTATTCAAGGAAAAATAAGAATAACCATGAAGGCATTTATAGATAATCAGGGCTGACACTTCTACCACAGGCCCAGGGGGCAAGGCTGTTTCTACCTCAGTTTCAAAGGGTGATACCACCTCTCCAGTTTCAGTGGCCAGGATGACCCCGCCCTGTGCCTCAGGGGCAAGGCAGCCTTTATAGACAATCCTTTGGGCTGGACCTTCTCTGATAACTGAAGGGGCAGGGCCCTAGCAGAGCCATGAAAGTGACACTGCCACCCAAGTGGTGGGTAGAGTGTTGAACCAAAGAGGATTATTATTGAGCCTTAAGATCTCATGGAATTCGCTTTGCTAGGTTTTGGACTTGCTTGGGACTCACTACCCTTTCTTCCTTCTGATTTCTTTCTTTTGGAATGGGAATGTCTATCCTATGCCTCTGTCACCATTGTATTTTAGAAGCACATAACTAGTCTGGTTTCACAGGTTCACAGCTAGAGAGGAATTTTGTCTCTGGATGAATCTTACCTTAGTCTCACCAATATATAATTTACATGATATTTAGATGAGACTTTGGACTTTAGACTTTAAGAGTTGATGCTGGAAAGAGTGACAACTTTGGGGACTGTTGGAATGGAATGAATGCATTTTGCATGTGAGAAAACATAAATTTGGGGCGAAACAGAGGGGTTAAAACTCTCTCCTTAACTAAACTTTAGACAGGCTCCTCTAAGCCCTCTTTTTGACCTCATCTTTGCTAAGTCTAGTTTTAGCAAGAGTTTAGCTTAAGTCACTTTAGTGAGAATCCCCTGCTCTTGATATCCAATCACCTTCAATATCTGATCACACTCTTCTTCCCCACCCTTGATATCTGATCACCGCAGCCTACCTTTAGCAAGAATCTCGTTAAGTTGGTTTAACAAGAATTCATCTACCCTTGATGTATCTTCTTAGTAATTTTTCATCCACTGACCACTTCACTCTGCTCCTTGGCTACAAATCCTCTTACATTTACTGCATTTAGAATTGAGCCCAGGCCAGGTGCAGTGGCTCACAGCCGGGCGTGGTGGCGGGAGCCTGTAATCCCAGCTATTCAGGAGGCTGAGGCAGGAGAATCTCTTGAACCCAGTAGGCGGAGGTTGCGGAGGTTGTGGAGGTTGCAGTGAGTCTAGATCGTGCCACTGCACTCTAACCTGGGCGACAGAGTGAGACTCTGCCTTAAAAAAGAATTGAGCCCAGTTCTATCCTGAGGTCTCTTTGCCCCATTGCAATAGTTCCTGAATAATATCTGTTTTACCTCTTTTACTACTGTCCAGCTCTGGTTCTGTTAGGCAAATGCTATAGACTGAATTTTGTCCCCCTACCCAATAAAATTCATATGTTGAACTCCTAACCCCCAATTTCGCTACTCTTTCACTACTGTCCAGCTCTGGTTCTGTTAGGCAAGTGCTATAGACTGAATTTTGTCCCCCTACCCACTAAAACTCATATGTTGATGCCCTAACCCCCAATTTGACTGTATCTGGAGATAGGGTCTTTAGGAGGTAATTAAGGTTAAATGAGGTCATAAGGGTGGGTCCCAAATACGATAGGATGTGTCTTTATCAAAAGAGATCTCTCCAAGCCCTGCTGCCATGTGAGGACACAGTGAGAAGGCAGACATCTGAAAGCCAGGAAGTGAGCCCTCACCAGAAACCAGCCCAGCTGGAAACTTGATCTTGGACTTCTAGCCTCCAGAACTGTGAGAAAATAAATGTCTATTGTTTCAGCTACCCAGTCTATGGTATTTTGTTACGGCAGCCCGAGGTGAGTGAGACAGCACCTCTGTGTATTTGAGGCTGAGGTGTATGCATGTGTGCAATCACATGCATTATTTCCAGAGTCGAGGTGCTAGAGAAAGTTGGTGTGGACTAGAGAAGCAGGCCTGAAGACACAGAGCTTATGTGGCATGGTTATTAGGACTCTTGGTGAGTGAGGCAGAGTTGAGACTAAGGGTGGGAGAAAGAGACTGCCACAGGCCTCTGCTTCTGCTGGGCTTTGTCCTGTTCTCTCTTTAGATTTCTTTCTCATTGGCAATGTGCGTAGCTTCCAAAGTGAGGTGTAGGCTGTGGACTTAGTCTATTGACTGTACCACAGCCCAACAAATAAATGATACTGTATATTGTTAACTCCTTTTTCTCATCTCTACTCTATCTACTCAGGAAGGCTTAGTGTAGCTGTTTGGGTAGAGAGACAAAAACTGGATTCTTCCACAATAAGCTTCTTGACCAGCAGGTGAAGAAATAATCCTTGGAAGAGCCCAGATCCAGCTTCTTGTGAGACAATGGCTGGGAAGAAATGATAGATGGGCCTGCAGAGGCCTACACGTCTCATTTTCATTAGTCCCTTTAGGATGCGCTATGGTTTAAATGTGTCCTCCAAAAGTTCATGTGTTGGAAACTTAATTACCATTGTAACAGTATCAAGAGGTAGGGCCAGAGGAGGAGAGGCTGAAGGCGTGAAAAGGCACGCAGGCGCACTGCACGGACCGCCCCCCTGCTGCTGCGCACCTCACGCGGCGCATGTTACGCCGCGCACCCCACGCCACGCACGTTACGCCACGCACCCCACGCCACGCATGTTACGCCACGCACCTCACGGCAGCCATACTCTCGGCCTGGAAGAATTGTTTTTCTTCTCTGGAAAGGTGAACATTTATAGCATTTATTTCCCAAATCTGGTAACATGGCAAAATATGTCAGTCTAACCGAAGCTAACAAAGAACTCAAGGTCTTAACAGACCAGAACCAGACCAGTGGCCCCGTGGCCGTTTACTTCTCCACCGTGAACCCGCTCGGGAAGCAGCTCTTGCCGAAAACCTCGGGACAGTCCAATGTCAACACTGACCAGCAAGTGGCAATTGTTATGCCTCAGAGACCGGCAGCATCAAACATCCTTGTGGTAGGAAGCCCAAACCCACCCAGCACTCACTTTGCCTCTCAGAACCAGCCTTCCTACTTCTCACTTCCGTGGGCCGGGCAGCACAACAGGAAAGGAGAGAAGAATGTCATGGGCCTGTGCCATCTTTCCATGAAGGTCTGGGAGATGGTGCAGAGGAAAGGGACCACTTCCTGCCAGGAAGTGTTGGGCGAGCTGATCGCCGAGTTCAGAGCTGCCAGCAGCCACGTCTCACCAAACAGGTCAGCTGATGACGTGGGGAACATAAAACGGCGCACCTACGATGCCTTAAACGTGCTGATGGCCATGAATATCATCTCCAGGGAGAAAAACAAAATCAAGTGGATTGGTCTGACCACCAACTCGGCTCAGAACTGTCAGAACTTACGGGTGGAAAGACAGAAGAGACTTGAAAGAATAAAGCAGAAACAGTCTGAACTTCGACAACTTATTCTACAGCAAATTGCCTTGAAGAACCTGGTGCTGAGAAACCAGTATGTGGAGAAGCAGGTCAGCCAGCAGCCGCCGCCCAACTCAGTCATCCACTTGCCCTTCATCATCATCAGCACTAGCAAGAAGACCGTCGTCAACTGCAGAGTCTCCAACAACAAATCAGATTATCTGTTTAATTTTAACGGCTCATTAGAAATCCACAATGACACAGAAGTGCTGATGTGGATGGGCATGGCTTTTGGGCTAGAGTCCGGGAGCTGCTCTGCCGAAGACCTTAAAATGGCCAAAAGTTTGGTCCCAAAGGCTCTGGAGCCGTACGTGACAGAAATGGCTCAGGGAACTTTTGGAGGTGTGTTCACGACGGCAGGTTCCACGTCTAATGGCACGTGGCCTTCTGCCAGTGACCTGACCAACAGTGCGGATGGGATGCTGGCCACAAGCTCCAATGGGTCTCAGTACAGTGGCTCCAGGGTGGAGACCCCAGCAGTCGAGGAGGAGGAGGACGACAACGATGACGACTTCAGTGAGAATGACGAGGATGACTGACGTCCTCTCCCCTTAAGATTCAGCTTCAGGAAAAAGAAACTTTTTTTTGTTTTAGATGTGAGGTTTTCTGTTTGTTTTTTGCCTACTCCCAAGAAGATATTGGTAAGCTATAGAATTTAGATATGCACCTCTGATAAGCAAGGATTGTTTCCCGTGTGATTAAGATGTGCTGTTGATGTGTGTTTTGATACCAGTGTGCTGACGCAGAATCTTTATTTACTTTTTAGGATTTTGTGTTTTCATTTTCTATTTTTCTTTAAATGCAGAGTTCATTGTTGCCCCTTAACAGTTTTTCCTGAGTTTACTGAAGAAATTGTACTTCATCCACATCCATGAAAATAAAATGCTCTCCTGTTGTGCACAGTCAGTACCGAATGCCGTTTATTTGCCGTGGGTTTGGATGGCACCCCCTCCCCGATGCATAGCAAGACTCTTGAGTTTTCCGTTTGTTCAGTTTTGCAGTGTCCAGAGCCCCAAGCAAACGGCAGAATTCTATTTTCAGAACAATAAACACCATCTTAAAAAAAAAAAAAAAAAAAAGAGGTAGGGCCTTTAAGAGGTGATTAGGCCATGAGGGCTGTGCCGTCATCAATGGATTAATGCTGTTATCATAGGAATAGACTCTTGATAGAAGGATAATTTCAACCCTATTCCTCTCTCTGTCTTGAATGCTTGCTTGCCCTTCTGCCATGTTAGGACACAGCAGGAAGGTCTTCACTAGGTGCCAAGCATATGCTGGCACCATGCCTTTGGACTTCTCAGGCTCCAGAACCATGAGCCAAATAAATCTATTTTTCTTTATAAATTACCCAGTCTGTTATAGGAGCAGAAAACGAACTAAGACAGGGTGGCTGAAGGCTCCCAGCTGGCAATCAAGGCACATCTATCTATGCAGGAATCATTTGCTGACTGGAAGCAAGATGAGTAGGTTTTCCTTTTTCAAATTGGTGAGATAGAACAGCGGTGGAGCCTATAGCAGTGTCATGGTATGGTGAGAAGAAACTGGGTCAGAATCTCGGTAGGGAGATCTTGACTCATTAATATGAGAAAGTTGTACCAAAAGTGTGGCTGGGGGCAGCAGAGGGAGCTGTTGCTTTCTTCAAGCACAGTTTCACAAAGGGTCATCTTTCCAACCATATGCAGACCTGTCCAGAGTTCCAAGAAAAAATAGACGCTAGGATAATCACTGTGAAAGCAAGACCGTAAGACCCATTAAGAGAGGGCAGGTGGTTAATTACAATGAGATACCACTTCACACCCATTAGGATGGCTATTATGATTATTATTTTGAGATAAGGTCTCACTCTATTGCCCAGGCCTGCGGTGCAGTGGAAAGATCATGGCTCACTGCAGCCTCAACCTTCCAGGCTCAATCAATCCTCCCACCTCAGCCTCCCCAGTAGCTGGGACTACAGCTACTCCACACCTAGCCAATTTTTTTTTGGTATTTTTTGTAGAGATGGGGTTTCACCATGTTGCCCAGGCTGGTCTCGAGCCCCTGGGCTCAAGCAATCCACCTACCTCAGCGTCCAAAAGTGTTGAGATTACAGGTGTGAGCCACCACACATGGCCATGACTGACTTCTTTTACTTAGCAAAATGTTTCCAAGGTTCATCCATCTTGTAGCATGGATCAATACTTCATTCCTTTTTATGGGTGAGTAACATTCCATTGTATGGATGGATAGACTTTTTGTTTATCCAGTCATCTCTTGATGGACAGTTGGGTTGTTTCTGCCTTTCGGCTATTGTGAGTAACAATGCAGTGAACATTAGTATGCAAATATCTGTTCAAGTCTCTGCTTTCAATTCTCTTGAGTATGTGTGTATCTAGGAGTGGAATTACTGGGTCATATGGTAACACTATATTAAGCTTTTTGAGGAAACACCAGGCAGGTTTCCACAGAAGCTGTGAAATTCTCACAGCAACATACAAGACATCTAAGACATGGTTTTGAGTAGTCTTGGGAGTAGAAAAGACACTACCAAGGTCACCTGTGTATAGTGATGGCACTGGCTGGTCGTTGTTCTTTTTTTTTTTTGAGTCGGTTACCTTGTGTCCTGTCTGAATACTTTTCCGAACCATGCTGCAAAACACATGCCTTTTTTTCCCCCCATCAAGCCTTAACATAGTTGCCCCACTTTGGAAGGCTTTCAGTTCCTAAAAATTTTCTGAGGAACGTTCGATCACTGAAGGGGCTGCTCCTCACCTCCAAGGGACATGTCACATAACTCCACCTGCCCTGCTTATCAGATGTGGACTCCATGAAGGGGTGGGCACTGCCATAGCCAGTGTTCAGCCTTTGGCCTGCCTTCCCCTTGGCGCTGGCACCTAGAACATCCGAATGAGTAGTCTCCTAAGGTCTGGAGCAAAGCCTTCCCAGCCAAGTGCAGCCAGCAGCCCCAGACAGTACCTCCTTTTGCCTTCTGGCCTCCTAATATGCTTTGCATTAAAATATCCATTTTGGCTTTGCCTTTGAGTCAATTCTCAGGGGAACAAATAAAAGATGAGCCATGAACATGTGGCCCATGGAGATGTAGTAGACAGAGAAATGACTGCAATTCATTCCAGTCAGGCCCTTTTGGCGTTTTTCCCACACACCAGCAATGCCTAGGACTGACGTGTCCTGGTCCGAGCTCCGCCACTAACTGGAGGTACAATTTCAGCAAATCCCTTCTCTTGTCTCAGTCTCAGTTTCCCCATCTAATAAATGGGCAGGGAATCTCCAGGAGACACTTCCAACTCTAAATATTCTATTACTAACATTCAAGCAGAGCCTCACTCTAAGAAGCACAATCGGCATCCTTTTTGTGTGATAGAATGATAATCAATGCTTTGGAAGATATTTGCTTTCCTGGCGAAAATGGTATGAAATAAATTTCTTTTATAATGATACTGGTCTCAAGCCCTCCAAAACAGAGCTCCACTCTTGAAATTTTACAGGATAAGTTTTTATTTGCAGAATTTGAGTGTGACCTTTGCTGAGGCAGAACATGGTGTTGGGGGAGGGGGAGAGGCAAATGGAGGTGGGAAATACTGGATTGTGATTAACCAGATAATGAAACCCATCTGCTTTTAATCAGCCACTTCCTGTTCTCCCAGACCTCTAAACTTTTAATATTAATGGAAACAGATTTGAATTCTGGAAAGAGCTATTCTGGAAAATAATTGGATATTTACTAGGTGAAAAGTGAAATTGCACAGGCATTTCATAGGGTTTGGTATTTGACAGGTGCCATTTTTCTTTCCAATGTGTTGCATACCTCTGTTTTATAAACCAATATGGATAGTGGTATAAAAGATTACGGGTTTACATGGTGGCAAGGCCTGGGAACATGTTCAGGGGGGTTGGTGGGCAGGAAGAGAGAACTTCAATTGGGGACAAGGCTGAAATGCTTTGATTAGTAGGAAAAAAATATTTGAAGGCAAAGAATATTTAAAAGAAATATACCCATGTTCATAAATGGAGATTGCACAGAGAGAGAGAGAGAGAGAGATTGGCTTACCTGTGGAAGTCTGACTGCGTACAAGAAGGTAACGCCTCCCTTGGCTTCTTAAAGAACTTTGTAGTTAGAGAAGGCAGGAAGGCACTGGAAGAGAGTGGGGAGATTTTATTAAAACAAAGCACAGAGCTCTCCAGGGTTGTAGGCAAGCAGAACAAATGGAAAGCAGATCTGCCAGAAAGCAAAGGAGGGCTGCTCCAGTGGGATGACTCAGGCCCTTTGGGTTCTTTCCCTTGAGCGTCTCTCACTTCAGTCGTTACTACTGTGATCATTAGGATTCCCCACGTTTCTTCTTTAATGGTCTGGCCCTAGTGTAGACAGAGCCCCACCTTTTTTATTGAGATGGGGTTTTGCTCTGTCATTCAGGCGGGAGTGCAGTGGCACAATCATAGCTCACTGCAGCCTCGACCTCCTGGGCTCCAGCAATCCTCCCGCCTAGCCTCCAGAGTAGCTGGGACTACAGGGACACACCATCACTCTCAGCTTTTTTTTTTTTTTTTTTTGGTACAGATGGGATTTCACTGTGTTGCCCAGGCTCAAGCAATCCTTCTGCCTCAGCCTCTCAAAGTGATGGGATTACAAGTGTGAGCCACCACACCTGGTCAACAGAGCACATTTTAGGGGGATTCCTTCAGAGACAGCTGAAACCGGCTGCCCCTCTGCCCCTCTCCTCCTTTTCCCCCCTCCCCCCTCCCTCATCCCCTCTCCCCCTCTCTCTGTCTTCCCTCTCCCATCTCTCCCGACTCACTCTTGTCACCCAGGCTGGAGTGTAGTGATGCGATCTCGGCTCACTGCAACTTAGCCTCCCAGGTTCAAGTGATTCTTGTGCCTCAGCCTCCTGAGTAGCTGGGATTACAGGTGTGCACCACCACACCAAGCTATTGTTTGTGTTTTTAGTAGAGACAGGGTTTTCACAATGTTGGCCAGGCTGGTCTTGAACTCCTGACCTCAAGTAATCCAGCCACCTCAGCCTCCTGAAGTGCTTGGATTACAGATGCGCACCACCACTCCTGGCTAATTTGTGCGTGTGCATGTATTTTTGAATAGAGATGGGGTTTTACCATGTTGACCAGGCTTATCTCAAACTCCTGACCTTAAGTGACCTGCCTGCCTCAGCCTCCCAAAGTGCTTGGATTACAGGTGTGAGCCACTGTGCCCGGCTTGATTTTCTTTTTCTTTTTTCTTGTTCTTTCTTCTTTTTCTTTCTTTCTTTTTTTTTTCTGAGATGGAATCTCACTCTGTCTCCCAGTCTGGAGTGCTGTGGCAGGATCTCAGCTCGCTGCAACCTCCGCCTCCTGTGTTCAAGCAATTCTCCTGTCTCAGCCTTCTGAGTAGCTGGGATTACAGGTGTGTGCCACCATGCCCAGCTAATTTTTGTATTTTTTAGTAGAGATGGGGCTTTGCCATGTTGGCCAGGCTGGTCTCGAACTCCTGACCTCAAGTGATCTGCCCACCTCAGCTTCCCAAAGTGCTGGGATTACAGCTGTGAGCCACCTCAACTGGCCTGGCCTGATTTTCTTAAAAAATATATTTTTAAATTTAAGGAGAAAACACCAAGGAAATGCTTTACAGAGAATACATGCAACACTCAAAACAGGCTTCCATAGCAGATATTTTCCTGATCCTGCCATAATTTACTTGTAGTCCCAGAGACAGGTCTAGTTTTACCAGAATCTTAGCTGCTTTCTGGTCCTGCTAGTTCCCTGTCAGTCTCAATATGGCAGCCACCATCTTATTTCCCACCAGAAGAGTGTGAGCACCCAGTTATCTCTTCCCTTTCTAACCAGGGTAGAAGGACTTGTTTCCCCAGCCCTACTTTTTCTCCCTCCAATCAGTGGTTCTAGTTTTCAGCTGAAGGATGCTCGTTGTTGACCATCAACTGGTAGGTTGAGGTGTGTCTTTCATCTGTGAGTATAATGTTGGTCACATGTGAGGCTGGCCAGCGAAGTCTGGACTGCTCAGGGCAGGCTGAGCCACTGATGGGAGAACAACTGAGTCCCCCACTTATTGATGAAGTAGCATATTTAGGTCTCAAGGGACAATTACTTTGTAGGGCTTTATCCGTATCCTTTGGGGAGGACACTGTAGGAGTATTAAAGAAGTAGCTTAATCATATAAAAAGCCTCCTTCTGAGGAGGAGTCTTGATTGGCCATATGTGCCATTCCGCCTTTTCAGTTTCTTTAGATAGTTACTTGGAGAAAAAGATAAAATGGTTTAGTTTTCTCGAGTTCATGAAGAAAATGGTGTGCTTATCCTGAAAAACTAACTTATCCTGAAAACCAGCTTATCTTGAAAACTAGGCCTTTTAGACCAATGTTTTTGCAGATGAGGAAACTGAGGCCAATATAGAGGAAAAGACTTGTCAAAGTCACTCAGTAAACCATAAACACAGCCAGAACTAGCCTCTAGGCCACTTGCATGCCAGGTCATGAACTGTCAGGATAAGAACTTTGGGGAACCAAATTAAGAGAACTAAGGTAACTGGGTTGCACAGAGACCAAATCCAGGACGAAGGGCATCTCAATAGTGCTTTCTAATTGAAAGGTTTTTTTTTTTTTTTTTTTGAGATGGAGTCTCGCTCTCTCACCCAGTCTGGAGTGCAGTGGCATGATCTTGGCTCACTGCAACCTCCACCTCCTGGGTTCAAGCGATTTTCCTGCCTTAGCCTCCCAAGTAGCTGGGACTACAGGCACGCGACACCATGGCTGGCTAATTTTTTTTTTTTTCTGTACTTTTAGTAGAGATGGCGTTTCATCATGTTGGCCAGGCTGGTCTTGAACTCCTGAAGTCAAGTGATCTGCCTGCCTTGGCCTCCCAAACTGCTGGGATTACAGGCGTGAGCCATGTGCCTGGCCCAAATTGAAAGTTCTAAATCTCCCCAAGTGGTACAGAAACCCAGAGCAAGCAAAGATCTCTCCATTCCCACCAGCTTCAGTCCCATCCTCTGGTCTCCTTGGTTATAGCTAAAAGCTGGTTCCTGGTGGAAAATTCCTATTACTTTCTCTCCCAATAATTGCCTACACTTATACAGGATACTGTGTTCATTCCAGAAAACTCACAAAAGGTATTCCTATTAGGCTGTTCTTGCATTGCTATGAAGAATAGCAATGTGACGTGCCTGTTCCCCCTTTGCCTTCTGCTATGATTGAAAGCTCCCTGAGGCTTCACCTCTCCTAGTCTGCAACTTGCCTGCTCCACAAAAACCCAGCTGAAGAAACCATTGCCCATTTTATGGTCTGAAATAATAATATAGTTTATCTGTGTGCCAGGTATTCACTTTGTGGAACATCTACGGTGATTTTCTTTTTTATTTATGTGAGATTCACATGCATAAAGAGAACCATTTTAAAGTGAAAAGTTTAGTGGCATTTAATACATTCATGTTGTTGTGCAACCACCACCTCTATGTAGTTCCAAAACATTTCATCACCCCCAAAAGAAACTCCAGACCCCAAAAATAATAACTCTCCATTCCACCATCTCTAGCCTCCCCTAGCCCCTGGGAACCACCAATCTTCATCCTTTTGCTGTGGATTCACTTATTCTGCATATTTTGTATCATATAATATGTGATCTTTGGTGTCTTCTTCCCCATAACATAATGTTTTTAAGTTTCACTCAAGTTGTAGCAGTACTTTATTCCTTTTTTATTTTTTTGACAGAGTCTCACTTTCCCACCCAGGCTGGAGCGCACAGAGGTGCAATCTCAGCTCCCTGCAGCCTCCGCCTCCAGGGTTCAAGCAATCCTCCTACCTCAGCCTCCCGAGTAGCTGGGACTACAGGCTCATGCCACTGCACCTGGCTAATTTTTGTATTTTTTTGTGGATATGGGGTTTCATCATGTTGCCTAGGCTGGTCTCGAACTCCTGGCCTCAAGTGATCTGCCTGCCTTGGCCTCCCAAAGTGTTGATATTACAGGTGTGAACCACTGCACTTGGCCTGCTTCATTCCTTTTTGTAACTGAATATAACTGAATAGTGCTGCTTATGACTATGTGATACATGTATTTGTTAAAGTACCTGTTTTCTAGCCAGGTGTGGTGGCATGTGCCTGTAATCCCAGCTACTTGGGAGGCTGAGGTGGAAGGATCACTTGAGCCTGGGAGGTCAAGGCTGCAGTGAGCTGTGATTGAACCACTGCACTCCAACCCAGGTGACAGAGTGAGACCTTGTCTCAAAAAAAAAGTAGCTTTTTTTGCTGTTGTGAGGAGTATATATCTAGGAGCAGAGTTACCGAATCATACAGTAATCTATGTTTAAGTTTTTGAGGAACTATGTGGCAAATTTTAATATCATTTAGCCTTCTTCTGACCACTCCTCAAGCTCCATGATTATATTCTCCCACTCCACAGCTGGTAGATGCTCAGGGGATATTAATTGTTTTTAAAATCAGTCTAAATCAAATGCAACTTTTCAAATAAATTTTACTGCAAATTTATTAGGAAATGCTTTCCAAAACCAAGCAGAAAATTATTTTTGGATTATAGACCAGCATTATCTAATGCAATGTTTTGCACTGTCCAGTATGGTAGCCATAATTAGGCATATGTGACTAGCACTTCACATGTGCTAGTGAGACTGAGGAAATAAACGTTAAATTTTATTTTATTTTTATCAAAAATAAAATTTAAGTTCAAGTAGCCATTGTGGTTAGTGGCTACTGCAGCTATAGACTGTATTCTCAATCTTTTCAGCATAATACAAATTTGAAAATTTTACCCAAGTATTATTTATTTTTCACATTAGTAGGAAGAGATAGCCTTGGGTATGCTAAAAATAAATTTTCTTTATAGAAATCAAGCATAAATATTCATGCTGGTAAAGTTGTACAAAACTGACATTTTCAAACAGCGCTGGTGGCAGTGTAATTTTTCAATGAAAATTCATTTTATTCATTAATTCATTGATTTATCCATCCATTCATTGTTTTAGTGGAATGCTTATTGTGCACTAGGCACTGTGCTGTATATATCCTAGGGACACAAAGATGACCAAAACATGATCCCTCCTCTCAAAAGCCCACAGTCAAGTAGCCAGGTAAACACTTAATTGCAATACAATGTGATGATAATAATGGTTTCCATTTTTAAAGCACTGACTACATGCCAAGCACTGGGCTAGGGATTGTACAGACATTATCTCATTTAACCCTTCCAATAGCTCTGTGAGTTAGATATGATTATCCTCATTTTACAGACAAGGAAGCGCATCTTAGTGATCGTAAGTAAGTGGACTAATGTTGCCCCATGATTGCCACAAATGAGGTATATCCAAGGTATGGTTAATGCTCAAATACAGGAATAAGTGACTATGCCTAGAATGTATGTAGGAGTTGGGGGAGGGAAACTGCACTAGATCTTGAAGGATAAGTAAGAGATGAGCCCCACAGCAATCCATTTGATTCTATGGCCTTAAACAATTTTCACATACTTTTACCCAGTAACTCCACTTCTGGGAATTTATTGCAAGGAAATATCCAAAAGTATGGGGAAAAGAACCCTGCCTGAATGAACTGTTCATTTCTCTGTTATTTATAATTCTGAACAATTGGAAACAACTTACACGTTTAACAACAGGGGAATGGTTAAATAAATTATCGTCCCTCTCATCTACGGAATATTGATGTGACCAATGAAAAATTTTAAAATAGTAATTGAGAAGACTGTAGCAACAACAAAAACACTTATGGTATGATGTCAAGTGATAAAAACAAAATACCACATTGTATATTCACTATGAATGCAGTTATGGAGAACATGGTTACATATGGGTAGGCCTAAAATGGAAATAAAAAAAAAAGGAGTTGTGTTCAGGTTGTGAAATCAGGGGTAAGAGTTTTTCTTTTTTTAAAAAAAAGTTCTTTAACATTATTTTATCTTTTACTGTGGAATAAGTGAAAAATTTAAAAAGAGATATCAAGCCTTTTTTTCCCTGGTTTTAATGTGACTTTTACTTGTTCCAGATAGTCATTTTCACTGGAAAGTTTGAGATTCCTTTAAAAATGGATTGAATATGGGAAATCGTATGTGGTCCATCCTGTTTTAGCCAAATCAGAATCAGTCAGTTCCTGGGTAATTAAAGTAAGTTGAGAATTGTTTTCTTTGCACACGTTTCAGTGGTCTTGATTTCATTGTGATATACAACAGAAATCACATTTCTGTCAAAAATTTGCTAATGTTTATGGGGCCAAGTATTGAAATAAAATAATTAATGAGTGACAGTCATTTCATTTTTGAAGTGCCTGTCTCCTGGGACCCAAACTCGGGTTCTGAGTGTATTTCTTTTTAATTTAGATGATAACATTAATATAAATCCAAGTCTTTATTTTGATAATGGGTTGCTGCTGATGGATTAAATGTGGAAAAGAGATTAAATGTGTTTGTTTTTCTTAAGTTGCTGGAATGATATAGCTGCACAAATACAACCGCAGTAATGCTATTGCCTTCTTGTGATGTGGGGTAAGCTCTTCAGGCACAATTCTATTTACTAAAGGGACTGCCTCAAGCCTGAAATAAGCAATAGAGAGGGATCATTTTTGTTCAGGGTTTGTTTCCCATCCAATACATAAGGTCGACTATTAGACCTAGCATGACATAGTAGCTAAGAGTCACACGGACCAAGCCTCAAATCTTCGGACTTCTATTTGCTAGCTGTTTGACCCTAGGCAAGTTACAACACCTTTCTATGCCTCAGTCTTTTCATCTGTTTAAAAAAAAAAGTAACAGTTATAGAACCAACTCATAGGATTGCTTTGAGTATTATCTGAGATAACACCTAGCTCAGTATCTGACATACATGAAACGCTTAATAAATGGCAAACACTATTGTAGCACATAGAAGACACCACACTAAGTAATAGGTTGTTTACTTGTCGCTTTCCTCTGGTTATAAGTTACTTGAGGGCAGTGACTTGTTCATCATTGTAGCCCCAGTCCCCCAGCACATGGCCTGGGACACAGTAGTTGCTCAAGAAATATTTGTGGGATGAATTTAATGAATGCCTGGTGATTTGTGGAAATACCAGAAAGCATGAGATGTAGCCCCTGCCCTTCAGGAGCTTATAGACATAATGGGTGGGTGTGGGGAGAGATACACACAGGTATCTGGGGGTTTGCAGGAACAGATAATTTAAAATCAGAAAACCAGGTTTCGAGTACTAGTTCGGCTTGCTAGCTGTGTGGACTTTGAAATGTCAGGTAACATTTTTGAGCCTTAGTTCCTCAACCTAAAATGGGAATCATCAACGATCATCATCTTCACAAAGGTATTATGCATTTATGTGATAAACGTATATGAAAGTGCTTTGTGGACTGAAAAGCAGGATATAAAACTAAAAAAAGTGTTATTACTCTAAATAACATCAATGCTATGCTGGAAATCTTGAGTTCCAGACCTTATTATCTTTAGGAGCTATAGGAGCTCTGAAAAGAGAAAAACTCCAGACCGATGATTAATTAGATGACTATTATTGTATTGTCTTACCTATTAAAAAATAATATTCATTATTCACCTTATAGATAAGTCCTATGTAATGGTCTGCTTTGTGTTATTTTGCCTAATCCAGGAGTTTCCAATCTTTTGGCTTCCCTGGGTCACATTGGAAGACAGAATTGTCTTGGGCCACACATAAAATACACTAACACTAACAATAGCTGATGAGCTAAAATAAAAATCACAAAAAAAATCTTATAATATTTTAAGAAAGTTTACAACTTTTTGTTGGGCCACATTCAAAGCCATCCTGGGCCGCATGCAGCCTGGGTTGGACAAGCGTGGTCTAATCCTTGTGCAAATTGTTTCTAAGATTGAAACGGTTGGGAACTCTTTTGAGATTGCTAAATTTTCCTTCTGCTGAGGTAATGAATGATGTAAAAACCAATTTGGAAGTGTGGTAGTGAAATTAAAGTCTGGAGTTTTCCGTAACATACACTTTCAAGTCCCTCTCATTGCTCTTATCTTCTGAAATGACTCTTCAAATTCTTTCAGCCACTTAGCTGTGCTCGAAATACCAAACTGATTTACCTGAAGGGTGCGTATGGAAAGTGGATAGATGGGCACAGAAGGGTTAATTCTGATATTGATTTATTACTGAAAAAGGAAGATACTGTATCACATGGCAGATAGCAGGCCCTGAAAGAAATCAAAGTATTTTACAGCAAATATATTTCTTTGACATATTTTGAAATAGCTGTGCTAAGCTGCCTCTTGGCGAGGGAAATCTACATTCTGTAGAGAATCCCCTTCCCTTGCCAGGTATTTCCTCTGATCCTAGAGAGAATTAACTGAGAGTCTGGCACTTTTTTATTTTTTTATTTTGTTTTTGAGACAAGATCTCCCTTTGTCACCCAGGCTGGAGTGCAGTGTCGTGATCATGGCCCACTGCAGCCTTGACCTCCGGGCTCAAGCAATCCTACCTCAGCCTCCTGAGTAGCTGAGACTACAAGCATGCACCACCATGCCCAGCTAATTTTTGTGTTTTTTGTAGAGACGGGATTTCATCATGTTGCCCAGCCTTATCTCAAACTCCTGGTCTCAAGCAATCTGCAAGGGTTTTTATATAATTTAAGAAAACAAGCAAGGTGCGGTGGCTCACGCCTGTAATCCCAGCACTTTGGGAGGCCAAGGCAGGTGGATCACAAGGTCAGGAGATCGAGACCATCCTGGCTAACACAATGAAACCCCGTCTCTACTAAAAATACAAAAATTAGCTGCGTGTGGTGGCGGGGACCTGTAGTCCCAGCTACTCGGGAGGCTGAGGCAGGAGAATGGCATGAACCCAGGAGGTGGAGCTTGCGGTGAGCAGAGATCGTGCCACTGCACTCCAGCATGGGCAACAGAGTGAGACTCCGTTAAAAAAAATAATAATAAAAATTAAAAAAACCCAGCTTGCTCTCCCTATCTTTTGCCCCTCTGTTCTTCAGTCCATTCTAAACAACACTGGCAGATTAACTGTCCTGAAGCACCAAGTTAAGAGAGGCATTTCCCTCCATACTAGAGTCCAGTGTCTCCCCATTACCCGCCACGTCAGAGCTTCCCAGCCCAGCAGTCAAGACCGTGGCTGAAGTCTTTGTAGGTTTTTGTTTGTTTACCTGTTTGTTTTTGAGACAGAGTCTCCCTCTGTTGCCCAGGCTGCAGTGTGGTGGCGTGGTCTTGGCTCACTGCAACCTCCACCTCCCAGGTTCAAGTGATTTTCCTGCATCAGCCTCCTGAGTAGCTGGGACTACAGGTGCCCACCACCATGCTCAGCTGATTTTTGTATTTTTAGTAGAGATGGGGTTTCACCATGTTGGCCAGGCTGGTCTTGAACTCCTGACCTCAGGTGATCCACCCGCCTCAGCCTCCTAAAGTGCTAGGATTACAGGTGTGAGCCACCACAGCCAGCCCGAAGTGTTTGTAGTTTTATCTTACAGCGTTCTATCCTAAGGAATCACTAAATGCTAACAGCCAAGGTGTCCCTTTTGTTATTTCCTGAGTACAACATTTACTTTATGGGGAAGTACTTTGGAAGGGAAGAATACAAGAGAGGAAGAGAAGAATACAAGAGAGGAAGGAAAAAATGGAGAATTACCAGGGATATTTCAGTATGTGTGTATACGTGTGTGTACACATGCACACATGTGATCCAGCCAACTTTTCTCATGTTCTAAGAGGACTTCTGCCATGGACAAATAGCTGGAAAGAGCCACTTCTGTAGTCCGTGTTGCTGCCAACTGAACCACCATTATTCCCTCCACTTGCTTTCCATTGTTCTTACCTCTGCCCTTTGGCTCACATTATCCCTTCTGCCTAGGGTGTTCCATTTTCTCCCCCACACTTCTCCTCATATCCACCTATGAAGGTCTTACCCAGCCTTCAAGGCCAGGTTCAATTTTCACCCTGTAGGAGATCCACCCCACGCTCCTTCCATCCCTTCTGAGCTCTTTATGTACTGCACATGCAGCATCAATCTTTTCTAACCCTATATTTTTGCATTTGGAGTTTTTCCTCTACTAGCAGAGTCATCAAATTCAGTTCTAGTTGTGCCCTGTATAAATGTGCCTGGCTGAGGGACAAATAGGGGCTGAAATCCACCTGCCAAGCCACCCTTGGAGGGAGCATCTTTTCTAATGTACTCGAAGATACAGTATGTGACAGCAGCTCTGCCTCTTAGATTATCAGCTCCTTGAAGACAGGGACTAGATCATAAACATCTTTGTGCTCCTCCTAGTCCTTTGAGCAGTGCTCACCGGAGGCCCTCTGGTGGGCATCAACCTGGACTCCCCTCTCTCTCACTCAACATATCCAGTCAACCACTCTGTCTTTTTGATTCTACCTTTTAACTAATTCACAAATCTACCCATTTCTCTCTCTTTCCTTTGCTGCTTCCCTAAGGTGTTCTTTTCTTGCTTAGAATTCAGTAGTCGAACAAATTTCTCAGGCTCCTGTCTCGCTCCCTTCCTACACATTCTCCTTGCAGCTGCCAACTAATCTAAAATAGAAAGCTGACCATGTTACTCCCCTTCATCATGACTTACAGGATCCTTCTTGGTCTGGTTCTGTCCCAGCTTCATTTCTCCCTCCCCACAAGCCACCCCTTCTCCATCCTAGGTTGCCTAATCTTTTTCAGTTCCACAAAGATCTTATGTCCTCTTGCTTTTGTCCATACACTTCTTTCTGCTTGGAATTTTTCCTGCCAGCTCCTGCCTTTAAGCGAAACACTCTTATTCATTTTTCAGGTCCCACCTTGGACATCACATTCTCCAGTATCCAAAATCAACCCCAAGTTCAGGCTAGATGCTCACGCACATACACCCTGTACTTCCCATATCACACAGTATTGCAATTGTCCATTTATATCTCTGTCTCTTTCCCTAGACTGTTAATTCTCTGAAGGCAGAAAGCATGCCTTTCTTACTCATGATTATTTCTCTCACCCTTCCCTTTTTGGAGTACCTGATACATAGTAGGAGTTCATTAGTTATTTGTTGAGGGAATACATGAACCCCAGAGGCTCACTGGTTCTCATTCAAGGAGAGCTCTTTTACACACAAATTCAGATGGTGCTAGGGTAAATTTAACTTTATAATAAGGAAGAAATGTGTTTTTTTTAAGGATTGGCTATCTTTCGTCGACAAAGAATATGATATATACCTAGCTGCACCAATTCAGACATACAAATCAAAATGGAGGGTGTGTATTTCAGAAAAAAAAAAAAAGAAAGAAACCCTGCATTGTTTGAATTTAGATAGAGCATTTAGGAAAATTATCCCCCATTCCAGCATTCCTTTCACTGTTGTTTACTCAGTGGCTATGGTTTTCTTCTTGATTTAGTGGTGGTTGTTTTTTCCCCATAGCTTAAAATGTCTTCAGCCAAAGTAGCATTTATGAAAACCCCCAACCAGATGTGTTCGCTCCATAATCTGAACCCTTCCTTAAGCCTCTTACATGGTTCTCATCATTGTACCTAGTGTTACAATGATGAGATTAGGCATCTTACTTCCCCTCCTATTTTGTCAGCTCCTTGAGGGCAAGAACTGTCTTCTTTCATTTTCTTAATAAGTAGTGGGAACCAAGGCGTATTTGTTGAATGAATAGATAGCATAAAGAATCCATCTTGTGAGCAGAAACTCTCGTCTGTGGCTCAGGCATAGGCCAGGACTAAACAACCTCTAATGCGATATACAAGACACAGTCACTAGTCTGCTCTTCCCTATCCCCACCAGTAGTCATTCCCTTCTAAAAGAACTACATAGCCAATATTTATTTAATTAGAACTTAACTGCACTGAAAGAAATAAATGTAGACAAAGTGGACATCAAAATTAAAAACTTGTGTTCAGCAAAGGACACAGTCAAGAAAGTGACAAGACAACCCACAGAATGGGAGAAAATATTTATAAATCATATATCTGATAAGGGCCCAATATCCAGCGTACATAAAAATTCTAACAATACAAAAATAAAAGGATAACAAAACCAATTAAAACATGGGCAAAGAATCTGATAGATGTTTCTCCAAAGAAGATAAAAATGGCCAACAGGCACCAGAAAAGATGCTCAACATTATTAGCCATTAGAAAACTGCAAGTCAAAACCACAATGAGATACCACTTTATAACTACTAGGGTGGTCATAATAATAGAAGATAAGTGTTATTGAGGTCGGGCATGGTGGCTCACACCTGTAATCTCAGCACTTTGTGAGGCCGAGATGGGTGGATCACCTGAGGTTAGGAGTTGGAGACCAGCCTGGCCAACATGGTGAAACCACATCTCTACTAAAAATACAAAATTAGCTAGGTGTGGTGGCATATGCCTATAATCCTAGCTACTTTGGAGGCTGAGGCAGGAGAATCGCTTGAACCCAGGAGGTGGAGGTTGCAGTGAGCCAAGATCGTGCCACTGCACGCCAGTCTGGGCAACAAGAGCGAAACTCCGTCTCAAAAAAAAAAAAAAAAAAGTGTTATTGAGCATATGGAGAAATTGGAACCCTCCTGCATCGCTTGTGGGAATGTAAAATGGTGGAACAACTTTGGAAAACAGCGTTGGCAGCTCCTCAAATGGTTAAATACAGAGTTACAATACAACCCAGCCATTCCACTCCTAGGAATGTAACTCAAAGAAGTAAAAAAATATATTTGCACAAAAACTCATATGCAATGATAGAAATCACTATTTATGATAGTTAAAAAGTGGAAACAGCCAGGTGCAGTGGCTCATGCACCTGTAATCCCAGCACTTTGGGAGGCTGAAGCAGGCGGATCACTTGAGGTCAGAAGTTCGAACCAACATGATGAAACCCCATTTCTACTAAAAATACAAAAATTAGCCGGGTGTGGTGGCACAGGCCTGTAATCCCGGCTACTCTGGGGGCTGAGGCATGAGAATCACCTGAACTTGGGAGGAGGAGGTTGCAGTGAGCCAAGATCATGCCACTGCACTTCAGCTTGGGTGACAGAGTGAGACTCCATCTCAAAAAAAAAAAAAAAAAAAAAAAAAGATGGAAACAACCCAAATGTTTATCAACAGATGAGTGGATAAACAAAATGTGGTATATCCTCACAATGCAATATTATTCAGTCATAAAAAGGAATGAAGTACTGATACATACTACAGCATGGATGAACCTTGAAACACTCACTATGCTAAGTGAAAGAAGCCTGTAAAAAAGACCATGTAACAATATATTATTCCATTTGTATGGAATGTCCAAAATAGGCAAGTCCATTGAGACAGAAAGTACATTAGTGTTTGCCCGGCCTAGGTAGAGACAGGAATGGGAAGTGACTGCTTAATGGGTGCAGAGTTTCTTTTTGGGATGATGAAAATCTTCTAACATTAAATGGTGCAATGGTTGCACTGACTTTTGAATGTACTAAAAGCCACTCAATTGTGCACTTCAGAAAGGTGAACTTTATGATTTATCTATGATCTAAATAAAGCTGGTATTTAAAAAAGAATGAATATAAATGTCTTATCACCGCAATCTCCTCCCAGTCCTTGTCAGTGCTTACACATACACTTATGTTTATAGTTGTAACCAACAAGTGTTTTTTTTTTTTTTTTTTTTTTGAGACGGAGTCTCGCTCTCTCTCTGTCGCCCAGGCTGGAGTGCAGTGGCGCGATCTTGGCTCACCGCAAGCTCCGCCTCCCAGGTTCACGCCATTCTCCTGCCTCAGCCTCCTGAGTAACTGGGACTACAGGTGCCCGCCACCACGCCCAACTAATTTTTTGTATTTTTAGTAGAGACGGGGTTTCATCGTGTTAGCCAGGATGGTCTCGATCTCCTGACCTCATGATCCACCTGCCTCGGCCTCCCAAAGTGCTGGGATTATAGGCGTGAGCCACTGCACCCGGCCAACAAGTGTTTACTATTACGTTAAACATTTTTTACTTACTACCATTTCACATACATTCTGTGTGCTGTATTAACTTAGTTTATATGTTTGTCATTTAAAAAATAATTTTTTAGGAATATAAAATGTATAATATGTAGAAAACTACAAATGATATAAATAAAGCTTGGAGAATTTTCCCAAAGTGGATATACCCATCCGCTTGTTATTTTGAATAGCAAACTGAAGTGTGTCGTGGTGCTATACCATACTTGTATACCATACTTTGCTTGGCTATTTTGCAGGGAGCTCCTAGGTTGTTTCTGATTTTTCAAAATTATAAAGAAATGGTTCTGGGATAACTGGCTAGCCATATACAGAAGATTGAAGCTGGACCCCTTCCTTACACCACATACAAAAATCAACTCAAGATAGGTTAAAGACAAATGTAAAACCCAAAACTATAAAAACCCTGGAAGACAACCTAGGCAATACCATCCTGGACATAGGGATGGACAAAGATTTCATGACAAAGACACCAAAAGCGATCACAACAAAAGCAAAAATTGATAAGTGAGATCTAATTAAACTTAAGAGCTCCTCCACAGCAAAAGAAACTATCAACAGAGTAAACAGACAAGCTACAGAATGGGAGAAAATATTTGCAAACTATGCAGCTGACAAAGGTCTAATATCTAGCATCTATAAGGAACTTAAACAAATCTACAAGAGAAAACCGAACAACCCCATTAAAGAGTGGGCAAAGGACATGAACAGACACTTTTCAAAAGAAGACATACATGTGGCCAGCAAGCATATGAAAAAAAGCTCCATGTCACTGATCATTAGAGAAATACAAATCAAAATCACAATGAGATACCATCTCACACCAGTCAGAATGGCTATTATTAAAAAATCAAAACAAATAAAACACAGATGCTGGTGAGGTTGCAGAGAAAGGGGAACACATACACTGTTGGTGGGAGTGTAAATTAGTTCAACCATTGTGGAAACCACTATGGTGATTCCTCAAAGAGCTAAAAGCAGAACTACCATTCGACCCAGCAATCCCATTGCTGGGTATATCCCCAGAGAAATATAAATGATTCTACCATAAAGACAGATGCACACGAATGCTCACTGCAGAACTATTCACGATAACAAAGACATGGAATCAGCCTAAATGCCCATCAATGACAGATTGGATAAAGAAAATGTGGTACATATATACCATGGAATACCATGCAGCCCTAAAAAAGAATGAGATCATGTCTATTGTGGGGACATGGATGGAGCTGAAACCTATTATCCTTAGCAAACTAACACAGGAACAGAAAATGAAATACCCCATGTTCTCACTTATAAGTGGGAGCTAAGATGAGAACTCATGAACACAAGGAAACAACAGACACTGGGGTCTACTTGAGGGTGGAGGGTGGGAGGAGGGAGAGGAGCAGAAAAGATAACTATTAGGTACTGGGCTTAATACCTGGGTGATGAAATAATATGTAAAACCCCTGTGACACATTTACCTATGTAACAAACCTTCACATGTACCCCCGAACCTAAAATAAAAGTTAAAAAACCCACAAAATGATGAAGAACAATGCTATATGATCATCATTTTATATACATATATATATTATGTTATTTCTATAGAGTATATTCTCCAAAGCAGAACTGATGGATCAAAAGAACATCAAGGCCAGGTGTGGTGGTTCATGCCTGTAATCTCAGCACTTTGGGAGGCTAAGACAGGAGGACTGCTCGAGCTGAGGAGTTCAAGACCAGCCTGGGCAACATAGTGAGACTTTGTCTCTACAAAAAATAAATATCATTTTAAAATCACATCAAATACTAGTAGACTGCTTCTCCTGAAAACAAATTAGTATACAGATCCACTAGCAATGTGTCACTGTACCTAATTTACCATTACCTCACAAACATCAAGTTTTATCATTTTAATCTTTTCTCCCTTCATTTATAATATGTTGTCTTAGTCCATTTGGGCTGCTATAGCAAAATACCTTAGATTAGGTAATTTATTTATTTATTTTTTATTTCTTTAAATTGCTTTCTTTTGGGGACAGGATCTCTCGCTGTTGCCCAGGGTGGAGAGCAGTGGTATGATCATGGCTCACCACAGCCTTGACCTCCTGGGATCCAGTGATCCTCCCACCTCAGCCTCCTGAGTAGCTGGCAATACAGGTGCATGCTGCCCCCTCGACTAATTCTAAATTTTTTTGTAGAGACAGGGTCTGACTATGTTGTCCAGGCTGGTCTCGAACTCCTGGTCTCAAGCATGGTAATTTACAAACAATACAAATTTATTGCTTACAGTTCTGGGGGCTGGGGAGTCCAAGATGAAGTTACTAGCAGATTTGGTGTCTGATGAGGGCTTGCTCTGTGCTTCAAAGATGGCACCTTCTTCCTGTATATCCTCATGAGGCAGAAGAGTGCAAGGCAGCTAGCTCTCTTCAACCTCTTTTAGAAAGGGACTAAAAAAAAAAAGGACTAATTCCATTCATGAGGGCAGAGCCCTAATGACTTCATCACTTCCAAAGGCCTCACCTTTATTTTTGAGAGAGGGCCTTGCTCTATCACCCAGGCTGGAGTGCCCTGGTGCCATCATAGCTCACTGTAACCTTGTACACCTGGGCTCAAGTGATCCTCCCACCTCAGCCTACTGAATAGCTGAGACCACAGGTGTATGCCACGGTGCCCAGCTAATTTATTTTTATTTTTGTAGAGATGGGGTCTTCCTATGTTGCCCAGGCCGGTCTTGAACACCTGGCCTCAAACCATCCTCCCACCTTGGCCTCCCAAAGTGCTAGTATTACAGGCGTGAGCCACCACACCCAGCCTCGACCTGTCACCTTTAATTTAAAACTCTTAAAGGATGAGTCTGCAATCATCGTCTTCTTTCAGGAGAATTTTCCCAACAGCTTGTCACATTCTATAAAATTTCTCTCAGTGGTTTTCATTTGTAGTATATTAAATTTATATGTAAACCTAGTTACCTTTGTGATACTTGGTCTCTCTAGTATTAATTTATCTTGGTAAATAGTATCATTTATTCATGCCTTCCTTTCCTTCTCCCATCAGTATTCTATGATTTTAATATATCTTTATTCTCTCAAATTAAGGGAATAACCAAATATTTAACATTTTGTCATTATTCTGAATCTCCTTTTTCATTATATTGTCTAGCTTTGTGTCACTCTTATTAGGAATGTGACTAACTTTTGTTATTAATCTTATATTATGCTTCTTTGCTGAACATCTTTATTATTTTAATGAATTTTGTGTTGATGCCATGGACATCTTCCTTATAGAGTCCTGTCATTTGAGCGAGTGACATTTTTATTTTTCTTTCACATATTTATAACTCATTTCTTTTTCTTCAGTCTCATTTTATTAAAAAGTTAATTAAGACTGATGAAAGAGACATCCTTGTTATACTTACATTTTTATTAGAGTCTCCAGTGCCTCTGACTCTTGAATTTAGGCTTGCAGAATGCTCCTCCTAAGAAAGAAAACTTCCCATGCCTTTTTATTTTGTTTAATCAGTGGAAGCTTTGAACTTTAAGAAATGTCTTCTCGCCAGCATTCTTTTTTTTTTTCTTTTTTACTTTTGAGACAGAGTCTCACTCTGTCACCCAGGTTGGAGTGCAGTGGCATGATCACAGCTCACTGCAGTCTCAACTTCCCAGGCTCAAGCGATCTTCCCACTTCAGCCTCCTCAGTAGCTGGGACCACAGGCATGCCCTACCACACCTGGCTGATTTTTAAAAAATTTTTGTAGAGATGGGTCTTACTATGTAGCCCCAGCTGGTCTTGAACTCGTGAGTTCAAGCAGTCCTCCCACTTCGGCCTCCCAAAGTGTTGAGATTACAGGCATGAGCCCCTGTACCCAGTCTCACCAACTTTTGAAATATCAAGCATCAGCTCAAAACATCTTTGGTAAGGTTATCTAATATGACCCCCATCCCCCACCTGCAGTCACACTCTATCGTGTCATCCTGTCTTATTTTCTTCAAAGCACTTGTTACCCTGTGAAACTATTCTAGTTAGCTACTGGCTTGTTATCTATCTCCACCATGAGACTAGAGGCTTCAAGAGAGCCAGGCTCGTTGCCTGTCTTGTTCACTGTTGTATCCCCAGTGTCTAGAACAGTACCTGATAAATACTAGGCTCTCAATACATATTTGTTGAAGGCATACATGGATAGAATTTTTATATTTTGTCCATTAATATGATATCTTATGTTAACAGTGTTTCAAGGCTGGGTGTGGTGGCTTATGCCTATAATCCCAGTACTTTGGGAGGCAAAAGTGGGTGGACCCCTTGAGCCCAGGAGCTTGACACCAGCCTGGGCAACATGGTGAAACCCCGTCTCTACAAAAAAATACAAAAATTAGCCAGGCATGGTAGTGCACACCTGTAGTCCCAGCTACTTGGGAGGCTGAGGTGTGAGGGTTGCTTGAGCCCAGAAGGTCAAAGCTGCAGTAAGCCATGATCACGCCACTGCACTCCTGCCCGGGTGACAGTGAGAACCTGTCTCGAAAACAAAATAAAATAGAAAAGACAGTGTTCATAAGATTATAATTTTTTTTGTAAGGCTTCCACCGGGTCACAGCAGTATTGCATTCTTTTTGCTACAGTATTTTTTAGAAGTTCTGTATTCATATTCACAAGACTAACTTATGCTTTTCTTTCTTTATATTGTTGTTTCCTTATATATATTTTAAAAATCATATTTGTCTCATAAAACAAGTTTGGTAAGACACCCTTTTCTATATTTTTTAACAGATTGTTTAATAGAAGGATTGTTCCTTAGAAAAATTCTCTAGTGAATTGATCAGAACCAGGTGCCTGATTTTATATTATTTTAATACTCCTGTTTCTATTGCTTTTCTCTAAGAATAATCCATTCATGCTAATTTTCCCATGTCATAGTTGATATTGTGTATATTTGTGCATGTCCTCATTCATAGCTACTCAGTTATTACTTTCATTAGCATGTAGATGAAAATGATAATAGCTCACTCCATTTAATCATGTATTCATTCAATAAATAGTTATTGAGTCATTGCCCATAAAGGCTGGTGGCATAAAAATGAACAAGATACATTGTCTGGGCCACATCTGTAATCCTGACCTTTGGGAGACTGAGGCAGGAAGATTGCTTGGGGCCAAGGGTTCAAGACCAGCCTGGGCAACATAGCAAGACCTCATCTGTACAATTCAAAAATTTAGCCAAGCATGGTGGCACATGCCTGTGGTCCCAGCCACTTGGGAGGCTGAGATGGGAGGATCACCTGCTGCAGTGAGCCATAATGACACTACCGTGCTGCAGCCTGGGCAACAGAGTGAGACCCTATCTCAAAATAATAATAATAATAATAATAATAATAATAATAATAATAATAATAAAAGATACAGTCTCTGTTCTCATGGACTCTATAATCAGATTGTAGAGTGTGCTGGTTGGTCCCTGTTGGTGTCCCCCTTAACCCTACCCTAACTCATTCTTTGCCCTGCTCTGCCCTAAGAGACTGACCCCTATGGACTCAATCACCAAGGCTCTTCTGCCCTCTGGCCTCAGGCAGGATTCCACCTTTGGGAGGAATGGCAGGAAATGAGAGTTTCACAGGAAATGAGAAGTTGGGAGGTACAAGAGACTGGCATATTTATTCCCTTGGCTCCCTGCCTTGCAGGTTGTGTTTTAGTAGTGGCTTCATTCTTCTACCCATTGCCATAGCTTCTGGGAGGCAGCCCCTCTCTACCAGCTTCAATTCTTGCCATGCTTTCCCGAAACCATTCCTGCTGCTTGCCTCTTTGGGCTGGGGGTGGTAAAGACTTGCTGTTGTTGCTTGCCCCAGGGTGCTGCAGCATCCCTTGTTGGTTCCCTTAACCCTGTGCATATTATTGCAAATAGTCCCTTTATTAGATTCTCCTCTGTAAAACCTTTTGGAGTATGGCATCTGTTTCCTGCCAGAAGCCTATTAATATAAGGAGATGGACAAATAAACATATAATTAAAGTATAGTGTGATAAATGTTTTAATAGCAATATACAGAATGCTATAGAAACAGAGAAGAGGGGCACATAACCCCAAGTATTTTGGATTTGTCTTATTGTTAAATCTCTTGTATCTAATTTATTACATTGTGTGTGTTTTTAATCTTTTGTAAATCATTTGGCCAGTGGTTGTTAGTTCCACTGATTCTTCAGAGAAACAACTACTGGGGTTTTATTTTTGTTTTTGCCAAATGGTTATCTTTATCTTTTCCATTTTGTTTATTTTATGTATATATTTATTTAGGGACAGGGTCTTGCTCTGTTACCCAGGGGCTGGAGTGCAGTGGCACGATCACAGCTCCCTGCAGTCCTGAACTCCTGGGGTCAAGCCATTTTCCCACCTCAGCCTCCCAAGTAGCTGGGACCACAGGCCCATGCCACTACGCCCAGCTAATTTTTTATTTTTTTGGTAGAGACAGGGTTTCACCATGTTGCTCAGGCTGGTCTCGAACTCCTGGGCTCAAATGATCCACCTGCCTTGGCCTCCCAAATTGTTGTGATGACAGGTGTGAGCCGCCGTGCTCAGCTCTTGCTTATTTTTATTTGGGATTTTCTGTTTCTATATTTTGGGAGGTTGCTTTATTCCCTTTTAAAGGGATTTAGAGATTTAGTTCATTCTGTTCCTGTTGCTCTTTCTTTCTTATTAATATAGGCATTTACAGTGCTACATTTTCTTTTAAGTTCTGCATTGGCAGCATTCTATGTATTATGAAATGCTGTATTTATATTTCATTAAAAATTATTCTGTCATTTTGCTCTGCATTTTTTTCCTGACCTGGGAATAACCTAAGTCTTAAAAATTCTATATTGTTGTTTATTATTTAATTATATTCTTGCTATATATTTTCAATGTTAATTCGTCACAGTCTGTAGAATTTAAGAAATATTTACAAAATGCATTTGCATTCTCTGTATGTGATTGACTTTTGTGACATTTCTATATTAACCAATAGTAAAGTATCTTTCCATTGCATGAACATGAAGTTATCTCTATGTTGTAATGTTGTCCAGAGCTGCTCTCTGGGCGCATATCCTTCTTTGTTATTTTGAGGCGGAGTCTTGCTCTGTTGCCCAGAAGACTGGAGTGCAGTGGCACAATCTCGCCTCACCGCAACCTCCACCTCCTGGGTTCAAGTGATTCTCGTGCCTCAGCCTCTTGAGTAGCTGGGATTACAGGTTTGTGCCACCACGCCCAGCTAATTTTTGTAGTTTTAGTAGAGACGGAGTTTCACCATGTTGGCCAGGTTGGTCTCGAACTCCTGACCTCAGGTGATCCACCCATCTTAACCTCCCAAAGTGCTGGGATTACAAGCATAAGCCACTGAGCTGGGCCCATGTCTCAACTTTGAATCAGAGTGTCTTTCTTTTTTCTTTGCCCAAGTATTATTACTATGATTATTACTTTTTTGAGACAGGGTCACCCAGGCTGGAATGTGGTGGTACCATCATGGCTCACTGCAACCTCAAACTCCCAGACTCAAGTGATCCTCCCAGCTCAGCCTCCTGAGTATCTGGGACTATTGGCATGCACCACCACACCTGGCTAATTTATTTTTTAATTTTTAGTAGAGACAAGATACCGCTCTATTGCCCAGGCTAGTCTTAAACTCCTGGGCTCAAGTGATCTTCCTGCCTCAGCCTCGTGAGTAGCTGAGACCACAGACATGTGCCACCACACCTAGCTAATTTTTTTATTTCTATTTTTTGTAGAGAACTCCTGGACTCAAGAGATCCTCCCGCCTCGGCTTCCCAAACCACTGGGATTACCAGCATGAACCAACATGCCTGGCGAGTTTTCTCATCTATTAAATGTTAACCAAATATTAGAGGATTGCTGTAAGAATTAAATGCACTTAAAATGTGGAAAGTCTCTGTGGGACTCTCTTGACAACTTGTTTCAGTTTTTCTAGAACCTAAAACATATTGCTTTCCAAAGAAACCTCAATTTGTTTGGACCCTTCTTATAATACCTCCAATTCACTTAGTGTTGCTTAGATTTTCCTCTCTTGTTTTTTCTTCTCCAGAGCATAAGGTGCAAGCTTTGGAGGCATCCTTTAAATATTTTCTTAATTTTCCTTGAACACCCAGTAATGTCCTTCATCTTAAAGTGTAAATATTTGACATATAGGTAGCAGGCTTTGAAACCAGATTTTTTTGACTCTTGAATTCAATGCACTTCGAAGTGCATTAGGATTGCTAGAAGATGAGACAATAGGATCCCTCCTCATCTCTCACTACTACCATCATTAAAACAAAGCCACAAAACCAATGACCCTTTACATAACTGGAAAAATCATGAAAGGTAGGCAGGTAGTTTAGGGACAGTGAGGTTTATTGAGTTCTTGGATTATTTTTCCCTTCAATTAACTTGGTAATCCCTAGGTATAATAGCTTTTTGGACGATTAAAAGATTTGAAAACAATGATACAACGTAAGTCATATGAGAGACAATTTTATAATGCTGCTGATTCATTATGTAATTGTCCTAAGCCTGAGTCCTGGTGGTACAAAACAATGCTTTGTTGTTTTCAGAAACTTGGAGAGAGCAACTCTGGCATAACATCTTTTACTTCCCAGAGAAAATATAGCTTTCAATGAGCAATCCAATTGTGGGTTTAGGAAGAACGTTTTCTGGGGACAGAGAATGAGTATTCAGTGTTGTGGTCTTGCAGTGAGATCCAGAATTGTTTGTTCCCAAGGGAAGGAGTTCAAGAAGGGCATCTCAGAGGGAAATTTCAGCCCTTCTCTGTGGCTCAAGTATGAGAATGGAAGTGAAACGTAGATGTTTGAAGAGGAGAGCCAGGACTGACCTTCCAGGAACACAGTCACTTGCCTGCTGTAATTTGAGAGGTACCAGAAAGCCTCCCTTTCACCATGTACTATCTGCCCCCAGCATTGATGTTAGCAATTTCACCTGAGCATTCTTGTGTTAAGCATGACCATCTTTAAAAACACAAATCACCGTCGTGCCAGTTCCCATTAATCCTCCAGTACAATTTAATTTCTCAGATATCTTTCCTTTCCTCTCTGACCACAGAAACCAGGTTTTGGTTGCTTTGGGAGGAAGAATAGGCTAGGAATGCAGAGAGAGCTTGTACCTGCCCCATTCACATCTCCCCCAGCCATTTGGAGTCAGTTCCCTTAGCATTGTTACAAAGCTCCCCCACACATCTGCTCCACTTAAGGTTTCAGGTTCATGGAGCGCTGGGTCTCAGCAGGAGCCCTAGAGGCCTTTGCAGGAGTTGTTCTTTGTGGCAAGATTGGTTTAAGGCCCTCAGTGGGCCCCGTGTCTAGGAGCACCTGCTACGCTGTTTGCAGAGGTAGGTGAGAGGTGGCCCTCTGGCTGGGGACAAGAGCTGGAGCGGCTCTGCCACAAGCCAAATGACCTGCTTGAGCTCTCAGCCAGGGCTGTCTTTCTACCCATCTGCTGCTCAGCCCCAGAGTGAGCCCCTCACTCGTGAGAAGAAAGGGCTCTTTTGGCCTTCCTTAAAGGTGCTGGCTGAGAGGAAGGGGAAAAGAAGTGCCAGGAAATGGAAGACAAACGCTCACATTTCAAAGGGGAAGGATGGAGTTCAGCAGAAGGAAAGCACTGACTTATGTATATTATCCCATGTAGATAAGAAAAAATTTACCTGACTCACAGCTGGTGGAGGGGAGAAAGGAACTGGGGTACTCCTGGGGAGAGAGGGGTGCTTCCCTGTCCTAACTCCTGACTTGCAAAGGCAGCTGGCCTGTTTAATTTCCTTCCAGGTTCCTAAGGCTCAGGATTTCTAGGGCCATTAGACTGCCAGGAAGGGCCTAAAGCCAAATCATGAGGTAGGTAGAGTGGAGCTTTGCTATGTTCCTCCTGACTTCTGCCTTCAGTTCCCATCCTGGGACCCCTTCCCCTCTTTCCTTTTAACATTCTGAGTTGGGTTCTTCTGTGGCCTCTCTCCTGCCTCAGGAGAAAGAACCTAAGGCTTCATTCAAAATGTAGGGGTGGGCCAGGTGCGGTGGCTCACACCTGTAATCCCAACACTTTGGGAGGCCGAGGCAGGTGGATCACCTGAGGTCAGTAGTTTGGGACCAGCCTGTCCAACATGGTGAAACCCCATCTCTAATAAAAACACAAAAAATTAGCCAGGCGTGGCAGCAGGTGCCTGTAATCCAAGCTACTCGGGAGGCTGAGGCAGGAGAATCACTTGAACCCGGGAGACAGAGGTTGCAGTGAGCCGAGATCGCGCCACTGCACTCCAGCCTGGGTGACAAGAGTGAAACTCAGTCTCAAAAAAAAAAAAAAAAAGTACGGGTGATGTCTTCAAGTGGCATCCTACCCCGTGGAATTGCCTCTTTAGGAGAATGGTAGAGGCCAGGCACAGTGGCTCACACCTGTCATCCCAGCACTTTGGGATGCTGGGGTGGGAGGATTGCTTGAGCCCAGGAATTCAAGACTAGCCTGGGCAAGACAGTGACACCCCTTCTATACAAATAAGTTAAAAATCAGCTGAGCATGGTGCTGCACACCTGTAGTCCTTGCTACTTGGGAGGCTGAGGTGGGAGGATCACATGAGTCCATGAGTTCGAGGCTGTAGTGAGGCATGATCGTGTCCCTGCACTCCAGCTGGGGCAACAGAGCAAGACCTTGTCAAAAAAAAAAAAAAGGAGGATGATAAAGGCAGAGGACACCACCTCACCACTAGACCTGAGTCTCTACGGGGAGAATTTCAGGTCAGGGCAATAAGTCTGTGTCTCTGGAAGGGAAGGGCCTGGTGTTGTGAGCCTTCAAGAGCAGCCCAAGAATTGCCATCCCCAGAAGAGAGAATTCTGAGTTCATTTCCAGCCTGTGACTCTGTGTCCTGGGCTCTCTTCCACCACCCTAGAATGTACCTCTCGAGCATTTTGGCAATAGCAGCCCTTTTTCTTTCTGACTGACGCTTCTTTCAGTGTACACAGTGATACCTTAGGCTGAGGCTATGTTTGAATGAAATCGAAACAGTCAGCCCTGCCTTCAATTAGAATTCAGACACGCTGGAAAACTCCCAAGGCTTCACCTGTTTGTGGTTAATCTGCACCAGTCACAGCTCTGCACTGTCAAGGCAGTTACAGAGAATTCAAGTATTCAAATGGAGGGGAGAACCTCCTAGTCATCCTTTCCCAGGCCCAGAACCAGAGAGCCTAGCAAAGAAGATGGCTTTTAATGGAGTCCGAGGGGCTCCTAAACAAATATGAAGTTTAACATTAGTGTTTAGAAAAGTTACTCAAGATTATTCTTTTAAAATCTGTTTTATAAACTGCCAGCCAGCAGGCCTCCCAGGATCATTTTTAATTTTCCAGAGCTCGTATATGAAAACTGTCCCCAGAGACCCCAGGCAGCCAGCAACATCCTCCTATTGATAAGCAAGAAAGAGGGATCATGAGAAGAGAATTTTGGAGCAAGAGCTAAATGTATTCAAAGGCAAATTAAAATTAGGCATTCGTCTGAAGAAACATATGGCTTGAAAATGACCATTCCTACCTCCATTGGGGAGTTTTTCATTCTCTACGCCAGCCCTTTAAGTGCATCCCTGTGGAATGAAACTGGAGTTCCCAGGCCCAGTCTTCAGGCAATTGTGTGAGTCAATTGCCTTCTTGTTTGGTGAAGAGAATAAGCCATTATTTACAGTTGTCTCTCAGGAGCCTCCGGGAGATGCAAAATAATTGCAGTTCCCAGCAATGTGATTAAATTGTGCTTAAGAGATGCCCTGCAGCAAGTACAGAACAGAAAAGTGAGCAAATACTTTGTTCCAATGGATGTTTAAATTGGAAAAGCTTACACAAGACTTTCCAGCCAAACAAAGGAGGAAACTTGAAGGACATCTTTCAAATACATTTTTTTTTTTTTAAGCAACAGGGTCTCATTCTGTCACCCAGGCTGGAGTGCAGTGATGTGAACATTGCTCACTGCAGCCTCAACTTCCTGGGCTTAAGCGATCCCCCCACCTCAGCCTCCTGAGTAGCTCAGACTACAGGTGCGCATCACCACTCCTGGCTAATTTTTGTATTTTTTGTAGACTTGTGTTGTGGGGGGTGGGGGAGGGGGTGTCTCACCATGGCTGGCCTCAAACTCCTGGGCTCAAGCAAACTCGCCATATTGCCCAGACTGGTCTCAAACTCCTGGACTCAAGCAAACTCACCATGTTGCCCTGCTGGTTTCAAACTCTGGGACTCAAGCAATCTTCCCACCTGAGCCTCCCAAAATGCTGGGATTACAGGCATAAGCCACTGCACCTGGCCGTCAAATACATTCTTAAAGCATGTTGGGGCAAATGTCTTTCTTGGATTTAGGGAATCACTTCAGAATGGAGACCCCAGAGCTGACTGGAGCCAGGGAAAGCCCGAGCCATGTGATTTATTGGCCTAGCTTGTGTCTAGGAGAAATCTAATCTTAGAGTGGGTCCTTTTAGATTTTCTGAACACATAGGGGATCCAGGAAGGGAGTATCCACCCAGGACTTTGCAGCCAAGGGAAACCTTGGGGAGCCCTCAGGAGATGGAAATGGGGAGAGGAGAGAAGGGCATGGGAAAAACAAGAGGATAAACGTTCCAAAAGGTGTAAGGGAAGGCCCCAGAGAATTCCTGCTTTTCCCTAAATCTGCTACTTGAAATTTGAGTGTATGTGCATTTTTTTCGTTCCATAATTTCTTAATTAGAAACTCAGGGGTAAATCCCTTTGCTATGAGCTGAGAGCTCAGGCTTGTCAACTAGAAAGCACACCTGCATCAGGGTGGGGAAAAGCACATTTCCTTCCATCTTAACATTTGTCTTTCATTTGGGCAAATGAGGGAAGGAATTCTGCTCAACCCAATGGACTCTGTGGGTTATAGGATCTTGGATGAAGCACTTCCCCACTCACAGATTTAGTTTTCTCACCTTTGTTTCTTTTTTTGAGATGGAGTCTCGCTCTGTCGCCCAGGCTGGAGTGCAGTGGCATGATCTCAGCTCACTGCAGCCTCTGCCTTCTGGGTTTGAGCAATTCTCATGCCTCAGCCTCCCCAGTAGCTGGGACTACAGATGCGTGCCACCACACCTGGCTTTGTGTGTGTGTGTGTGTGTGTGTGTGTGTGTGTGTGTGTGTAGTAGAGACGAGGCTTCAACATGTTGGCCAGGCTGGTTTCGAACTCCTGACCCCAAGTGATCCACCCACCTCAGCCACCCAAAGTGCTGGGATTACAGGTTTGAGCCACTGCGCCCGGGCAGTTTTCTCACCTTTCAAATGAAGAAATTAATCATCTTTAAAAATCCCTTCTCATTCTAGATACCTGTATGTGCTGAGGATATGAGCTGTCATCTCAGGTGCTATGTGTTCTACTCAGGTTCATTTTCCCGTTTTCAAAGGTAATGCTTCCAGCAGTTTGGGGCCGATATTCTATTCCCCCTTTTATTCCCTTCATCCAGTAGATTTTCCTCAGCAGTGAGCTCTTCTTGAAGACACCAAGAATGTGAACCTATTAGTATTCCAGACCAGCTGATGTCTTAGTCTGGCTTGATTATTTGTCTTCTCAGGGAATTTCCTAAAAGGTAGAGGTATACCTAGTAGTTTTTCAAAGATTTATGATTTTTATTAGACTACTATTCTAAGTGAATTAGAAGTGCATCTGTGGAGTGATAGTAAATTAGTTACACAAAATTTCTGAATAAAATTTAGTCTGGCAATGTTCAAAAAAAAAGTGCATCTGTGGGTATAATCTGATGCCAACAGATTTCAAACACAGATAACTGTTGTTTGGGTGGCAGGCATAGGATGTGTTTGGAGCATGGGCTTTGGAGTTAGGCAGACCTGAGTTTGAATCCAGGGGTCTCTGTACATCTTACTAGATGGGTGACCTTTGATATGTTACCTAGTCACCCTAAGTATAACTTTTCTCATTTGTGAAAAGGGTTGTGGTAAAATTCTCATAGAATGTGCTGAGAATTGAACAAGAAACACATACAAAACACCAGCACAGAGTCTGGGACATAGTATTCAGTCAATGCCTCCATTGTTGTTATTATATCACCTGGCTAATATCGACCACCTCTATGTTTGCTGCAGTATGTAGTTCAAAGCACCCACTTCTTTCACACTGCTGAGTGTTTGCTGTTGAATTTCTCTGCCTCTCTCTTGCTCCTTTCCCTGGCCCTGTCCATCCCTTTTCCCACCTTATGTTTCTCTTCCTCCCTCCTCCTTGACCTTTATATTTTCCTCCTTTTCTCCTTGTTTTCACCTTCCCTATCACCCTACTCCTCATACACTCACCTTCACACAAACACCCTTTGTACCTGTCTTGGCAGCTTTCCTGGTTCAGTCTGACTCACTCGGGATGTAACCTTGAAGTCAATAACAATAGCAATTAACTCATATAAGTCCACACTATGTGCTTGACGTGTAACAACTCATTTAATCCTGTGAGGTGGCTACTATTAGTATCCCCGTTTTATGGATGAAGGCAGGAAACAAAGAGAGGTTAAGTAAACTGCTCAAGGTCATATAGCTAGTAGGTAGTGGGAATGGGATCCAAGCCCAGAGAGTTTGGCTCCAGGATCTCTGTTCCAGGATTTGCACTTTTAGTCACTATGGGACATTGCCTCTGTGAAGTAAAGAGATGTGATACTCTCATGTCCCCACAGATAATCTAAACAATGAACAAAGCACTGATTGATCATTGAATACAGCTTGAATGTCCATGGTTTTAGTGGTTGTCATGTACTATGAGTTGAACTTTTGCTTCCCTAGGTCATAAAAGCAGGAAGGAAGGGGAAAAGATAGAGTGGTATAGTGCGATGGGATGTGAATAATGGTGACAATGAGAATGAAAATAGACCTGCAGTCCAAACCTTCCCCAAGTTGCATCCCTGAGCAGGCCCTGGGAGCTCAGTCACAGGTACCAGAAAGCTGAGGCTTCTACTTCTGAGGCTACCTTTGCTGTTTTGCAGGACTTTTCCTTAGTTCAGCTAAAGATGGGGTCCTTGCCACACGGCCACAAAAATTTAGGCCTGCAGACAATTTGAAGGGTGAGTAAGGCAGGGTTTTATTGGGTGAAAAGGGAAAAAAGGGGAAACAGGGACCCTCCGCAAAGCCAGAGTCTCTGATGGCGCGCTTCCTGCCTCTCAGTTTGAATCCCAGGTTCCACACAGGAAGAGGAAGACCCAGGCTCCTCCCCACTGCAAATGGCATGAACTTCCTGAGGCCCCACCCCAGTGTGCATTCCTCCTAGCATGCAGGCTGGTTGGAGTTTTGCCAGGGAGCCCCTTACACTTGGCTGTCTCACTGTCACAGCTTGAATGGACTTTGCTCTTCCCATAGCTGCTGAGGCTGGTCTTCCTCAGGTAGCTAAGGGCTCTCTTCCTGCCAAAGTTAAAACTATTTTAATAGGTCTCTTGTACCATTCAATCAGTTTCCCCATCTATAAAGTGGGAATTTTCACATCTACCTTGTAGGGTAGAGTTATAACCGGAATAGGTCTGTTGCAAGTCAGTACACCAAGACACCAGGTTGCAGCAGAGAAAGAGGTTTAATCGTAGGGCTGCGAAACCAGGAGATGAGAGGAAACCTCAAATCCATCTCCTGAAGGAGTCTGTGGCTAGGGTTTTAAGAGTTTTGGAGTGGGCTGAAGTGTGGAGATTGTTGATTGGTTAAAGAGTGTAGAGTAAAGTCATGGGACAGGGAGGTGAAGAAACTGGATTCTCATACTGATTCCGTTCCTCTGTGGGGGTCTTCAAACTGTTGACGTCATCTGTTTTGCTGGGACTCAGGATCTGAAAAAAAAACATAAGCAATTCTCAAACCAAAGCCTTATGACTTTGATGTCAGAGAGCCTACCATAGGAACAATGGGGATGCAAATGTGACTTTCAGTTACAAGGAAGTGGGTCAAAGTGCAGCCTAATTAATGCTTAATTATAACTATATTTCTGTCCACAATTCTTGTTACTCTTTGAGGATGGCTTCAGAATAACTGTGGGCTTAAAGAAGATGGGGTGTATAAAACACACTTAATACTATTCCTGGCTCAGAGTGAACATTTTTAATAGACATCCAAAAAGTTGACCTATACTTTTCTCTGCCTGACACCACCCCACTCTCAATCCCTTGTGAAAACTGGGTAACTCTACTACCTGGGGAGAATTCCTTAACCATCTCGTGCATACTCTTCTCCACCTTCTCCAGCCCTAAGGCTAAGAATAGTAGCCTTTGCCCTTCTTCTTTGGGACCTAAATCCAAGTGTTTCTGCACCCCCTCTCTAGGACAGGTGTGTGACCTTGTGCAACTCATTTCCCTTTAGTGGGCTTTCATTCCCCCATATTAGATGAGAGGGTTGGACTTAGGGCATGATTCATAACTTAGGGTCCCTGAAGGTTGTGGGGGGATCTGTGCACACTTACCTGCAAAGTGTAAATCAAACATCTAATGTCTACACTGAGACATGTCTTACTGGAAAGTTATCTGTATGTTTCAACATGTTAGTTGCTGCAGCTTTTGGAATGTTTTCCCATTGGTTATATAAATTGATTCAAATCCCATCCATTCTGTTCAGTGAGTTGTTTCTTAGTGTGTGAGTCCCTAATTTATCTGATGATAGAACTTACCTCATTCATTCTTCAAACCCATTAACCTCCAAAAGTAGAGACAGGAATTGGAATTGGAAGGCAAAATTAATATTGCTTTGATAGAAATTTAACGCATTAATTATCTGATGTAGTTGGGCAATGAGGAATTCAAGTTATCTAATGGGGGGTTGATAATTCCTCTTTATGCAATGAAGCAGTTTTGTAGGAAAAGTTGTCTTGCATAGGGGTGGAGTCCAGGATCTCAGGATCATCACTCTCCACTGTCCCGCAGCATCTTTCTAAGCCCAGATGTTTTTTAAATTTTTTTTTAAGAAAGGGTCTCACTCACTGTAACCTCAAAATCCTGGGCTCAAGTGATCCTCCTGCGCTCAGCCTCCCAAGTGGCTAGACCTACAGGTACATACCACCACACTTGGCTAATTAAAAAAAAAAATGTTTAAGAGACAGGGTCTCACTATGTTGCCTAGGCTGGTCTTGAACTCCTGGCCTCAAGTGATCCTCCTGCCTCGGCCTCCCAAAGTGCTGGGATTACAAGCATGAGCCACTATACCTGGCCCAAATTCCAGGTTTTCAATCTCGTAGCTAGACCAGGGCTTAGCAAACTGTGGCCCATGTATCAAATCTGGCTCACCACCTCTGTTTGTATACCTGTTTTAGTAGCTAACATGGTTTTTCCACTTTTAAATGGTTGAAAAGAGGACTATTTTGTTAAACATGACAATTATGTAAAATTAAAATGTCAGTGGCCATAAAATTTTATCAGAACGCAGCCACAGTTATTCATTTACATATTGTCTATGACTACTTTTGTACTCCAACAGTAGAGTTGATTAATTGTGAAGGGACCTGTATGTCCCACAAACCTAAACATTGACTAGCTGGCTTTTTACAGAAAAACTTTGCCAGCCCCTAAGCTAGATTGTCAGTCGTAGTGTTACAGACGTGGGAAGAATTTCATGAGGACCCAAAGTCCTAACTGCCTCTGGCCTAGCAGAATAAGCCCAGAAGGGGTCTAGCAACCCCCTACGTTACCCAGCACAGATTCCAAACCTCAAAACAAGTTAGAAGGCAGAAAGCAGGGCCAGGCATGGTGGCTCATGCCTGTAACCCCAGCACTTTCGGAGGCTGAGGCAGGTGGATCACTTGCGGTCAGGAGTTCGAGACCAGCCTGGGCAACATGGTGAAACCCCATCTCTACTAAAAATACAAAAGTTAGCTGGGCATGGTGGCAGGTGCATGTAATCCCAGCTACTCTGGAGGCTGAGGCAGGAGATTTGCTTGATTCCGGGAGGCAGAGGTTGCAGTGAGCTGAGATTGCACCATTGCACTCCAGCCTGGGCGACAGAGCAAGACTCTGTCTCAAAGAAAAAAAAAAAAAAAAGGCAGAAAGCACTAAAATGATCCATATTCCCAGGGTGGCAAGTTGTTTTGCAATGTTGTGGTTTGAGGCTCAGAACAGGGGAAGAACCTCTGACCTGTGGAGCCCACCTCTGCCTTTGCTCCTAGGGACAGAAGAACTTGAGGGGTCCATAGTGTTCTACATGTAAACTTAAGAACACAAGTGAGACAGCCTCAAAGAACAGATTGGAGTTATTCTGACAGCTTTCATGGCCAAAGGACTTCCAGATGGAGTTTGTCAATTTGCTGTAATTTTTCATCTTCTAAAGAACACGTCTAAACCCCAAGTCATCTCTTCACCTGTGTACAGGTATAAAACCCTCATCCTTTCATGAAAAAAATAATTTTATTTCAGAACTTAATGTTGAGGTTTAGAAAAAAGGCAGAAAAACTACTTCTAAGAGCCAAAAAACACAATGTATTTCAAAAGGTGGTGACAACTTCCTCTGAAGTCCAGAGTTCAGGGAAACAGGAGGTGATGGTAACTCGCACACCCAGCACCTGCTCATCACACGGCTCCCTTTCTGTCTCCTCCTTTCCTTGCTGTCTGTCTTGGCTGTTCTCTCTGGTTCTCCTTCCAGATTGATTTTATCCCCTCTGCTGCCTCCTACCCCATGTGTCTGTAATATGAAATGAAAGAAAGCTTTTTATCACTTGTAACTAGAATTTATGGTTTCAACTCTTAATTTTAAAAGTAGTTATGTGAAATAGTTTCTGTTTCTCAAAGTAAACAAAATTGCTTTTTACACTTTGGTCTGCTATGGTAACAGTACTAACAGCTACCATTAATTGAGCACTTACTAAGTGCTGGACACTCTATTAGGCACGTAGAATGTTATAAGACACTTAATACTCACAAGTGTCCTATGTGCTATCATATCTCTCTCATTTCAAAGGTGAGGAAATGGAGGCACAGACACTAAATGTATTGTCCAAAGTCCTCTGGTTTATAACTAGCAAAGAGGTCAAAACTCAGGCAGTTTTGTTCCTGGGCCCACATCCTCAACCACAAAACTTAACTAATGGCCTTCTGTTGTTAAATGTCCCTTAGCTTAGAGAAGGCACAAAAGCTCCCCTATTTATCATTTCAGGTTCTCCTGGAGAATTTTATTCTTTGGGTGTGTGGCTCTCCAATGGATATAACAGCCTACTTTTATTTTCCCAGAAGTATTAATAGAGATGGAGAGGAAGGCCTGGAATCCTCACACTTCCCGTTCACTCTAACTCAAAGATGGTTGATTTTCTCCTGTTTCTGCCTCTCCATGCCACACATTCACTGCAAACAAAACCCTCTCCTTTCCTTACCTTTTCAATTTCACAGGGCATGAAAGAGGTGGGGGTCATCATTCTCTTCTGCCATATCCAGGCTATTATTCCATGGCCATTGCTCACCAACCCCCTTGATTTTGAAGGCTGATAATGAAAATGACCAAAGGGAATACTTGGAGGGGATAAACATTAGTCCAGATTCATGAATTTCTTACAGTGGAAACATCAGTATTGTGTGGTCTGGGGGCTATAGGCTCTGGGCCCCTGAAAGATTCTCAAAAAAATCACCGAAATGGGGTGGATTGGTTAATAGGAGAAAAAGTACACAAATTTATTTAATATGCATATATGGAAGCCTTCAGGATAAAGACCCAACTTCTCAATGAGTCACAGAAACTTATACACCATTTTGAGATTACAGAAAGAGTTGGGGCTTAGATTCCGGTAAAAACAAGTTATAGGAGAGAGAGAAGAGGCTTGGCTAGTTAGCCTTGTTATGTAGATGAAGCCTCTCTTGAGAGCATAAATGGTAAATGTTTCTGTATTAGTCTGTTCTCACACTGCTATAAAGAAATACCTGAGACTGGGTAATTTATAAAGGAAAGAGATTTAGTTGGCTCACCGTTCTACAGGCTGTTCAGGAGGCATAGCAGCTTCTGCTTCTGGGGAGGCCTCAGGGAACTTCCAATCATGGTGGAGGGCAAAGGGGGAGTGAGGTATCTCCCAGGGCAAGAGCAGAAGCAAGAGAGCAAGGCTGGGGGGTGCTACATACTTTTAAACCACCACGTCTCAGGATAACTCACTCATTCACTATCATGAAGGCAGTACCGGGGGATAGTGCTAAACCATTCATGAGAAATCTGCCCCCAAGATCCATTCGCCTCCCACCAGGTCTCACCCCAAACACTGGGGAATACTATTCGACATGAGATTGGTGGGGACACAGATCCAAACCATATCCGTTTCTTTTCAGACTTTTAAAGGGGTCAGACCTTCAATTTCTCCCTGGATCTGGGGCAAGACATAGAGAGGGGAGGGGGCATGGCTACATTAATGGGGATTCTCTACAGATACAAATTTTCCCCACTTAAGAAGCTGTGTTAAGTGGGGAAAGAAGGGGCCTTACAAAGCTTTGTAAGGCCACTTTTGTCAAGATGGCTAAGCAGCAGCCCTTTCAAAATATGTCAAAGAAATATGTTTTGGGGTAAAATAATTTAATTTCTTTCAGTGGGAAATATTCTCTATCTGGGGTACCTTCTTGGAAATTAGAGATGTTACTGTTTGTTGAGCATTTAGTATATGCCAGACTTTGTTCTAAAGACTTTATAGATATAATCTCATTAAACCTTAAGATCCCTACAACTTTGTGAGGGAGACTGACAGATGAAAGAAACAAAGCCTAAAGAGGTCAAGAGACTTGAACAAAATGTCACACAGCTGTGAAATATTGGAGCCTGGTTGAAACCCAAATCTGACTTTAAAGCTTATTCTTAGAAACCAATTGCTAAATTGATGACTGTGTTGTAAATGAGGGAGTAAGCCCCCTTGTGGGGTCTTTAAGGATCACTCCAACAAGGCCATAGAAATTGCACTCAGAGAGGCACCTGAAATTAAAGCATTTATTATACTCACAGGTCCTAGAGAGGGAGGCACGCCATGCAGAGGACCATATGGGAGGAGTACCAATGGAGTGGACTCAACCAAGCCGGTAGGAGTGGAAGGGGGACAGGGTGGGGGGTGGGGGACAGAGGGAAAACAAAGCTAGGTGCTTTTATTGGGAGTCAAAGTGCAGCATACAAGCAAAAGGGAATTTCACTTGTGCCTTTGAAGGTCTTAGTCAGGGGACGGCAAGAAGAGGAGCTTTGTAGCAGGGACCAGCTTTATGACCTTGGTGCAACTGGTCACCTGGGTGGGGTGCTCGCAGCCTGTTTGTGGGAATGTTGAGGCATCAGGAAAATATGAAGTTTTTAAAATTTCCAATACAGTGACCTTCACATCATACCATGTAGATGAGCAGGTCTTGCTCACAGCTACCTTCAGTACTAATCCCCCTGCCAAGGTTCCAGGGACCATCACTTACTTAAGTAAACAAGTAAACGGCATGCATCCTCAGGCAGACATCTTCCTTTCCTGTAGGCTATCTGATTTGGATGAGCTTGATCTGTTTCTTTCTCAGTGGGGAGTGAGGGACTCGCCTGGAGCCAGCATCTTCTTAAATTATTTTTCCACCTTTTTTGCTCATTTCCTGAAGGCCAATAAATTTACCTTTTCTCGGAAGAAGATGTTGTTGCGTTATTGTTTTTCCTTTTGAGAATTGTTAAAAAGCCGCCTTTATTGCTTTGAGGTTCTGCTTGGCAATCTTCATTTTGGTTTTAATTAATCAAACAATTTGTCAAATTCTGAAAGTAAATACAACTGTGATAAACATTTGGAAAAGAAAAGAAGGCCTCTGAATTATCTAACCCCAGCACAACCACTGTTATCATTTGGCAAAAGAGCAGTAGAGGAGGGGCCCAGGATCTGAAGTCAGAGTGAAGCAGTTTGAAGCCCCAGCTCTGCTCTGCGCTTATTAGCTTTAGTAAATCAACCTTTCTCCCCTTCATGTTTTTAATCTGTAAAATGGGGGTCGCATAATATCAGTGTGTGGATTTGAGAAGGTGTAAAATGCTTAGCTCTGAACAGTGCACAGAATAGGCACTCAATAAGTATTCGTTGGATGGGTAGTTTATTTCCTTCCAGTCTACTTTGCTAAGCAAATTCTGACTACTTATATAATAATAATGTGTGCGATTTCCATATTGTGTTTCTTCGCCAAACCCAAGTTTCCATGGTGTTACCTAGTCTTCATTAGTCTTCATGGCCATCCTTTTAATGACTGTTCATCAAGTTGATGAACCATAAATTACTTAATTTCTCCCCTATTTGGGGGCACTTTGGTTGTTTTCGATTTTACGATTAACGTCTGTGTTTGTGTTTATGTGTGTGTGTGTGTGTGTGTGTGTAGTACTTAGAATGTGATTCTTTAATCAAATTAAACATCTTAAAGCCATGTAAACATAACCAGAATAAAACCACTCACTTTGTACCTAAAGGGTTTCCAGGTGGTGGGGGTGAGGGGGATGCTCAAGTCTCCCTCTGCACTATTTGTTCTGAGCCCTGTAGCAGTGCTTTCTGAACCACATGCATAGGCCCAGTAGGTGACCATCAGATAAAGATATGGGGAAAGAGATTATCCCCTTAGTTTACTCTTTGTTTTAAGCTTCCCCATATGAAGATGGGAGATTGGAAGAGTGGGGTCAGGGTATTCATTCACCTGGCTTTCTCCTTATTTCATGGCTGCATTTGGCTGCATCCCTCTCCCCACAGTCACTCACAGCTTCTTCTTTTTTTTTTTTTTTCCCGAGATGGAGATTCACAGCTTCTTTTAAGCACAGACGACCTAGGCCACACTCTTTTGCTTCCTCAGTCTAGGGGTGGTAACAGCTCCCAGCTGATGCTAGATTCACCATCTCTTGCCGGTTACCCTAACCCCGTCCATACCTTTGTAAACGTTTCCTCATTAAACTCGCCTTCTTTACCTGTTTTGAACGTGCCATCTCTTTTCTGCCATAGTTGGCACATAATAAGTGCTCAATAAACCTTAGCCGTTATACTATACTACCTAAATAAAACCTTCTATGGTGATGTCTCCTGCAGGAAGTCTCCATCCAGAGAGCCTTTGCAAAGGTCTGCCTGGAGGCCTGGGGCTAGCCTCCATGTCAGCGAAATAGAACAAAGCATTCTCACTTCAACATCAACAGCTGTGCCAGGGTAAATGTCAGGACTGGTTTCTGCAACAGCCTGGCTCTGTGTTGCCAGTCAGATGATTATTCTAGGCCATTTCTCCTGCCTTTGTCCCCTTGGACAGGGTCCATCACATTGTCACCTGGTTCAGAGGCTTCAATGAGCAGTTTATCGACATGCATTACAAGTGGCTGTGTTTCCTTTTCGGTTTTTATTTCTGTCTTTGGATTAGTGCAGGTCAGCCACTCACTGAAGTCATAGTCTATAAAATAAAGACCTCGGCTGAGGCTCCCTCCTCCCCGCTCATATTCGCCCATGATGAGACTGAATGTGGGAGTGTCACACAGTCAGGCTTTGCCTGTCAGTACCATCAGGCATTATATCAGGGACCTCCCTGGATGGATTTTTATGCTGTGTTGATCAGTCAATGGAGAGGAGTTTTATTTCTGAGAACATTGTTGTATAAAGCCATAATTGAGAGCCTTGGCAGAGATATTACATTGGTTTCCTTTTTCCCCTAAAGATGCCAGAAATCCCAATCTTGTCTCCTCTCCCTTCATTGCTGGTCAGAGAAGATGCCTCTAATTTATCCTGTAAGTTTACAAAGGCTACAAACACTGCTCTGGGAAGATGTGCAGCAATTCTTCTGGGCAATTTTACAGTTGCCTATGAGATGTGTACTTAACACCTACTACACAATGATGCTAGGAGACTATTTATTATTGGTGTGTGTGCTTCAGTGCTTCTCTCTGATGCAGAGCACAGTGACCTTGGAGAATTGGGAAAAGTAGGAAGAAAATAATGGCACAAATTATCTAAGCCACAAACAAGGGGAGGGTATGTAGATTTGACATGAACTTAGCCCACACCACCCTAAACTCTCCATTGAACTGACGAAATCCAACCCTCAGATAAAGTGCTTAGAGAATCTGGCAAGTCCTGCCCTGGAGAAACCACATAGACCTTACTTATTGCTATCCCAACTTATGCAAGCAGTGTAAGGCTCCATATGGCACTGCCACTGCTATGAAATAGGGAGGACCAGCTACAATCCAGACGTGGTCACTGCATTTCCTCTCCATCCTGCTTGCTTTTGGTAAACAGCCAAAAGGTGGGGGAAAACAATAGCAAAACGGATAAGCAGGTGCTATATGGCTCGTGCATAGACACAGCCACATGTCTGCCCAAGCTACTTGCAGAGAGGACAGACATGTCCCAGCAGTGTGAGGAGCAAAACCAAGGCTTCATTGCCATTGCCCCGCCTGCCAGCGAGGGAGTCTGTGTAGGTGGTGTTTTCGGCATTGCTGCAGTATCCTGCCCTCCAGGTCTCTCTGGTCTCATGGCTGTCTAATAGGGCCTCTATTCCCTGCTCTAGAGACAAACCAAGGCCTTACAATTTTGGCCTAACACTTCTCTAGCAATTGCAATGCTTCCTCAGGTCCATTTGAAAAACTGATAATTACATACATGATTCAAATTTGCAGGTGTATGAAAAGTAAAGTCTCCCTTAATTGTTGGGAAGGGAGTACTGTTCAAACAGAATGCATACTGCTTGAAAACATCCAGCTAATCTACACTATCATTAAAATTCTGCTTTAGCCCATCACTGCCTCAGTATTGTGTTTCTAAGCAAGTCCCTTTGTTTGCTGTGTCACTATGTCATCTTTCCACTGTTTACTCTCTTTCTGGAGTGGATGGACTTGGATTTCAGTACATGCTTCACTACTACACAGGTTTAGAACCACAGCAATATTTTTCACCCCTTAAATTTATGTATCTATTTATTTTTGAAACAGGGTCTCTCTGTTGCCCAGGCTGGAATGCAGGGGCGTGATCATAGCTCACTGTAACCTTGAACTCCTGGGCTCAAGAGATCTACCCACCTCAGCCTCCTGAGTAGCATTTATTTTTATTGTGAACTTAAACAACTCTACTGGAAAAAAAAGGACTCAGAATGTCATGCATATTCAATTCTATTTGTGTTGCTCCATGTTCACTTATGATCTTGGCTGATGTACAGACTGGGTTCCTGCAGGGCTGTAATCAATGTGCACACACTGTTTCACTTAACATTGTTGTGCATACACATTCCCATAGATCAACAAAGTCCACATACTTGTCATCTTTAATGGCCATAGTGGAACCGCAGCACTTTAGAAGACATCGCATTTGCATGTTTTCCTGTTTGTGGGTGGCACTTCAAAATGTGCTAGCTGTAAATAGAGCTTTGCTTTACTTTGGCCACAATTCAATAACAAGACACAATATGAATTAAGTCATATTAGAACTAAACCTCACCAAGTTGAATTTAATTAGTATATATTGTTACAGGGTAGTCTATTCTCTCTTGGGTTTGGCCCCTGATGTTTACAGGTTCCAGTTATTATTCACTCAGTTGTGTATAGAAGACATGATTTGAAACAAACCTTAGCTGTTTGGGACTCTGGTCCTAAGTGAGCTTGACTCTCATTCATCTTCACAACTCCCACATTTTACTAGGTTCCTCTGCTTGGATCCTTTACATTTATGCCACAGGGAACTGGATCTGCTTTGCTTTCCTCCAAGAGTTCATGCCTTTCTGATTTCCTAGCTATTGTGGTCTGACAAAGCTTCACTGACCTTAAGCCCTGTTATAAGCTGGCAAGATCCCACAGCAGTTTATTTATTCATGTTGCTGCTGGTTGGTCTAAAAATAGCCCAGGAATATTTGCTATCGGCATTATGGTGCTTTCTACCTTAAGGGAACGATTTTCATTTTCAGAATCTACTTGTTTTATATCCCTTACCAGTTGGGGTTGGTACTGGGTTCATTTTTCTCTCAGTGATATGACCTTCTGCTGAGGATGGACTGATCCCCTGGACATGATCATTTAAGGCTGTTCAAAACCTTTAAACTTATCTGCTTGTTTCAGCCAAATTTAACTTTGGGATGTTACACTTTATATCTGTGACAGATTCTAGTGCAGCAACATCTCTACCATCTTGAAATAGCCACAGGACAGACTTTATCATTTGCCAGGCAGGTCAGGTGGATGAGAGAGGCCACTGATGGGTCTGTTCAAAAGAAACTGCATAGTAGCCAGTGGCTGCACCACATCCATAGTGTCTGAGTGCTTCACTTTAGAGCAGTGGAAGTAGTTGAGTGTGGCAGTTACCTGTGCTGAGAGTAGCTCCAAAGGATGCTCAGCCCCACAGTCATCCCAGGCAGCTTTCTTTATACCTGGCACTCTCAGGGAGCCAGGAGACCTAATGTGGAGGGCTTGGAGTCCTGTCCCAAGATGAAACTCCTGACAGACTGTCAGCAGGACAGGCAGTTTTATCCACAGCTTTCACCAAGTTCTCCAGGCTTATATGTGACAGCCTCTTGTAACAACTGGCTCACACTGACAAGTTCCCTGGCTAGAGTTGGAGATGCATTCTATGGGCGGACTACAGAATTAGCTGAACCAGCCTGAGTGAAAACCAAGCCCATGAACCTGGCCTCCTTTTAAACTATAGTCTAAGCAGCAAAACTTACCAGTTACTGCTTAGAAAGCTATCCCTGCTACTGGGAAAACAATTCATTCACATTTCCTAGTGATAACAGGATGTAATAAACCAGTACAGTGGGTGGTCCAGGAAATTGATATTTGCAAGTCTGAAGAGGCAATAACCAGCATGGTAGTCCTTTGGATATTTAAGAAGCTGTTTCGCATGCATAGGAACCTGGCACTAACAAGATGTAATCCTTTGTCAATTCATGAATTCATTTATTTAATGATTTATTCATTCACTCAGCAAATATTTGTAAAGTACCTCATGTGTGCCAGGCATTGCACTAGGCATTGAGGCTGCAGAGATGAATAAGGCAGCTTAGATTCTGGAGTGCCTCACATGTAAATTAATATTACCACTAGTAATAATTAGAATGTAATTATAATACTAATTATTATCATAGGACTATAGTGTTATACATGCAAAAACCAAGGCACATACATGTAGTAGTGGATCACAGTTGAAGTGACTAATTCAATCTTGGGGGAGATGATGGTCAGGGAGATGTCAGACTTGTTAAAGATTACATAGGAGTTCACCAGGCAAAGAATGGTAAGGATTCATCTGATTATTGAAATCAGATAGTTTTATATTCCAAAGCAAAAAGAGAAGAAAACATCCATATATAAAGAAAATAGTTTCATATTTTTGCCAAACTTCATTTTCATTTCTAGCTATGTTCATGGGCTCAGGTGACAGAGCGAGACTCCTTCTCAAAAAAAAAAAAAAAAAAGAACAAAGTTCTCTGGATAAAAAGTAGGAGAGAGATATAGGGGGATGGGGCACCTACCCTTCAAAGAGGTGGTAAGGAAATGTTACCTTGCTGAGAAATTAAGAGGTTTTCAATTCTAAAAAGATGACTTAAATGAAAACCTCTTAATTTTCACCTTTGTGAAAGTTTTTTTAAGTATGTTTTTAACTCACTTATTACAAGAAAGCTTTTTAAAATATATTTTCTTGTTTATAGTGAAACTATTAATGCTTATTTCATTGCAAGAGTTTCCCAAAAATCTGAGAGTGGATTTTACAACCAGTATCCATAATTTTATTGTTTGCAATGGCTTCTTGTCTCAGAGTAAAAGCCAGATACCTTACTATATTTTACAAGGTTCTCCATGGTCTGACTTCTAGTTACCTCTCTGATCTCATTTCCTGCTACTGCCCCCTTACCACCCATCCCTGTTCTAGCCATACTGAGTGGACTACTTGGAACACTCTTCCCTTATAGCCTCATGACTTGTCCCCTTGCATCAAATGTTTTCATTCAAGTCATCTTTTTAGAATTGTCTTCTGTAACTCAGTTTTTCCCTTTGTTATGACTTATTCCTAATTCCAATGCTCCTTATACTCTCCTTTCGCCTCATGTTTAGAAAAAGCTGAGTGGGAGATTACAGATGGGCTGATAAGAGTACAGGAAGTGCACCACTGAGACACTGTCTCCAAGGAAAGGGCAGAAAGAAACCCACAGTGGAATGACCGGGAGGGAAGTTTGGGGGATCTTGAGAGAGAAAAATCTTGCAGAAGAATCCTTCAAGTTCCTTCTGAACCTTGGAAAATACTCATGATGAGAATGTTAAATCCTATCCTTGACTGTTACTGCTTAAAATTTAGTAACACTAACATGGATTTCAGCATACTTAAAAAAACAAAGAATGTAAAATATAGTTCAAGCGTTTGCATTTGACCCTCCCTAGAAAGCACTGGAGAGTTTACAGAAGTGGCAGCTCTCTTCTGGGTATTTCTCCAAATGGCCACTGAGTGGCAGTCCAGGTAAAATTATCACATAGCACACCCTTGCTGAATACATATTTATTAAGTGGAACTAATATAGTGGTGAGTGTGAAAACATTTTCTGTCCCTGTACTCTTCAGCTCTCTGAGTGCTGCCATGCACCCACTGGAGACAAAGACAGGGTTATTTGTCAGTGGCCTGCCAGTAGCAAAGGCCACACATCTTTCAGAGCCCCTCCGAGAACTGTATGAGGGTATTATAACCAGGTATGTGTGTGTGTATGTATGTGTGGGTCATGAATATTAATCTGCCAATGGTATTCAAATGGCACTCTTTTGAGTTTCAAATAGCACCTATAGTGAGTTTTTCATTTAGCTGCATAATATACTCTTTAAATAGAACTAAATCAATTTAGGAATGTAGCCCTATTCAGCAATTTGGTGGGGTGGTAGTGATAGAGAAGGGAAAAAAATAGTGCTGCCAACATTTAATAATCGAGATGGAAATAGCAGAGTCTGAGAGATGGCATGGAGGGGGCTTACATGGAAGCTATTAAAATGTACCATTACTAACTTCTAGAAGTTAAGTCTACTCCTAGTTGCATTAGCTGGTCTCTGATACCCTTTTAAAATTGCTACATCCTATGCTTTATCTCTAAGTGCCAATCAAATACAAGCATTCCAAAAGTTTCAATCCTTGGCCCTTTTCTCTTCTTCTGTAGTCTTTCTCTTGATGCTGCTGTTTACTCTTTGGGGAAGACTCCCAACAACAGCCCTAGCCCATTTGCCATAAGAGATCTCAATTGGATGTCCCACAAACATCCCAACCAATATAAAACCTGTTGTGGGTTGAGTTGTGCTGCCCCAAAATTCATATGTTGAAGTCCTAACCCCTCATACCTTAGAATGTGGCTGGATTTGGAGATAGAGTCATTGTAGAGGTGGTTAAAATAAAATGAGTTCACATGGATGGGCCCTAATTGAATATGACTGATGTCCTTATATGAAGAGGAGATGAGGACACAGACACACACACACAGAGGGAAGACCATGTGAAGACACAGGGAGAAGACAGCCAACTACAAGCCAAGGAAAGAGGTCTCAGAAGAAACCAAACCCACTGAAAACCTTGATCTCAGACTGAGCCTCCAGAACTGCAAGAAAGTAAATTTCTGTTATATAAGCCACACAGTCTGTGGTACTTTGTTATGACAACCCTAACAAACTAACACAAGCCCCAGACTCAACTCAATTTTCCCATTTCTTAGTTGATGACATTTCTATTTGTATTTCACCTAGGCAGTGTCATCTCAGTGCTCTGCCTCTTCTTCCTCCAATTCTCTTGCTACCCCCAAATAATGGAACCACAAGTTCTATCGATTCAGTCACTGAAATGTCTCCTGAATCTATCTTCCCCATTCAGTCCTCATTTCCACTGTCTTAATTCAACTCACCTCATTTTCCATCTTAACTGTGCAAAAGCTTCTTAAAGTATATTTTGGCCTCTTCATCCCTCCCATCCTCCACCTATCATTTACTCTACCAGGGGGCATATTAGATGGGAGAAACAATAGCAGGATTGTATACTCATAGCAGGATAATCCAGTGGAGAGGGAAAATATCAAGTCACAAGAGAAGTGGTAAAAATTCTGCCCTACTGACATGGTGTATGTGAGATGGGAAGGGATCCAGTACACAAGTGTGTTATGTGTTAGCACACAAGAGTGGTCACGAATAGGAACACAGCTCACTTATAGTGTAACCCCCTGATGAGCTCTTCTTACTCACTGCAAAAAACAGACCATGGCATTGTAGTAAAGAAAAAGTCTAATAGATACAAGGCTGGCCACACCATGTGTCAGATGAAGTTAGTACTCAAATCAATCCCATCCAAGGCTCATAGGTAGGGGTTTTTCAAAGGCAGTTTGGGAAAAGGGGTGGGAGTTGCAATGCAATGGGTTCTTGCTGCTGATTGGTTGGGGTGGAGATGAAATAATAGGGGGTCAAAGTTGCCTTTTTGAGCTGAATCGTTCCTAGGTGGGGCCAACAGGAGCGGTTTGGCAGGTCCAGTTGGAGCCATGGGGGTCAGACAGGCCAAAAACCTGAAAAGATATCTCAAAAGGCCATCTACAATACTGATATTATTTGCAGCAACAGCTGGCAATCATTTAGGTCCACACCTTAGCAGAATCAGGCTCCTCTCCTCCCCATAGTCTGATGGCCTTTCCTTAGCTTTACGAAGGTGGTTGAGTTTTGGGGAGGGGCTACTATCATTTAAACTATAACCTGAATGTCTCTCAAAGTTAGTTTGATCAAAATCCTCAGGAATAATTCAGGGAAAGGCAAGATGGGGGTGGGGGAGTTGTGTTAAATCAGATCTCTTTCACTGCCATAATTTTCTCACTTATAATTTTTGCAAAGGCAGTTTCAATAGGAACAGAAGAGAAGATAGGAAATATAGTTAAGCTGTAGATAGTGTTGTAGATTTGGTGGTGGTAGCATGTTGAAGTTCTCTTCTGTCTGCTGTCATTTTCTTGATGGAAGAGAAAGAAAGGTTATCAATTATCAGAGAATGAAAATGGTAAGGATGAGTAGTAAGTTTGAGAACAGAGAAGATATGTGATATGGTTTGGCTGTGTCCCCACCCAAATCTCATCTTGAATTGTAGCTCCCACAGTTCCTATGTGTTTTGGGAGGGACCCAGTGGAAGGTAATTGAATCATGGGGGTGGGTCTTTCCCATGCTGTTCTCTTGATAGTGAATAAGTGTCATGAGTTCTGATGGTTTTATAAAGGGGAGTTTCCCTGCATAAGCACTTTTCTCTTGTCTGCTGCCATATGAGACATGCCTTTCACCTTCTGCCATGATTGTGAGGCCTCCCCAGCCACGTGGAACTGTGAGTCCATTAAACCTCTTTCTTTTGTAAATTGTGCAGTCTCGGGTATGTCTTTATCAGCAGTGTGAAAATGGACTAATAGAGTATGAAATCATGATCTTGGAGTGTGGGAAAGTAACTGGCCTGGGGAAAGACAGCATGATGCTAGGAAGCACCCTGGGTCCACTGGAGGTTTGTGGTCTGGAAGGTAAAGTGGGAGCAGTCAGCAGAATTTGATGCTTTTCTCCAGTTCAATGGGTTGCACAGGTGCAGATCCAGTGCTGATGGAGAGGAGGATTTAACCAAGCTGGGGCTTTGTCAGGTGAGAATAACAAAGGAAGATAGAGATAAGAGAATAGAGTGTGTAAGCAAGGGAATGCTATAAGATAAACCATATAATTTAATGACAGAAGGGAAGTGAAGATTTGAGGGGCTGAAAATCAGTGAAAAGATGGTAAGATCCCTACACTTTAGGGCCCTGTGAAGTTGAGGGGTTGTTGGAGTTGAGATTCTAAGGCAAGTGAGCTGGAGAGTTAGGAGATGGTGCCCAGAGTGGGAGGTTTGAAACTGAGTTTCTGGTGGGTGTGTTGGTAATGAGATTCTGGGGTGAGAGACCGAAGCAGCATGGAGGACAAGATAATTGGTAGGGAGGGGTTCAAGGAATTGAGAGGTCAGGGTATAGGAAGGATCATCTATATGTGTATATTAAATCCACTAAGAATGGGCCAGGTGTGGTGGCCTGTAATCCCAACACTTTGGGAGGCCAAGGCGGGAGGATTATTTGAGCTCAGGAGTTTGAGACCAGTCTGGGCAACATAGCAAAACCCTGTATCTACAAAATTTTTTTTTTAAACAATTAGTCAGGTGTGGTGGTGCATGCTTGTAGTCCCAGCTACTTGGGAGGCTGAGGCAAGAGGATTGCCTGAGCCTGGGAGGTCAAGGCTGCAGTGAGCCAAGATCGTGCCACCGCACTCTACCCTGGGTGACCAAGTGAGACCCTGTCTTAAAATAAATAAATAAATAAATAAATAAATAAATAAATAAATAAAACCAAAAAACTCCACTAAGAATGATGACAGGTATACAGTTTTAGAGAGATAGTGAGCTCAGAGCTAAAATTGACACTGGAAATAGGTAGTTTGGGAACTTTGTAAAAGATAGGACCTATCCAATACCCACTAAAGCTGTCTACAGTTTTTAACAATGTGGCTTTCAATATCAGTCACACTACCCTATCCTTACCACCTCTTGACTAAAGCCAAGATCTGTTGGCTTTACTGCTCTGATACATACAGCTTTAGCTAAGATGTCTCTAATTTCTAAAGCAAGTACCTCACTAAAACAGTTTTTCCTTCTAAATTCTCATAAAATGTCAATTCAGCTTTTTGAAAACATTTAAGTATTTTCAAATATAATGTGTCTTTGGCATTCACAGACAACATTTAAGATCTCTCCCTTTAGGAGAAATCCAGGATGTCCACATCATGTAGTGATTTGCAGTTTTGCTGAGGCACAAATTTGAACTTCATTTCCTACCAAGCTGATGTACAGAGTGTGACACCTGTTGACCTACACTCCTTGAGCCTAGCCAATCATTCAGTGTCTACAGCTTAAAGCCGGAACTCCTATGAAGACAAAATAATTTTGCCTCCCACCCCAGTGTAAAAAAATGCCAACTGAAAAGAAAGCCAACTGCTAGTGCTGGCAAAGAAAGTGAGCAGAAATGAAGGGAGTCTAGGAAGGTGATGATTCTTTTACACAAAACACAGCTTTTATGAGGAAAATCACATACTACACTGATATTTGAGAATTTCAAGGGATTCTGTAGAGTCACTTAGAAGAAAGACAAGTCTGTATTTTTTTCAAACATTTTTGCTCCAGATAGGAAAACCATTTCCTTACATACATACCCTCCCCACCCCCAGCATCCCCAGCGAAATGTACTTTTTGCAAATAAAGTACAATAATAAACATTTGCTTCATGTCAAAAAAATAAAAACCACAAATAGTTTGCTCTTCTCTACACCCTGTAACAGTAGGTTTCCCTCTTATGGAGATTAGGATAAAACTAGCAATTTTTGTGTCTTGTGAAGCTTGTTAAAATAGGATTCTACCTGTACAGGGAAAAAAATCTCACAAAAGCCAAAGAAAGATTTAGATCAGATGGACAAGGACTTTAATTATCAGCTATGCACATTTTCAGCCTTTTGTGAAACCCCCAGGCTGCCTACCCGAAGTAACTACTCTATTATTGAAGTGAGTTAGAGAGGTCCACTTCAGTGACAAATTATAATTGGAAGTGTCACTTATCCTAAACTTCTATCCTAAAAGACAAGATCCTGGGCACAAATCCAAGAACCCCACATATTTAGAATATTTTTCAAATGTTCAAACAAGGAAGCATGCTTTGGTGTAAGTGTAATGTTCAGGGTTCTCTTGAGACAGTATTTTTAAAACGAGGGCAAATAATAGATACTTAACTTTATTTCAATAATATCTTTGTGGAAATCTCTAGCATCCCTTCCAGCCCTAAAATCCTGTGATCCTATGTCTGATAAAACAATTTTAAAGGGCTCACCCAAGGGACAACTACAGATGAGATACTTTGGGGGCATTTTTAATGATCAATTGATCTGCATTGTAAGAAAGTTAAGACCATACTTGAACTATTTTGGTATCCACCACAGACTTTATCAGGAATTTTTGTTTGTTTGTTTTGTTTGTTTGTTTGTTTGTTTGTTTTTGCTTTAAGTTCCGGGGTACATGTGCAGAACGTGCAGTTTTGTTACATAGGTATACACGTGCCGTGATGGTTTGCTGCACCCATCAACCCATCACCTACATTAGGTATTTCTCCTAATGTTATCACTCCCTTAGCCCCTCACCCGCCAACAGGCCCCAGTGTGTGATGTTCCCTTCCCGATGTCCATGTGTTCTCATTGTTCAACTCCCACTTATGAGTGAGAACATGCAGTGTTTGATTTTCTGTTCTAGTGATAGTTTGCTGAGAATGATGGTTTCCAGCTTCATCCATGTCCCTACAAAGGACATGAACTCATCATTTTTTATGGCTGCATAGTATTCCATGGTGTATATGTGCCACATTTTCTTAATCCAGTCTATCCTTGTTGGACATTTGGGTTGGTTCCAAGCCTTTGCTATTGTGAATAGTGCCACAATAAACATACATGTGTAGGTGTCTTTATAGCAGCATTTTTAATAGTCAAGAAAGAAAAAAAAGAAAAAAATTGGGAACTGGCCTTTTCCAATTTGAAATCTTTCTACAAAGCTATAGTAATCAAAACAGTATGATACTGGAATAGAAACAGACGTATAGACCAATGAAATAGAATAGAGGTCCAGAAATAAACCTTCACATATATGGTTAAATTATTTTCAGCAGTATGGTGCTGTATTAGTCTGTTCTCATGCTGCTAATAAAGACATACCTGAGATTGAGTAATTCATAAAAGAAAGAAGTTTAATGGACTCACAGTTCCACATGGCTGGGGAGGCCTTATAATCATGGCAGAAGGCAAATGAGGAGCAAAGTCACATCTTACATGGCAGCAGGCAAGAGAGCTTGTGCAGGGGAACTCCCCTGTATAAAACCATCGGATCTCGTGAGACTTATTCACTACCACAAGAACAGTACGGGGAAACACCTCCGTGATTCAATTATCTCCACTTGGCCCTGCCCTTGACACATGGGGAATGTTACAATTCAGGGTGAGATTTGGGTGGGGACACAGCCAAACCATATCAGGTGCCAAGACCATTCAATGGAGAAAGACAGTTCTTTCAACAAATGGCACTGGGAAAATGGAATATCCACATGCAAAAGAAAGAAATTGGACCCATACCTTATACCATATACAAAAATTAACTCAAAATGGGTCAAAGACCTAAATATAAGAACTATGATTAGTGCTTCTCTGTAAATGCATTCAGCACCCCCAAGGGAGTTGACTTTTTCTCTGGAAAGGCTTAAGCAGAAGCTGCAAGACCAGGTAACTTGGTAAGAATGCAGTGTAGGCCAGTGGCTAACAAATGCCAAATCAGACAGCTGAAAATCTGGTTGTATCAGCATCACCTGGGGAGCTTTTTAAAAAATCTAGATATGCAGCCTACAAGAGAATCTGACTCAAGAAATTTGGAGTGGAACTCAAGGGTGTGCATTTCAAAGCTCCTTGGGCGATTCTGAGGCAAAGTCAGGTTGGGGAAGTTCCAGGTAGGGGATTCAAGCATCAGATTTGGACTAGAGGCCTACAACTCAATGTGTGGTCCATAGATAAACAGCATTGGTATCACCTGGAAGCCTTTTTTGTTTTGTTTTGTTTTTAAATCAATACATTTTTATTCAAGGAATTTTATGTTGTGATCCCTTCTACTGTCCATCAAGGTCACTTTGGATCCTCTAAAGAGCTGGAGTCAAAATTTGTCTTCAAAAGATTTATTAGTATCTTCAAGTTAGCCCTTTTTAATAGAACCGATGCTTAATCCAGTTGTCCTGTCAGCCCATAATTCTTTTATTTTGGTTTCTTTCATCTCTTTTTAATATGAATATACTGATGAAGACATCAAAATTCACCAAGAATCTTTGGGATCTAATTTCTTCAACCAATTTACTTTAGGATCATTTTCAGAGTAGGGGGATCTGCTTCATTCTCAATTTGACACCTTAGAAAAAGAAAAGCATTGCTTACTCTTTTAGAATATATCAAACTGAAGAGTATGATAAACCTATACAAATGCTGTATCAATAGAAATACCAGGTTTAACAAGCACAAAGCCAAGAAAACCAATGAAGCCAGATACTGGGTTTCTATGGCACTGACCTTTGAACACCCTAGCAGGAGTAAACTGCTGAGTGCAGATACCACGCAGTGCATCCTGGAAGCTTTTAAGGAACAAAGTCTCTAAGGCCTCACCCTAGACCTCCTGAATCAGAACTTGCATTTTATTTATATATTTATTTTTTTTGGAGGCAGGGTCTCACTCTTTCATCCAGACTGGAGTGTAGAGGTGCAATCATGGCTCACTGCAGCCTCGACCTCCTGGGCTCAAGGGATCCACCTGCCTCAGCCTCCTGAGTAGCAGGGACTACAGGTGCATGTATCACCATGCCCAGCTAAATTTTAAGTTTTTGTAGAGACAGGGTTCCACCATGCTGCCTAAGTTGGGTCTCAAACTCCTGGGCTCAAGCAATTCTCCCAGTGTGGCCTCTCAAAGTGCTGGGACTGCAGGCGTGAGCCATTATGCCTGGCCAGAACCTGTATTTTAAAAAAATTCCCAAATATTTCTATGCACATTAAAGTTTGAGAAGCAGTGCGTGACATGATCTTTGCAGTCTTCTAATCCTGAGAAACTAGGGTGCCATGACCTTTTGTTTCTGTATTTTGTTACTGAATGATTATTAAATACAAACTGTGTTACTGGAGAAATATTTCCTATGGCTATGGCTCAACTTTCAAATACAGTTATCCAGTGAAGGTTGTTCAGGGAAGGAGGAGAACCCTGCTCACTGTAAGGAGTGCTAATCTTGCTCTGACTGGCCATTTAAAGACCCAGAATTCTTCAGCCAGGTGTGGTGGCTCACGCCTGTAATCCCAGCAATTTGGGAGACTGAGGTGGGAGGATGCTTGAGCCCAGGAGTTTGAGACCAGCCTGGGCAACATGGCAAGACCCCCATCTCTAAAATGAAATAAACGAATACATTTTAAAGACCCAGAATTCTATTGTAAGAACGGGGCCAACCACAACCGCCTACAACAGTGGTTCTCAAACTTAAGCCTGCATCTGAATCGCCTGGAGGGCTTACCGAAATAGATTGCTGGGCCCCAACCACAGTTTCCAAATTAATAGATCTTGGATAGGGCCCCACAATTTGTATTTCTAACAACTTTCTAAGTAATGCTGGTGTGCTAGTCTGGGAATGACACTTTTGGAACCATTTGCCCAGGTTAAATGGCTTCAGTCCATAGGAGAACTTCTTTAGATTAGCAACCTCCCTTAGGCTGGAAGTGGCCTGGCTGCAATTTAACTTGCTTGCTTGGAAGTGTGCTGAGGTTTACAACATGGTATGCAGTCTGGCTACATATTCACTTGGAGCCAGGTCAACCAGCCTGCCAGTGGCTGTGACGCATGGATGTAAAGTGCTTGATGTGTCAGCCTGGGATTTGCTGAATCCTGCTCAATGAACGGGATCTGTGTTGGCTTTATGGCTTTCCCAGATCAATTGTGGTATCGAGATGATGAGGCCACCCCTGCACAGGCTTTTATAGCTTTTATGTATAGAATGTTTCGAAAGGGAGTTATTAAATTGAATTCACTTATAATCACAGGTGAGCTTACCCTTTATTGCATATCACCCTGCTGAAAGCCAATCACAAGTGTCCCTGATCTTTTTTACTATGTGGTTTCAGAGTCCCTAGCCTTCCCTTTCTATAGTAGTCTGAATTCTAAGATAAAATTTGTCTTTTGATGGAAAGCTGTCTTTCTGCAACTCTCCTTTAAGAAACAAGCCAACTTTGGGAGCATTTCTCTGCCATGTGATTTTAAAGTTTTACAATTTCCTTGAGCATGTCTCCTTCCCCAATGTCTTCCTGAGGCGAGCCTTTCATCTGAGCTCTTTTCTGCCTTTCTCTACTAGAAGCCTGTGGTGAGGCCACTCTGCTTCTGTTGATTCTAAGCAAGCCCTTCAAGGTGAAACTAGGCAAATAACATGGCCAGTTGCTCTTTGAAAGGGCCAGGTTTATAAATGATTGGTGCATCCTGGCTTTAAACAAATTTGACCATGGAATAATTCTAAAAGCAGAGATTTTTTACGTTTGGAGCAGGGCAAGTACCTTGTTCTCATTAAAGGGTAGACCAGTTAACTTTTGCTGCGTAAGAAACTACCCCAAAATAAGTGACTTAAAACAATGTAGTTCAGAATTTCCTGGGTTGGCAATTTGGGCAGGGATCATTTAGTGGTTTACTTGGTCTTGGCTGGGTTTTCTCTGACAACTGTGGCCAGCTGTTGGATCAGCTGTGGGCTAGCTGGTCTAAGATGACTTGCCTCAGCTGAAATGGCACATCTCCATTCTGGGGTCTCTCATGCTCCAGTGGGCCAAACCTGGCTTCTTCACATGATAACTGTGCAGGGTTTCAAGGGAAAAAAAGTGTGTAGGGCGTGTTGAGGCCTATGCTCCAAATTGGCACACTGTCACTTCTGCCATGTTCTATTGGCCAGAGCAAGGTACAAATCCAGCCCAGATTCAAGGGGTGTAAAAATAGTTTCCACCTCTTGGTGGGAGAAGCTGAAAAGTTACATTGCAAAGGGACTGGATAGAGCAAGAAAAGACAGATTGTTGCCATTTTGCAATAGACTGCAAAGAGCTACCTCAGAGCCCTTGAACATGCCGGTCTCTCTTCCTAGAACCTGTTTTTCTCCACTTTTCCTATGGCTGGTACTTCTCATCTTTCAGATCTCAGCTTACATATCATGTTTTCTGAGAGGACTTCCTACCAGCATGTCCTGCTATTCTCGATCTAAATCCGTTTTTCTTCTTTCATATGCTTCTCTCATTTTGTAATTGTTTCATTTATGAGATTATTGGTTTCTCTTGATTACACTCCTAGAACAAAAATTCCATAAAGTCATGGAATAGCTTTGTTTTGTTTTGTTTTTAAGAGACAGTGTCAGAACTTCTGGACTCAGGTAGTCTTCCTGTCTCAGCCTCCCAAAGTGCTGGGATTACATGCATGAGCCACTGTGCCCAACCAAGTTTGTCATTTTTATTTAATTATTATATCAATAGTACTTAGCATAATGCCTGACACATAGTAGGCCCTCAATAAATATATATCCAAAGAGTGAATTGAATGAAAGATGGAGGTAATATAATCTATTTGATTAAGGAAAAGATTGAACATTTCAGAAGAGGATAGAAGAGTTGATCTGGCCATGTGATAAGGAGGACATAGAAAATAATCCAAGGAGATCAATAAAAAGGTTTGGGGAGCTCTCACTACCTGCACGATATCTTTAAAAGGCCACTGGTAAAATGTTCCCTCTCCCAGATGGCCTGAATACATGGGATTAAAGCACGTTGAGGCTTAGAAAGGAACTTGAAACCCAAGATAACTTATTTCCAACCAAAAATTAAGGTACATAGTTTTCCAAGGGATCATTTCTTCTGGTTCATGATTATGTTAAAATAAGAGTACCAGATATATAGTAGAAATAGCAAGTTTTAAAACATTTTTTGAGATAAGGTCTTGCTCTGTCAGCCAGGCTAGAGTGCAGTGGCACAATCATGGCTTACAGTAGCCTCAGCCTCCCAGGCTCAAGTGATCCTCTCACCTCAGCTACCCAAGTAGCCAGGACTATAGGTGCATGCCATCACACCCAGTAATTTTTGTATTTTTTGTAGAGGTGGTGTTTCACCATGTTGCCCAGGCTGTTCTTGAACTCCTGGGCTCAAACAATCCACCCATCTTGGTTTCCCAAAGTGTTGAGATTACAGGTGTGAGCCACCATGCCCAGCCAGCAATTTTCTATGTTTCACAAATCAATATCACCAGAGGAATAAACTGATGAGAAATCAAGACTTTTGGAGGGTGGGAGGGAAGGAGGATATATAGTTACCATGGTTCAAGGCCACCTAGAGCTGGAAATTTCAGCATCAGAGTGTCAATCCTTTAAGTCTTGAGGCTTTTAGCATTTAACCAACTGCTAATCTACAATTTTCCTGAGAATCAGCCCTGTTTCTAGCCCTACTTTGCTGGACTGTAACTCCAGGGAAATGGTTCTTACCTAGGCTGACTGACTTTGCTCCCCAGGTGATTTTGACAATGTCTGCACATAGTTTTGGTGATCATAATTGGGAGAGTGTTACCAGTGTATAGTGAGTAGAGGCCAGAGTTTGCACCATTACACTCTAGCCTGGGGAACAGAGCAAGACCCTGTCTATGAGACCCCTCCCTAGTACCTGGGACCACAGACACATGCAACCATGCCTGGCTAATTTATTTCTTTTTCTTTTATTTTACATATATTATTTGAAACAGGGTCTTACTCTGTCACCCAGGCTAGAGTGCAGTGGCATGATCATGGCTCACTGCAGCCTCAATCTTCTAGGTTCAAGCGATCTTTCCACCTCAGCCTCCTGAGCTGCTGGCACTACAGGCATGTGCCACCACACATGGCTGATTAATTTTTATTTTTAGTAAAGACAAGGTCTCACTATGTTGCCCAGCCTGGTCTCAAGCAATCCTCCTGCCTTGGCATCCCAATCTTTTTATTTTTTGCAGAGACAGGGTCTTCCTATTTTGCCCAGGCTGGTCTTAAAGTCCTGGTCTCAAGTGATCCTCCAGCCTTGGTCTCCCAAAGTGCTGGGACTACGGGCGTGAGCCACTGCACCCAGCCTATCACTATTTGACCCATCTGCCAGTTCCCAGGAAAGCTCCATTCTCGGAATTTGTCTTTATTTAATCTGGCTTAGAGGTTACTCTGTGCGAACAGTCTTATCCCAAGGTCATTTGTGGGGGAAAAAAAGGGTGATGATGGCTTAGTATCATAGTCATTGGAGGTGGTGTTACCAGTTGGGGTTAACAAGAGGCTGACCAAGAAAGTTAAAAGGAAAAACTGGGGAATGAGATGCCCAAAAGGGTCTTTGAAAAGCTCCAGTATATTCTTGGGACATAGAAATCCACTGACATATGCAAGACTTGTGCACATGCCAAAGAAAGTCCTATAAAGGCCCTAATCTCTCATCTCTCATCTCTGGCTGATCTTGAGGCTATGCACATGCAAGAGATGAAGGCTAAAGCAGAACTGCAAACTGCCTGGCAGAATGTTGAAGCTATACCGCAATCCACACGAGGAAACCTTCAACAAAGGGACAGGTAGGGTGGCTCATGCCTGTAATCCCAGTACTTTCAGAGGCTGAGGCAGGAAGATTGTTTGAGGCCATGAGTTCAAGACCAGTCTAGGCAACATAATGAGACTTGTCTCCCTCAAAAAAGTAAAAAAAAAAAAAAAAGCTGGGCATAGTGGTGCTTGTGCCTCTAGTCCCACCTACTTGGGAAGCTGAGGCAGGAGGATTGCTTGAGCCCAAGAGTTTGAGGCTGCTGTGAGCTATGATCCTGCCACTACACTCCAGCTTGGGTGACAGAGCAAGACCCTGTCTCAAAAAAAAAAAAAAAAAAAAAAAAGACAACCATGAAATGAAACCTTCAGCAAAGACTGAGAGACTTAGTGGTTGAAGGTATTAAAGGAGATCTCTGTCCAATTATTAGCTGACCACTAGGTTAAGCAAGCAGAGACTTTGGTGGCCACACACAATAAAAATTACAGACAGGATGGGCATGGTGGCTCATGCCTGTAATCCCAGCACTTTTGGAGGCCAAGGTGGGAGAATTGCTTGAGCCCAGGAGTTAAGACCAGCCTGGGCAACATGGGAAACCCCATATCTTCAAAGAAATATAAAAATTAGCTGGGTGTGGTGGCATGTGCCTCTGATCCCAGCTACTTGGGAGGTTGAGGTAGAAGGTTTGCTTGAGCCTGGGAGGTCAAGGCGATAATGGACCATGATTGCACCACTACACTCCAGCTTGGATAATAGAGTGAGACCCTGTTTCAAAAATTTAAAAAATTATAGACATAACATAATTAATTGTGAAAGGTTATTAAATAAACAAACAGCGGCAGCAACAAGAACAACAAAGAGAAACAACAAACCCTGGGGAAGAATCTGATTTCCAGAGTTGCCATATTATTTTAAACATTGAGTTTTCAACAAAATTATAGGGCACACAGAGAAACAGGAAAGTACAGCCTTTATACATGAAGGAAGAAGTAATACGTGAATTCAGCAAATTTCCAGGAAACAAGGTTGGCTGCTATTAAAAGAATGAGCAAAGTATCTGAATAGACTTGTATCCAAGGAAGAGATATAAATGGCCAATAAACACATAAGACTCTCAACTTCATTAGTCATTAGGGAAAAACAAATCAAAAGCACAACGAGATACTACTTCAAACCCAGTAGGATAGCTAAAATCAGAAGCAGACTAGAAAAGTGCTGATAAGGATATGGAGAAAGTAGAACCTTCATAGCTTCTGCTGGAATTGTAAAATGGTGCAACCACTTTGGAAAACAGCGTGGTAACTCCTCACAAAGTTAAACATATAGCTACAAAATGATCTAGCAGTTCCACTCCTTGGTATATACACCAGCAAATTGAAAACATATGTCTACACAACTTGTACACAAACGTTTTACAGCAGCATTATTCCTAATAGCTAAAAAATAGAAGGAACCTAAATCTCCATCAACTGATGAATGGATAATGAATATGTGGTGCAGTTGACCCTTGAACCTTGAACGACATGGGTTTGAACTGCATGGGTCCACTTATACGTGATTTTTTTTTCAATAAAATTTACACTGAATGTGCCTGCCTCTCTTGTTACCTCTTCTACCTCCTCCATTTCTGCCTCTGCCACCCTGAGACAGCAAAACCAACTCTTCCTCTTCCTCCTCCTCTTCAGCCTACTCAATGTGAAGACAATGAGGATGAAGGCCTTATGATGATCCATTTCCATTTAGTGAATAGTAAATGTCTTTTCTCTTACTTATGATTTTCTTAATAACATTTTCTTTTCTCTAGCTTACACATCACATACAAAATCTGTGACAATCAATTGTTTATGTTATTGGTAAGGCTTCTGGTCAACAGTAGGCTATTAACAGTTAAGTTTAGGGGAGTCAAAAATTATATTTCTTTCTTTTCTTTTCTTTTCTTTTCTTTTCTTTCTTTCTTTCTTTCTTTCTTTTTTTTGGCAAGGTCTCACTCTGTTGTCCAGGCTAGAGTGCAGTGATGCAATCAAGGCTCACTGCAGTGTTGAACTCCTTGGCTCAAGCAATCCTCCCACCTCACAGCCTCCCAAATAGCTGGGGAGTACAGACATGCACCTCCATGCCTGGCTGATTTTTGTATCTTTAGTAAAGATGGAGTTTCACCATGTTGGCCTAGGCTGGTCTCAAATTCCAGGGCTCAAGCAATCCTCCTGCCTGAGCCTCTCAAAGTGCTGGGATTACAGGCATGAGCCATCATGCCCAGCCTATACTTGAATTTTTTACTGCACAGGAGGTCAGTTCCCCTAGCCCCCACATTGTTAAAGGGTCAACTGTATATGTACACAATGGATTATTATTTGACCATAAAAAGAAATGAAGTACAAATACATGCTACAATATGGATGAACACTGAAAATATCAATGCTAAGTGAAAGAAGCAAGTCAGTGAAGACCACATATTATATGACTCCATTTATATAAAATTTCCAGTGTAGGTGAATGTTAGAGTCACCAAATAGACTAGTGGTTACTAGAACCTGGGTGGAAAGGGAACTAGGGAGTGACTGCTAATGAGTACAGGATTTGTTTTGAGAGTGATGGAAATATTTTAAACTTAAATATTGGTGACCATTTCACAATTTAGTAATGTGCTAAAAACCACTAAAATGTATACTTTAAATGAATGAATTTTGTAGATGGTCCATGATATCTCAATAAAGCTGTTTTTGTTTTTTTTTTTGTTTTTTTTGAGATGGAGTTTCACTCTTGTCGCCCAGGCTGGAGTGCAATGGCATGATCTCTGCTCATTGCAACCTCCGCCTCCCAGATTCAAGCAATTCTCCTGCCTCAGCCTCCTGAGTAGCTGGGATTACAGGCACATACCACCACGCCTGGCTAACTTTTGTACTTTTAGTAGAGATGGAGTTTCACCATGTTGGCCAGGCTGGTCTCGAACTCCTGACCTCAGGTGATCCACCCACCTCAGCCTCCCAAAGTGCAGGGATTACAGGCATGAACCACTGCACCTGGCCAATAAAGCTGTTTTAAACAATGTTAGACAATATTGTTGTTAAAAACTAGAATAAAACTACAATTCAGAATCCAGTGTTGGTACTGTTGCATTCCCACTTTCTGTTGTAAAAAATTTAATAAAGACTACAACATTGTTATAGAAAATCATCCATGGATAGTATGGGTCCAAATTCTAGCACAGATTATATAGTGGGAAAAACAAAAGTGGGCAGATTTACCTCAGATTAGTAGAAATGTTTATGTATAGTCAGCAGTAAGTCCAATGTCATAAGTGCAAGCAGACAACTGGAGATAGGAAAAGTGTAATGTAATGTGTGAAGACTTGAAAGATGGTGAAAAAGGTCTCATCCCATCTCACTTGCAAATTTTATGATGTCTAAGTTTTATCCTGAAGTTATTTATTTTTTATTTATTTCTTTATTTTTTGAGATGGAGTGTCGCTCTTGTTGTCCAGGCTAGAGTGCAGTGGCCGCAGTCTCGGCTCATTGCAAACTCCGCCTCCCTGGTTCAAGCGATTCTCCTGCCGCAGCCTCCCAAGTAGCTGGGATTACAGGCACCCGCCACCATGTCCAGCTAATTTTTGTAATTTTAGTAGAGACGGGGTTTCGCCATGTTGGCCAGGCTGATCTTGAACTCCTGACCTCAGGTGATCTGCCCACCTCAGCCTCCCAAAGTGCTGGGATTACAGGCATGAGCCACCATGCCCAGCCCTGAGGTTATGAAAAACACAAAAAGGCATGTTTCTAATGCCAACTCCATCTCTGTCACAGATATAACCAATAGTTCTTCAATCAATAGATCTTATGATTACCAAACTGGAAGAGAGAAGACACTGTCTTGTACAATGCCTAGATTCATTTGCCTTAAATGAGAAAACGAATGGACTTGGCACTGTAGTTCTTACACCTACTAGAGTATTAGCTCTTCAAAAAGAAGCTGAATGTTCTAAATCAAGCTTGTTTCACCTGTGGCCCATGGGCCTCATGCGACCCAGGATAGTGTTGAATGCGGCCCAACACAAATTTGTAAGCTTTCTTAAAACATTACGAGATTTTTTTGCAATTGTTATTTGTAGCTTATCAGCTATCATTACTGTTAATGTATTTTATGTGTGGCCCAAGACAATTCTTCTTCTTCCAATGTGGCCCAGGGAAGCCAAAAGATTGGACACCACTGCTCTAGCTATTTGTATTGTCCTATTCCATTTGTGTTGCTATAAAGGAATACCTGAAGCTGGGTGATTTATAGTGAAAAGAGGTTTATTTGACCCACAGTTCTGTAGGCTGTACAAGAAGCATGGCACCAACGTCTGCTTCTGGTGAGGGCTCCAGGCTACTTCCAGTTACAGTGGAAGGCAAGGGGGAGTCAGTGTGTACAGAGATCACATGGTGAGAGAGGAAGCAAGAGAGAGGGAGAAGAGAGCTGCCAGGCTGTTTATCACAACCAGCTTCTGTGGGAATCAATAGAGTGAGAACTCACTCACCCCAGCCACCTGCCAGAGAGGACATGAATCTACTCATGAGGGATCAGCCTCCATGACTCAAATACCTCCCATTAGGCCCCACCTCTAACATTGGAGATCACATTTCAGCATGAGGTTTGGTGGGGACAAATATCCAAACTAGAGGACACATGATAGCCTTAAAAGTGTTTGCATAGGTGGGCACAGTAGTTCATGCCTGCAATCCCAGCACTATGGGGGGCTGAGGTGGGAGAATCACTTGGGTGCCAGAAGTTAGAGACCAGACTGGGCAACATGGTGAAACCCTATCTCTACAAAAACCATTTATTTTAATTAGGTGGGCATGATCAAACATGCATGTAGTCCCGGCTATTCAGAAGGCTGAGGCAGGAGGATGGCTTGAGCCCGGGAGTTCGAGGTTGCAGTGAGCTATGATCACGCCACTGTACTCCAGCCTGGGAAACAGAGCAAGACCCTGACTCAAAAAAAAAAAAAAAAAAAGCATTTGTATATATGGTGATAGAAAGAGAGAGGGAAAAATTCAAGACTTTATCAAAGGTATAGAAATCAGTGTTGAAATTCTTGAAAGACTGGATGATCTGTAAATGAATAACTTTGTCAACCTGAAAACCTGATTTACTTGATCTTATACAAAGCATATAAGATGATAGGCATGGACTTTAAATGCCAGATAATGCAAATTGTATTAGATGTATGTCCAGACAGACAGACAAACAGACTCTTAGGGGAAGTACAGCTTGGCCAGACCCTATCCATTGACTTGCACAATCTTACTTATAAGAGCCTTATGAATATACATATATTCACACACATATATGTATATATGATCCAAAATGTATGTGCTATATAACTATATATGCACTATATAAGTACAAACACATATATGTATATATGTACTTTGGACCTAGTTGCTGCAAACACAGTGAAACAAAATATAATTTTTACCACAGGTGAAGGGAAATAATCTTTTAGCCAAATACTCCTAGAGAGCATATCTCCCAAATACAAAGTCATCATGTTTGTCAGCAAAAAAGTTGTTTCTGATTATTTCCCAAGTGATCTGAGTGACCCAGGCATACCAAGACAATATCTTTCTTCTTTTTTTGAGACACAGTCTCATTCTGTCACCCAGGCTGGAGTGTAGTGGCACGATCTTGGCTCACTGCAGCTTCTAACTCTTAGGCTCAGACAATCCTCCCACCTCAGCCTCCTGAGTAGCTTGGACTACAGGTGTGCACCACCATGCCTGGCTAAGTTTTTTGACTTTTTGTAGAGATGGGGGTCTCGCCATGTTGCCCATGCTGGTCTCAAACTCCTGGGTTCAAGCAATCCACCTGCCTCAGACTTCCAAAGTACTAGGTTTATAGGTATGAGCCACCACACCTGGCCACCAAGATAATTTCTTTATGGCAATAGAGAACAGAGAAAGGAGGGTAAGCATTAAAGTACTCTAAAAAAGGAAAAGTGACAATACTGATTGCTACCAGTCTAGCACCCCAAGTTCGTATTGTTCATAATGTCTCACTCATCTATGACTTCCCCCAGAACATGGAACAATAGGTCCACTGAGTGTGGTGTTCCAGAAAAGCAGAAATGACAGGAATATCTGTTACCTTTATCACTAAACATGATTGGAAGATTGCCACAAAACTGTTTAAAATTCTGAAAAGAGAAAATTAGAATATCCTGGATGGTCTTGTGTCAATAGGTGAAAAGTACAAGTTATATAAGCAAATAAGCAAAAAGGAATAGAAATAAGATTAGTAAAACCTCAAGGAAAACCCAAAAAGTTTTCTTGATGTTTATATTCAAAAGTGGACGAGGCCATTGGAGAATTCAAGATTTCTTTTAAAATATATAATATTTAAGATATATTTGGAAGTACTGGAAGCATACTGGCAGTCTGAAGAGATTTGAGTAGCCAGAGTGAAACTCTATTTGTCTGCAGCACTTAGGCACATGAGGAGAGCATGAGTGACTAAATGGCATCTGAACATTGTTTTCTGCAGGAAGCATCCAGTGCTCATGGTACCCTGAAACTGCCACCCCTAGCTCTTCCTCTTCACAGCTCCCACATCTAGTTTGCTGCTGGCACAACCATTTTAAAGTCCTACACAGCCTATGGTAATAGGGAGAACCAAAATATTTCTCTTTCAAACTTCTCTGTCTCCTACCTTCCACTACCTCAAATACCACCACCTCCCTGAATAGATATTCCTCTCTGTCCTAGGCATTACCAGCATGATGGAATTGGGACTGCGACAGCCTCAGGGTATTTCCTATGAAAAGAAGTACAGAGGTGATTTCTCACCCTTGAACTCTACATTTCACCCTTCTCCCTTTATCTCCAGTAGTAAGGCCTTGGAATCAGCCAATCTCTCTCTCTTTCTCTCTCTCTCTCTCTCTCTCTCTCTGTGTGTGTGTGTCTGTCTGTTTCTCATTAAAGATGACACATTGAAGGCAAGTATTTGCGAGGCCAAATACCCTCCCTTTATAAATATTATCATAAAAAGAAAAAGAAAACATCTTTTTAAAAATTCTTTAAGCGTCCCTGGATGAAGATTCCCAGAGCAAGATTTCTGGACAGGAAAACACCTACAGTCACGTAGAGAGTTAATGATTGGAAAAGAAGGAGGAAAACCAAAACGGCCTGAGCCACTGCTTTCTGGGGTCATTGGAGCCCAGCAAAGCTAGTAGAAAGAAGTAGTGATGCCTATATGCATGAGAAAAATAACTTTTTTTTTTTTTTTTTTGGAGACAGAATCTCACTGTGTCGCCCAGGCTGGAGTGCAGTGGCACTATCTCAGCTCACTACAACCTCCACCTTCCGGGTTCAAGCAATTCTTGTGCCTTGGCCTCTCGAGTAGCTGGGATTACAGGCACGTGCCACCACACCTGGCTAATTTTTGTATTTTTAGTAGAGAGGGGGTTTCACCATGTTGGCCAGGCTGATCTTGAACTCCTGGCCTCAGGTGATCTGCCCACCTTGATCTCCCAAAGTGCTGGGGTTACAGGTGTGAGCCACTGCCCCTGGCCTGAGACAATAACTTAATAAGATAGAGCATACTTGCTCTTCAAATTTTTTATGGTACTCATTATTTCATTTTGGTAAAGGAAAATGTGACAGTATGGTATCAGTGGGGTGGAATGTCGCATCAGTGGGCAGTATCACCTGGTTGCCAGTAGGCCTTGTATTCAGGCCATACCTGTGCTGGGGAAGAATAGATAGAAAGATACGAAGTGTAAGAGAAATGCTAACTTGACTGCAACCATTTACTCATAGAAACCAGGTAAGAGTCACTACAGTGACAAATGTCAAGGAAAAGAGGGACAATGGGGCATTGCACCTCTGATCCAAGCAATGCAGAACCAGCATCCTTTTACCTGTCTTCCAAGAGTGTTTAAAGGGTTAGAGGGTTTTTCTTGTTTCAAAAACTCTCCAAGAGTGGAGGCTGTTCTCTTTCTCTCTGCTTCTGTCTTTGACTACCTCTGCCTCCCTCCTTTCTTTTCTCCCTTCCTCTCTCCCCTCATGCCTATATCTTTGTCTGTGCGTGTATTTTCAGTGTATATTTAACTTGCAGGTAGCCATGCAATATTACCTAAACCCACTTATTCATCTTACCTTTGGGACAGGGGACTGAACTGGGGAAGGGAAAGTACTCAGATAGGTTTTCTTTGTAGTTGATCACAACCATCCATGTGGCTTCAGTTAACTGCTGGAAATGACATGACACCCTGGAAAACAGTAGAGGGTTAGCTTCAGAGTGCCATTTGCTGTTCTCTGTGGGCTTTGGAAGCATGCAGAGAAAATACCAAGATTCAAAGCCAAATGCATGACTAGGAATACTAAGGGGGTTTAAAGCAGCAGCCACAACATAGATGAAGTACAAATTCTGTCTGGAATCTGTCTCTGACATCCACGGGAGAGAAATATTATACACTGCTTTTCTGGCTAGCATAGAGTCTTAAAATGCATATGAAAATATGCCAGTGATTTTTAAAGTATTTTGATTTCTTCTTGCTCTGCAAAGCATATAGAGCAATGCCAAAGTCAGGAAACTTCCATTCAGCAGAAGATCCCTACAGTGGACTTTCATTAAAATGTCTTGTTTTATGTGGTTCCTTAAGTTCCCAGTGCCTGTGCCCATGGAAATCTGATAGATCAAAGGCATTAATGATTGTGTAAATACTAGGTGACCTCTTTTGGGTATTTCGTATGTTCTTGATTTGATGAGTGAGTGCTCTACTACTAGCGATCTTTAACAAAGATACCTTATTAGAGAACCCCCACATGCTGACTCTAGCTATCTTTATCCCTGGCTATCTCTGCAGTTTGGTCCAATAGTTATTTTGGTTTAATATAGCTACACTATCACTGTTGATGGGAATGTGAAATGGTGCAGCCACTGTGGATAACAGAAAGGAGGTTCCTCAAAACTTTAAAAATAGAATTACAATGTGATCCAGCAATCCCACTGCTGGGTATCTATCCAAAAGAATTGAAAGCAGGATCTCAGAGATGTTTGCACACATATGTTCATGGAAGCATTATTCACAATGGCCAAGAGGTAGAAACAAATTAAACGTCCATCCATGGATGAATGGATAAACAAAATGTGTCATATACATACAATAGAATATGATTCAGTCTTTAAAAAGGCTATCACATGCTACAATGTGAATGAACTTTGAGGACATTTTGTTAAATGAAATGTCAGTCACAAAAAGACAAACACTGTATGATTCCATGTATATGAGGTATCTAAAGTAGTCTAATTTATAGAAACAGAATGTAGAATGGTGATTGCCAGGGGCTGGGAGAAGGGAGAAATGGGGAGTTGTTGTTCAAGGGGTATAGAGTTTCAGCTTCATAAGATGAAAAAATTTGCTGCACAACGATGTGAACAGACTTAACACTATTGAACTCTACAATTAAAAATGGTTAAGATGGTAAAGTTTGTTATTTTTTTTTAAACCACAATTAAAAATAAAAATAGGCTGAGTGTGGTGGCTCACACCTGTAATCCCAGCACTTTGGGAGGCTGAAACAGGAGGATTGCTTGAGCCCAGGAGTTTGAGACCAGCCTAGGCAACAAAGCAAGACCCCATCGCTACAGTTTTTTTTTTTTTTTTTTTAATTAGCTGAGTGTAGTGGCATGCACCTATAGTTCTAGTTACTCAGGAGGCCAGGATGGGAGGATTGTTTGAGCCTGGGCAGTCAAGGCTGCAGTGAGCCAAGATTGCACCACTGCACTCTTGCCTGGATGACAGAGTGAGACCTTGTCTCAATAAATAACCTGTTAAAAATAAATAAAAAATAGAACTGCACTATGAAGTTTCTGTTTTTGTGTAGGTCTTGGAGTTAGTTTTGTTTTAAAGACTCCTAGAGTGTGCTATTGTTGTGTTAGCAGGAACATTAAAAGTTAGGCTTTTCCTAATATGCTGATTGTGTTGAGAGGTGGAGGTAGCCCCTTAAGATCTTTGCCTTGGCCAGGTGCAGTGGCTCATGCCTGTAATTCTAGCACTTTGGGAGGCCAAGGCGGACAGATCACCTGAGGTCAGGATTTTGAGACCAGCCTGGCCAACATGGTGAAACCCCGTCTCTACTAAAAATACAAAAAAATTAGCCAAGCATGGTCGCAGGTACCTGTAATCCCACCTACTTGGGAGGCTGAGGCAGGAGAATCACTTGAATCCAGGAGGTGGAGGTTGCAGTAAGCCAAGATTACGCCATTGCACTCCAGCCTGGGCAACAAGAACGGAACTCCATCTCAAAATAAATAAATAAATAAATAAAAATAAAGATATTTGCCTTCTTTCCCTCTATCCCTGGGCAAGGTATGGCCTAGGAGACAGATCCTCCATGTACATTCTGAAGACCTGGCTTTCAGACAATTCAGGTGAAAAGATGTGTATAGAAATCACCCCAAATCTGACCAAACTGTTCTGATTTCCAACAGTGGCATCGTACACCATGAACTATGTCAGGGGTTACAAAGCTGGGGTTCTATTTTTCCTCTCCTCTACTAATGTACACTAAAGTGGTTCTACAGACGACTCTTTTCTTGTCTTTATTCCATTTTGTTCTAGAGGAGGAAGTGGCAGCAGTTTATTATGTTTCTACTCGTTGGTTATTTGCTTGAGAGAGGTTTTGGTTCCACATCTCGGGGAGAATGTGGTAAATAACATTAAACACAAGTACAGACAGTTCCCAACTTAACAATGTTTTGACTTATGATGATTCGACTTTAGGATGTTGTGAAAATGATACACATTAGGTTTTGTGTTGGATTGATTTTGCCCAACTGTAGACTAATGTATGTGTTTTGATCATGTTGAATGTAGGCTAGGCCAAGCTATCATGTTTCGTAAGTTAAGTGTATTAAATATGATCCCATCTTAAGTCAAGGAGTATCTGTAAGGTTTTCTTTGCATTTATTTTCACCATGATAATAATTTTTTTTAAAGAGACATCGAACAGTCACCCAGGCTGGAGTGCAGTGGTGTGATCATAGCTCAATACAGCCTTGAATTCCTGCAATCAAGTGATCCTCTCACCTCAGCCTCTGGAGTAGCTGGGACCACAGACGTGCACCACCACACCCAGCTTATTTTTTAGAAAGTTTTTTGTAGAGCTGGAGTCTCAAACATAGGAGCTCATACACCAGCCTATGTTGCCCAGGCTGTTACTGAACCCCTGTCCTCAAGCAATCCTCCTGCCTTGGCCTCCCAATGTGCTGGGACTACAGGCATGAGCCTCCGTGCCTAACCGATATTAGTTCTTTAAAATGATTTGACATAGTTTTACTCCTTCACTCCAATTTTTAATTTCAATTTAGGAAACCAGAAATTGCTTATCTCCCTCTTGTTTGTATTCCTTTTCTTCAATATACCCACTGTCTCCTGTTTTTCTTTGCTGTCTTTCATTTTTCTCTTCCGTATAATTTTATTCTTTCTTTTTTATTTTTTGTTGAGTGGGGTCTCACTATATTGCCTAGGCAGGTCTCAAACTCCTGGGTTCAAGCAATCCTCCCACCTTGGCCTCCTGAAGTGCTGAGATTACAGGCGTGAGCCACTGTGCCTAGCCTAATTGTTCTTTATCCATGTTTCTCACCTCTTTTAGTTTATCTCCTTTCATTTTCTTTCTCTTTCCTTTTTTCTTTCCATATCTCTCCTTTCTCTCTTTTTCTATTATCCCCATTGCCCTCTCATCTCCTCCCCTCCCCTCCCCATTCTCTTTTCTCCTTTCCCTTTCCCTTTCTTATCCTCTCCTCTTCTCTCACCCTTTAAATTTAGGAAGCATAAAGGAACTTTGGAGAGAAATGAAACGACCACTGACCTAGCACCCATTGTACCCATTACAGAGAGACAGGCTGCCTAGGTGTTGTGCTTCCTTCCTGGTGGCAGGAGGTACAAATAATATGTCCTTGACTTTAGAGAGGATATCCTGGCATGCTACAAACCACTGAGTATCTAGAAACTTCACTGATGTGGCATGTTCTCTGAATCTTCATTGTGTTTTTCGCCTACCCTTCGGATATGTATGTGTTTTACCAAGGTCTCCAGTGCACTTACTACTTCTTCCTTATCTGGTCCAGTTAGTGTGATGTCATCACTATAGCCTACTGAGTGATGTTTCAAGGTATGTCCAGATCCCTTTGGACTATGTTGAGATAGAGGCCTGGAAAGTGAATATAGTCTTGGAACAAGATCATAAATGTATGCTATTGGCTGGACACCGTGGCTCATGCCTGAATCCCAGCACTTTGGGAGACCGAGGCAGGTGGATCACTTGAGGTCAGGAGTTCAAGACCAGCCTGGCCAACATGGTGAAAACACATCTCTACTTAAAAATAATAAAAAATACAAAAATTAGCTGGGCGTGGTGGTGCACGCCTTTAATCCCAGCTACTCAGGAGGCTGAAGCAGGAGAATCACTTGAACCTGAGAGGCAGAGGTTGCAGTGAGCTGAGATCACGCCACTGTACTTCAGCCTGGGTGGCAGAGCGAGACTCCATCTCAAAAAAAAAAAAAAAAAAAAAAAAAGGATGCTATTGTCTTGTCAGTTTCATGTGAATATGAACTGCCTCTGGTAATCTTTCCTGACTGGGGTGGAAAAGAAAAGTAGTATTTTTCTGATCTCAATGACCGCATACCATTAACCTGAGGCTGTGTTAATTTACTCTAGAAAAGATACTATATCTGGCACAGCAGGAACAATTAGGCGTACTACTTGGTTGAGTTTAGAGTATTCTGTTGTCATTCTTCAGGATATGTCAGCTTTTTTTGTAGTGTTCAATCTGGTGAATTAAATGGGAATATGATGGATACAACAACCCCTACATTATTTAGGTGTCTAAAGGTGACACTGATCCCTGCCATTTATCCAGAGTATTTTAATTTACCATTTTTCTAGGGGTTAAAGGGCTGTTTCAGTAATGCATGTTGTCTTACAAGACAAAGGCCTTTTTGTTGTCTGCAAGCAAGGGAGGAGGTACACTAGTTTTTCACAGGGAGGAGTGGGCCACTTCTACAGGCCTAGAGGGTTTAGAGGAATTGGAGAATCGAGATTTTTGAGTGCATCAACCCGGATCTACCAGCCGAAGTCTCAGCATCCTACTCCTTCCTAACCGGGGCCCTGACCTTAGCGAACAAGACTTGCTGTGGTTGAGGATTCAACGTTCTCTGGAGATCTGCTACTCTTTCCCCCTCCAACACTGCCAGCTTTACTGTGGAATGATTGACAAATAAAAATGGAATATATCTACATTGTACAACATGACGTTTTAATATATGTCTACATTTTGAAATTACCACATACCAGCCAATTTATAATTAAGTCATCGACTTGATATTTAGCTTTTTTTCACATGCCAAGGAGCAAACTTAAAGTCCTAGGCACCTTAATGTGAGTTAATCTGTAAATAATATAGGTGCATCATGTATAGATTAACATAATCACATATAGATGTAGGGAGCGAGATAATATACATCTCTCTGCCTAGTAGCATGATTCAGAATAGCATGAGAATTCTGAGTTTCAGACTGATTAAAAAAGTCAAAGTAGGGATGTGGATAAAGAAAGTGGACACAATAGAGAGGATGGTAGATAGAAAGTACACAGAAGAAAAACTTCATAAACTTGGCAATTTTTGTTCTGTTGTGGTGCTAGACTTCATCTGCAGTGGTGTGCTAATGAGCCAGGCTATCACAAAGCTCCAGCTTTGATGGGTGAAGAAACACCAATCTGCAGCCCTGTTGGGGCCCTGTGGGAGAGGAAGATTTGTTTGCTGAGCAATCTGGTAGCAGGGGATTCACACCTTCCCTACTAGAATTCTTGGCCTGAAGGTGTGACTGAGTTGTAAGTACAGTATGTTGTCCCTGACTCCAGTGCCATCATAACAAATCATTTACCTCGGGTTGCTTTTAAAAATTTTCACAAATAAATAATTACTCTGGCTCTCTGGGCAAAGTCATTCTAAGCACTATTGTGGACAAATGAGTATCTTGAAATGCTTCCTTGAAATTGCATACCAGAAAGAAAACAGCCAAGGTGGTAAGTTTTTCACTAGTTTACAGTGTGAGCTGGGGACCACCATGTGCTTTAACTCCAAGTGATCAAGTGACCTTATTATCTGATAAGGGTATGTACAGGTAGCCAAAAAGATCTGTTTATCACATGGTGTTTTGCTTTTGTTTGTTGTTGTTCTAAACAAGAAGGACATGATATATCTGCTTAACCATTTATGGCATCCATTTCTATTTCCACTACCTCAGCTCGGCTATCTCTCAGGCTTCTCCTGGACCACTACAATAGTTTCCTAATTGATCTCCCTGTTACCAGTCCCATCCCCTCTGAATTTTTTCTCCCAATTCGCCAAGATAAATGTTTCTATACCACAACCCTGTTCTATACCACCTCCCTTCCTTAAATCCCTTCACCTAGTATCTCGAAGTTTCTGTGAGTCAGAAGTCTGGGCACAGTTTAGCAGGCCCTCTGCTAAAGGTCTTACAAGAGACCTTCAAGGCAGTCAAGGTGTCAGCTGGGGCTGTTGCCTTTTCTGAGGTTTGACAGAAAGGATCTGCTTCCAAGCTCATGTAGTTGTTGACAGGATTCAGTTCCTTGTAGGCTGCCAGACTGAGAGCCTCAGTCTGTTGTTGGTCATTGTTGGAGGCCAACCTTAGCTTCTTCTACGTGTGGCAGCTTGCTTCTTCAAGGCCAGCAAGGGAGAAAGTGTCACTCTTAGCTAGATGGGCATTAGAGTCTTTGTTTTTGCTTGTTTGTTTATTTTGTTTTGTTTGACACAGTCACATTCTGTCACCCAGGCTGGAGTACAGTGGTGCAATCTCAGCTCACTGCAGCCTCGACCTCCTGGGCTCAAGCAATCCTCCCATCTCAGCCTCCTGAGTAGCTGGGACTGCAGGTGTGCACTACCACGCCTGGCTAATTTTTGTATATTTTTTAGTCGAGACGGGATTTTGCCGTGTTGCCCAGGTCGGTCTCGAACTCATGACCTCAGACAATACTCCTGCCTCAGCCTCCCAAGTAGCAGGGACTGTAGGCATATGCCAGCATGCTCAACTGGGCATTAGTACCTTATGTAATGTAATCCCATATATGTATTTTTTGTTACCTTTTCAGTTTCCCATTAGTTAGAAGTAGTCATAGGTCCTGCCAACACTCAAGGGGAAGGAATCACACAAGGGTGTGAACACCAGGGGTAGGGATTATGAAGGCCAACCTAGAGTCCATCGGCCACAGTATTTCACCACCTAGACATAGAGCCACTATGTTGCATAACTTCCTGGAGTTGTGCATTATGACAATCCTTTGCTATGTGTTGACTGGAAGAATAGATAAACCAGAGTTGGACCACCTTAGGCATAAAATTAGCTGAGATGTAACATTATAGAAAGAGTTTTAATGTGGGAATCCAGCATTTCCTCTGTCTGGGCCTTGGTTTCCTTATCTGTAAAGTGAGTGACATAAACCAGCTGATCTCTATATCAGCTTTCATCTTCAGAATTCTGAAATTCTACAGCATGTTTGTTTTCATCTTCATCCATCCTTATCTTCTTCATGACATAATAATAGCTAGCGCTTGCATAGCACTTACTTTGTGCTGGATGTTTTTCTAAATGTTTTATATGTTTCAAATTCTCACAAAAACACTATGGATGTAGGTTTTATTCTCTTCTGCATTATATGAATGAGGCAGTTGAGATTCAGATAGTGAAGTAATATCAGTCTTCCCCAAGGTGTATGCAGTAACCCCAATGCAGTACTATTTCTCTAATAGACACAGAGGAAGGAGTGAAGGAAAGGAAACTAGTTTATGAGGGCTGACTGGTTATATTTAGGATTTTTTTTTCTTCAAGGTTCAAATTTGAGGGTTAGGCCCCATGAGATTAAGAAAAGGAAAACCAGACAGTTATTGCAGCTCTTTCTCAAAACTGGCATCTCCCCAGAGCATGGAAGGGGTATTAGTGGAACCAAAGCTCAGTACTTCCAGCAGCGGGAAGGAGAATACTGAAAAGCTGTAACGGGAAATTGAAAGACTCCCTCCTCCCTCTCCTGCCCCAGGCAATGACAGGTAGGCGCCCTCTCCCTTGTATCCTTTCTTCATCTGTCTTGGCTGAACAATGCCCCCTCCATGTTGGGAATTTCCAAGGAGAAAGACGAGTAGATAGGGGTCAGGCTGCTCTGGATGGTGCAAGGGAACTGGGTGAGAAAGGCAGTGAAGCAGAACATACCCAAGAGTGACAGTTTCTTGTTCATTAAATGATCAACTCCCCGACAGAACAAACTGAGTCAAAGTAAATCCTTATTAGCCCTGAACTGGACTGGCCTAGTCCTAACACCTTGCTCTGTAAGTCATTCTTTTATTTCTCCACTAGGCATAATCCTATATCAAGGAGCAAGGTGCATTCTGGCTTTTTATTACTTTCCTATGAAGTGGTTGTTTCTGGTGCATGGAAAGGTAGAAGGCTAACTCATGCACTGTGATCTCTCAACCTCTTTCTATCTAAATTAAATAGAAAGTCAGATGCATGGCAAGTCGCCTACTTTGTCCCACCCTTGGAGACTACATTTTAGCTTTTATAGAATGGAATCAACAATTGAATGGAGAGAAATAAAAATGTATGTCCTTAATGACCACCTTGTAAAGAATGAAAACTCTGTCAACCTCCTTGACCCAGCCTGCAGACACAAAATGGGATGTGTGGGCTGAAGATGCATCCAGGCAACATCATGGAGTGTGGGGTGGGTAGGGGCAGGCTCTGAGGCTCCAGGGCCCCACCTCTATTTATTTAGCAATGGTGCCTAGGAAAATTTGCCCTGGGAGACAAGGTAACTTGCTGCAGTGTTTCTGAACATGCTGCCAGCTAATAGTGCCTCCCGCATCAAAATAGCTTGCACAGGTTCAAATTTAATGGGGGAAAATAAAATACAAAATCCTTCTGTTTGGATAAATCATTAGAAGGTTTTAATGATAGAGACTTCAGAAATTGCAGCTTAACATAATGTTTAAGTAATATAATGGTTAAGAGTGCAGACAGACTCTCAAGCTAGACCATATGGGTTCAAATCTCGGTGCTTCTGTTCACTATCTGTGCAACCATGGGCAAGTCACTCAGCCTTTCTGTGTCTCAGTTTTCTCATCTCTGCAATGAAAATAATAGTATTTATACCTAGTAAGTAGTATTTACACCTAGTATTTATACCTAGAAAGTTGTTATGAGGATTAAATAAGTTAAATTTTGTGAAGTGCTTAGAATAGTGCTCAGCATGTAGTAAGCATATGTAAACAAAAAATAAATATTTATTCACTTCCTGCTAGGTCTTATACAGATTTCCAGTTTTTGAGACAGGATCTTGCTCTGTCTCCCAGGCTGGAGTGCAGTAGCACAGTCATGGCTCACTGCAGCCTCAACCTCCTAGGCTCAAGTGATCCTCCTGCCTCAGCTTCCCAAGTAGCATGGACCACAGGTGTATGCCACCATGCCCAGTTAATTAAAAAATCTGTAGAGACAGAGTCATACTATGTTGCTCAGGCTGGTACTGAACTCCTGGGCTCAAGCAATACTCCTGCCTCAGCCTCCCAAAGTGTTGGGATTACAGGCATGAGCCACTGCCTACAGCCAGATTTTTTTCTTGTTTCACGTAATTACCCTGGAAAGTACATACTATTATTCGCCATTTATTGATATGGAAACGGAGCCTCAACTAGGTTACACGGGTTTCCTAAGATCACACCGGTTGTATGTTTGAGATCAAGATTCCAAATAGAATGTGCCTGATGTAAAAGTGAAGACGCCTTCCATCACACCTCAATAGCTTTCCATTTGTAGCTCAGTGGAATTTTGCTCCCCACTTTGTTGAAGGATATGGACTTTGAACAAACTTCTCATATCAACCTCTCCAGCTGCCCTGGAGCAGTTGCTGCAAGGGCCTTCAGCTGTCACAGGACTCAGTATAGGTAGCTTCTTGTTTTGTTACTTCTCACTTTCAGACTATTCCTCTGGAAAGTTATAAGTTCCCATAGTAGGTACACAGAAATGTATTGAATCCATATCCTCTGTTATCTCACAAAATAACTTGTTTAATTCTTCTCCAGCAAACCATATTGTTGTTCACAAGCAGGTTACATTTAATCTCTGGCTCATTGTAGCCCTTTACAAATTTTTCTAACCAGCCTGATTTTGAGCAGCCTGTATGATTCCAGCTGCTGCTCCTCCCTCCCAACTTTTACTGTAGATGTGTAAATCCTTACTTCCCTTAGACTTCAGCCATCAGGACCCCTACCCTGGTTCTTGTGCCTTAGAGGACCCCCTCTGGTCCCATCAGGCAAAGGAGTTGGAGTTGGACATAACTGAATTTGAAGGTCCACTTATTTATTTATTTATGAGACGGGGTCTCACTGTGTTGCCCAGGCAAGAGTGCAGTGGTGTGATCATAGCTCACTGCAGCCTTGAGCTCCCAGGCTTGAGCAATCCTCTGGCCACAGCCTCCTGAGTAGCTGGGACCACAGGCACACACCACCACACCCGGCCTCCACCTGTTTATTAGGTGTGATAAGTTGGGCAAGTTAATCTAATTTTCTGGACCCCAATTTCCTCATCCAGAGAATGGAGACAATAAAATACACCTCAAAATGCTGTGAAAATTAAATAAGGTGATTAATAATATAAAATATTTATAATGGTGCCTCACACATAGACACCAGAAAATTTGGGCTCTTTTTTGCAGAATAAACTTCTAGAATCACAGACTACACATTTGAACAAACAGCACCACAATTTCTCCCTTGAGCTCCTTAAAATCCTCAGATAGATATTGCCTGGTTCCATTCCCCGTGATTGATCTATACTGACATAGTTTGTAAATTAAGAGCACAACATCTTGTGCACTTAATATATTCTAATCTGGTTCATCTACCTGATCTGATTAAAAATCCAGTATATGGAGAAAATGAGAAGGAAAGCAGCAAAGGGGAAAGTAAAATGCAAATTTCAGGATTGTGGTGGAATATGTTCCTGAAGCTGGTTGCAGCATGAACTCCCATCCCACATGCTCTTTTGCACTGTGCTTTTGCCATTCCTTCCACTGAGAGGTAAATTTGGTCTGGCCCTGTGACCTGTTTTGACCAGCAGAATGTGGTGGAAGTGACAGTGTATCTTCCAAGGTTGAACCTTGAGCGATCTTCAGTTTCTGCCTTTCTGTTTGGAATGCTTCTTCTTGGAGTCCAGCCACCACACAATAAAACCCAAGAAGCCCCATAGAAAGGCCCACATGGAGGAAAACTGAGGCCCCCAACCAACAGCCTCAGCCAAGCTCCCAACCAGGAGCCAGCACCAATTGCCAGCCCTGGGAAGAAAGCCACTTTGGATCTTCCAGCCATCCCAGGGACCTAGGCAACACCACACAAAGTAGAACCACTCAATCAATCAACACAGCATAAGAAATTAAGAAATTGATGTTGTTCTAAGCTGTGGAGTTTTAGGGTTGTTTGCTACACAGCAATAGGCAGCTGACACTGAAACATTTAGTAATCATGCTGTATCCACATGCATTGTTTACTAGAGAACATCTTTAAATGATGAAAATCAGGAAAAAAGAAACACATCACATTACCTTGTAACAGATTTGAGAGGAGATGCTATTAGAAATATTAATGGAACTTCCGAATTAGTACTACGTAAATTTATTCATATTTATAGAAGTGACCTCTTTGCTACTTTAATGTTTTAAACAGATATGCATAGTGGTCAATGTAAAGAATATGTGTCTATTTTCCATTGTGATTTGAATTGATAACCATTAAAAAAACTCTGCTGCTGATAGGGGTGGAAATGATTGAGTTCTCTGTCTGACTTTCACATAACGGCACTGAGACCTGCTGAGGGAAAATGTGTGTCTTTCTGTGTCATGACTTTGGATTCTGTAATTGATTTTTCTTGTCTTTGTAACAAAATGTTATTTCCTGCTCTATGTCTCAGGTATAAGCAGGAATAGGAGGCCTAGCAAAGAAATATACATATAAGAATCCTAACATGAATGGCATGTGTGATGGACAATTCTTCATTTATTCTTTTAAAAGTCATGGCCTCCAACCTCCTCAGGGCTCAAGTGCTGTTTTTTGGTATGAAGACTCTAAAACTGTAATATACTGTAGTAAGACTAGATATTCTGTTTTTGCTCTACCATTGTCTCATTGTTTTGAATATATGATTGTACAAATGTAATCCAGCATCTTGCTTAATTAAGGTAAGACCTTCCACATATGCCCAACTAGAAATTATCATTTGGCACTGAACCCTGTGAAGACCTAGATGAGAGACCTTCTCTTTAGCAATGGCATCTACCTGCCTAATGTTCTATTCTACATCCAGCAGCTAAAATGCCTCCAGGAAAATAGAAACCATATTTTGTAGACCTACTCTAAATGAAAACCTTCCTTGGAAAACACAATCGTCATTACTAATTATTGTTCAGTTGATTTTATTTGGATGAAGAAGGTATCTGATCAGAGGTAGCCAGAATTTTCAGTTGCTGTCAGTGAAATCTCTGAATAAGAGAAAATTTGTTTTCAAGGCAAAGGAGCAAATACTCACTTGATTCATTGTTGAAAATTACTTAGAAAATTATGTCTGGGAAGTAAAAGATCCACAATGAAAGGCATTTAAATACTGACCTACTGAATGCAAGTGCTGGGCCTATTTCTTCACTTGGCCGGTCTCTCTGACTCATTTTTTTTTCTCTCTCTAAAGGACATTTCCCTCAAATGACAGTACTCAAAGAATAGATAAAGCAAGCCTGTGATGCAGGCCATTTAATTCTAATTTCATTTAAACTACAATTCATTATTTTCTTCCTGCACTTATTCAAGAACCCATTGTTCATTACTCTTTCATCACTCTGTGATTAGAACAATTTGTATGTGTCCCTTATACGTTGGCCAGATAATGAAATAATCATTTCTGCATCTACAAAGTATTTTTCACATATTGTTCACAGTCTAATTCACTCTACAAAGCCATTTTATCATTTTCTAACAAGAGGGAGGTGAATCTCTGAGGCATCTGGTTAGTGAAGACAGTTTATTTATTTATGAAACAGATATTTACTGAGCACCAATTATGTACCAGGCACTCTTCTAGGCACTAGGAAAACAGACAAGAATCCCTGTTTTAGAGGAGCTTACCTGCTAAAGAGAAAAGACAGTTGAAGGAAATTAAAATATTTTATCCCAGCTGGGTGCTATGGTTCATGCCTATAATCTCAGCACTTTGGGAGGCCAAGGCGGGTGGATCACTTGAGCCCAAAAGTTCAAGACCACCCTGGGCAACATTGTGAAACCCTGCCTCTACTGATAATACAAAACTTAGCTGGATGTGGTGGTGCATGCCAGAAATCTCAGCTACTCAGGAGGCTGAGGTGAGAGGATTGCTTGAGCATGGGAGGTCGAGGCTGCAGTGAGCTGAGATCATACCACTGCACTCCAGCCTGGGCAACAGAGCAAGATCCTGTCTCAAAAAATATTTTTACTCCCAAAATATATTTCTTTGACATATTTTTAAATGGCTGCCACCTGACCATCCCAACAGAAGTGGCCTTGCAAAACTGTCTTAAGTAGGGAAAATTTGTATCTATAAAGAATCTCCATTAATCCAGCCATGCCCCCTCCCCTTTCTCTGCCTTTCCCTGGATCTGGGAGAGATTTAGAGTCTGACACCTTCAAAAGTCTGAAAAGAAGAGATAACAAAAACTAATGGTAAAATATTCCCTGCTTGTGGATAGGAAAATCAATATTGTTCGAATGGCCATACTGCCCCAAACAATTTACAGATTCAATGCTATTCCTATCAAACTACCAATGACATTCTTCAGAGAATTAGAAAAAACATTCTAAAATTCATAAGGAACCAAAAAAGAGCCCAATGCAATCCTAAGCAACAAGAACAAAGCTGGAGGCATCACACTACTCAACTTCAAACTGTGCTACAAAGCTACAGTAACCAAAACAGAACGGTACTGGTACAAAAACAGACACACAGACCAACGGAACAGATCAGAGAACTCAGAAATAAAGCCACACACCTACAGCCATCTGTTCAACAAAGTCAACAAAAACAAGCAATGGGGAAAAGACTCCCTATTCAGTAAATGGTGCAGGGGTAGCTGGCTAGCCATATGCAGAAGATTGAAACTGGACCCCTTCCTTTCACCATATACAAAAATCAATTCAAGATGGATTAAGGGCTTAAATGTAAGACCTAAAAACTATAAAAACCCTAGAAGAAAACCTAGGAAATACCATTCTGGACATAGTCCCTGGCAAAGATTTCATGATGACTCCAAAAGCAATTGCAACAAAAACAAAAATTGACAAATGGGACCTAATTAAACTAAAGAGCTTCTGCACAGCAAAAGAAACTGTCAACAGAGTAAACAGACAACCTACAGAATGGGAGAAAATATTCGCATACTATGCATCTGACAAAGGTCTAATATCAAGAATCTATAATGAACTTAAACAAATCAAAAAGCAGAAAATGGCTCCATTAAAAAGGGACAAAGGATAAGAACAGGCACTTCTCAAGAAAAGACATACACACCACCAACAATCATGAAAAAAATGCTCAACATCACTAATCATTAGAGGAATGCAAATCAAAACCACAGTGAGATATCATCTCACACCACTCGGAATGGCTATTATTAAAAAGTCAAAAAATAACTGATGTTGGCAATGTTGCAGAGAAAAGGGAACACTTATACACTTCTGGTAGGAATGTAAAATAGTTCAGCCACTGTGGAAAGCAGTTCGGAGTTTTCTCAAAGAACTTAAAGCAGAATTATTCAACCCAGCAACCCCATTGCTGGGCATATACCCAAAGGAATATAAATCGTTCTACCATAAAGACACATGCATATGTTCATTGCGGCACTGTTCACAATAGCAAGGACATGTAATCAACCTAAATGCCTATCAACGATGGGCTGGTTAAGGAAAATGTGGTACATATATACCATGGAATACTATGCAGCCATAAAAAGAATGAGATCATGTGCTTTGCAGCAACATAGATGCAGCTGGAGGCCATTATCCTAAGCTAATTAATGCAGAAACAGAAAACCAAATGCCACATATTCTCACTTATAAGTGGAAGCTAAACATTGAGGTACACATGGACACAAAGAGGGGAACAACAGACACCCGGGCCTTCTTGAGGGTGGAGGGTGGGAGGAAAGTGAGGATGGAAAAACTACCTGTTGGATAATATGCTTTATTACCTGGATGAAAAAATAATCTGTACACCAAAGCCTCACAACATACAATTTACCCATGTCACAAACATGCACATATACTTCATGAACCTAAGATAAAATAAAGAAAAACAAAGTCTGAAAAGAAACATTTACCACCTGTTGTCTCTAAGGGAGGCTTCATTAGCATAACAAGGCCACCCTAGAAAGAAGCAGATAGTTTGCTGGAATATGTTATGTTATATATAATGCTTCACTATATAATTTATGATTTCCCTTCTTTCACTCCTGATATTGATGATTTGTATCTTCTCTCTTTTTTCTCCCCCAGTCAAGCTGGCTAGACTTTTCTTACATAGGCCTGAGTCCAATCAAGAGACTGAATCCATACAGTAATTTGAACAGAAGTTTAATATAAAGAATTATTAAATAAGATAGGAGATTAATATAAACATTGAAAGAGAAATAAAACGTGTACCCTAGGGCTGAGGAGAGTACTGAACAAAGTTGGAAGGGGAATTCCTTTTTTTTTTTTTTTTTTTTTTTTTTTTGAGACAGAGTCTCGCTCTGTCATCCAGGCTGCAATGCAATGGCACAATCACAGCTCACTGCAACCTCAATCTCCAGGGGCTCAAGTGATCCTCCCACCTCAGCCTCCTGAGTAGCTGGGACTATAGGCCTGTGCCACTATGCCTGGCTAATTTCACATACTTTTTTTGTAGAGACAGGGTGTCACTTTGTTGCCCAGGCTTGTCTTAAACTCCTGGGCTCAAGTGATCCTCCTGCCTTGGCCTCCCAAAGTGCTGGAATTACAGGCATGAGCCGCCATGCCTGGCTGAAGGAGAATGCCTTACCAAGGCTGAGGAAAAGGTGTGGATGCAAACCACAGGATGATGGAGAATTTCACTGTGTTTCTGGGCAGTGAGAATCTGCAGTCACTGGACAAACAGGAAACAACAACCATCCAGGGTGCTGGTGAGGCAAAGCTAGTGGGTGGGTGCACAGCATGAGTTTTGGGACACTATTGCTGCTGTGAGGCCTGGAACATGAAGTATTCATATTGGCAGGGCTGCAGGGAACAACTCTTTGGTATACAGCTGTGTCACCACTGGCAGGCAAACTTGCAGAGGGAGTTGGGATGTGGCTGCAGATATAAGACATGGAGCAGGTAGAGTCCATATTCTGAAGACCATACAAAGCAGGCACTAGGGATGGGCCACAACTGTGAGTTTGCAAAAGGACAGCATGTTCCTGGTATGCATCTTGGCTTGGGCTTCACTGGATATCCCCACACACCTGCATCACTGACTGACAAAAACAAAACCAAACCCAGAGTGCACCAGTAAGAGAAGCCTCCTTCCTCATGCAATTCCTCTATCTTCTTCTGCTGACAAATCTTATCATGTTTACTACAAAGGAGGAATACTAAACCATCCAGTGCAGTTGTGCAGAGCAGACACTGAAGGGCAAATTCAGAGATGAGAAGCAATGAATTGATAACTGGTACAGTCCACCCCTTTGGCTACTAAGCTTCCATATGTACCCTCTACACACATTTAAATTGCCTCATAATCTAAACTGTTTACATTTTGACATAAGAAAATACCACTAACATCCTTACAAGTGTTCTCGTCCTTTTGCAAAATGAAAAGACATGCAGTCTGAAGTCATTATATCCGTAGATAATATTGAGTGAGAATTATTCTTCAAACTCAGTCACAGTCTCACTGAATATGCTGTTATTTAAACACTAAGCTATAGAACTAGGCTCCAATAATGTGTATATAAGAACAAAGATAGGAAAAAAGAAAGAGGAGAAAAATGGTTAGTATATACAGATTAACAAATGTACATATCAAGTAAAGAGAAAATATGAAAAGCTACCACAATTCTTGTTCCTCTAATTGTTCACATGGTTGTAGTTGATACCTATGGCCATTTTCTTCAACTAGTAGTTGAAAAAATTTCTATTTACTTTGCCCTCAGTTAGAACTTCAGCTGCTCTTAGTTTTTTTTACATGGCAGAGTGCTCCAAACTTTTATTCCTAAAGGGTATGATTACTCAGTCATCTTGCTTTGGGTGGGGGTGCTATAGTTTTCCATTAACCTTTACTATTGGACATAGAAATATCAAGAAACACCTCAGAGAATCTCCTGGATTCCAGATATAGTAATTCTTGATTGCATTGTATAGCAGCAAACAGATTTCCTCTTGATAATCTGCATCAATCTCTCCAGTCAGTAACCCCTTTTTCTCCTGTTAGTTCAGTGGTATGAGAAGCCCTATATATTCAGGCAGTATAGTCTCAACTTCCAATTCAGTGTAACTATTTTGTCTCTCTTGGTGGAAGCATGTGATTGCCAATCCAACAGAGCTCCAAGTTGCTGGAATGGGAGGCAAAAATACTGTGAGTTAGTTATTAGTTGTAATAGTGACAGGAGTTATTCCCACTTCTACACCTTAATTTCTGGAGCTATGTGATCTGGCTATGTGGGAAACAGCACCAGATAATTCTGCTCTGATTTAAAGCAAAAACTATACATCCTGTGAGACTGAATCCCATCCTCGCAAGATGTTTTCTCCCATTTGGTGATGTAACTGAGTGTTCAGTAACCAATTTCACCTTTCAGTTAGACCAGCTGCTTCTGGATTGTGTCATAAGAGCAGTTATTTCCATGGCATGAGGACTTTGCTGCACACTTCCTTTGCTGTGAGATGAGTTCCTTGGTGATGCATACAGTCACGCACTGTGTAACTACATTTTGGTAAACGATGGACCACATATATGAAGGTGGACTCATAAGATTATAATGGAGCTGAAAAATTCCTATCACCTAGTAACATTACAGTGCAATGTATTACTCATGTGTTTATGATGATGCTGGTGTAACCAAACGTATTTTGCTGCCAGTCATAGAAAAGTCTTGCACATACAATTATGAACAGTACATAATACTTGATGATGATAATAAATGATGATGTTACTGGTTTATATCTTTACTACACTTTACTTTTAATTATTATTTTAGAGTGTACCCCTTCTAGTTTTTTTTTTTTTAAGTTAACTGTAGATCAGTCTCAGGCAGGTTTCTCAAGAAGTATTCCATAGAAAGGCATTGTTATCATAAGAGATGACAGCTCCATGCATGTTATTGCTCCTGAAGACATTCCAGTGGGACAAAGTATGGAGGTGGAAGACAGTAATATGGATGATCTTGACCCTGTGTAGGCCTAGGCTAATGTGTGTGTTTGTGTCTTAGTTTTTAACAAAAAAGGTTAAAAAGTTTTAAAAAATTAATTACAAAGCTTATAGAAATAAGATATAAAAAAGAAAATACTTTTGTACAGCTGTACAATGTGATTAAAAACTATTATTATTATTACTTTTTTGAGGCAGGGTCTCACTCTGTTGCCTAGGCTGGAGTACAGTGGCATGATCTTGGCTCACTACAGCCTCAACCTCCTGGGCTCAAGCAATCCTTCCACCTCAGCCTCCCGAGTAGCTAAGACCACAGGCACCCACCAAGGTGCCTGGCTATTCTTTTATTTTTTGTAGAGACAAGGTCTCACTATCTTGCCCAAGCTGGTCTAGAACTCCTGGGCTCAAGAGATCCTCCTGCCTCAGCCTCCCAAAATGTTGAGATTATAAGCATAAGCCATCACTCCCAGCTGTGTTTGTGTTTTAAGTTAAGTGTTATTAAAAAAGCAAAAAAAGTTTTTTAAAAATCTAAATGTTCATAGAGTAAAAATGTTACAGTAAGCTAAGATTAATTTATTATTGAAGAAAGGAAAAATATTTTTATATATGTAGTGTGGCCTAAGTGTACATTGTTTATAAAGTTGATGGTAGTATACAGTTCCTGGATTCACTGATTTTTTTGAAGGGTTTTTTTGTGTCTCTATCTCCTTCAGTTCTGCTCTGATCTTGAGTTATTTCTTGCCTTCTGCTAGCTTTTGAATGTGTTTGCTCTTGCTTCTCTAGTTCTTTTAATTGTGATGTTAGGGTGTCAATTTTAGATCTTTCCTGCTTTCTCTTGGGGCATTTAGTGCTATAAATTTCCCTCTACACACTGCTTTAAATGTGTCCCAGAGATTCTGGTATGTTGTGTCATTGTTCTCGTCGGTTTCAAAGAACATCTTTATTTCTGCCTTCATTTCATTATGTACCCAGTAGTCATTCAGGAGCAGGTTGTTCAGTTTCCATGTAGTTGAGCGGTTTTGAGTGAGTTTCTTAATCCTGAGTTCTAGTTTGATTGCACTGTGGTCTGAGAGACAGTTTGTTATAATTTCTGTTCTTTTACATTTGCTGAGGAGTGCTTTACTTCCAACTATGTGGTCAATATATGTGTGGTGTGGTGCTGAGAAGAATGTATATTCTGTTGATTTGGGGTGGAGAGTTCTGTAGATGTCTATTAGGTCCACTTGGTGCAGAGCTGAGTTCAATTCCTGGATGTCCTTGTTAACTTTCTGTCTCATTGATCTGTCTAATGTTGACAGTGGGGTGTTAAAGTCTCCCACTATTATTGTGTGGAAGTCTAAGTCTCTTTGTAGGTCTCTAAGGACTTGCTTTATGAATATAGGTGCTCCTGTATTGGGTGCATATATATTTAGGATACTTAGCTCTTCTTGTTGAATTGATCCCTTTACCATTATGTAATGGCCTTCTTTGTCTCTTTTGATCTTTGTTGGTTTAAAGTCTATTTTATCAGAGACTAGGATTGCAACCCCTGCCTTTTTTTGTTTTCCATTTGCTTGGTGGATCTTCCTCTATCCCTTTATTTTGAGCCTATGTGTGTCTCTGCACGTGAGATGGGTTTCCTGAATACAGCACACTGATGGGTCTTGACTCTTTATCCAATTTGCCAGTCTGTGTCTTTTAATTGGAGCATTTAGCTCATTTACCTTTAAGGTTAATATTGTTATGTGTGAATTTGACCCTGTCATTATGATGTTAGCTGGTTATTTTGCTCGTTAGTTGATGCAGTTTCTTCCTAGCCTTGATGGTGTTTACAATTTGGCATGTTTTTGCAGTGGCTGGTAGCAGTTGTTCCTTTCCATGTTTAGTGCTTCCTTCAGGAGCTCTTTTAGGGCAGGCCTGGTGGTGACAAAATCTCTCAGCATTTGCTTGTCTGTAAAGTATTTTATTTCTCCTTCACTTATGAAGCTTAGTTTGGCTGGATATGAAATTCTGGGTTGAAAATTCTTTTCTTTAAGAATGGGGTGGGGGGAGGGGGGAGGGATAGCATTAGGAGATATACCTAATGCTAAATGACTAGTTAATGGGTGCAGCACACCAACATGGCACATGTATACATATGTAACAAACCTGCACATTGTGCACATGTACCCTAAAACTTAAAGTATAATAATAATAATAATAATAAAAAGAATGTTGAATATTGGCCCTCACTCTCTTCTGGCTTGTAGAGTTTCTGCCAAGAGATCAGCTGTTAGTCTGATGGGCTTCCCTTTGTGGGTAACCCGACCTTTCTCTCTGGCTGCTCTTAACATTTTTTCCTTCATTTCAACTTTGGTGAATCTGACAATTATGTGTCTTGGAGTTGCTCTTCTCGAGGGGTATCTTTGTGGTGTTGTCTGTATTTCCTGAATTTGAATGTTGGCCTGCCTTGCTAGATTGGGGAAGTTCTCCTGGATAATATCCTGCAGAGTATTTTACAACTTGGTTCCATTCTCCCCGTCACTTTCAGGAACACCAATCAGACGTAGATTTGGTGTTTTCACGTAGTCCCATACTTCTTGGAGGCTTTGTTCATTTCTTTTTATTCTTTTTTCTCTAAACTTCTCTTCTTACTTCATTTCATTCATTTGATCTTCCATCACTGATACCCTTTCTTCCAGTTGATCGAATTGGCTACTGAAGCTTGTGCATTTGTCATATAGTTCTTGTGCCATGGTTTTCACCTCCATCAGGTACTTTAAGGACCTCTCTGCATTGGTTATTCTAGTTAGCCATTCGTCTAATCTTTTTTCAAGGTTTTTAACTTCTTTGCCATGGGTTCGAACTTCCTCCTTTAGCTCAGAGAAGTTTGATTGTCTGAAGCCTTCTTCTCTCAACTCGTCAAAGTCATTCTCTGTCCAGTTTTGTTCCATTGCTGGTGAGGAGCTGCGTTCCTTTGGAGGAGGAGAGGCACTCTGATTTTTAGAATTTTCAGTTTTTCTGCTCTATTTTTTCCCCATCTTTCTGGTTTTATATACCTTTGGTCTGAATCCAGGAGCTGGTTTTTTGAAAAGATCAACAAAATTGATAGACCACTAGCAAGACTAATAAAGAAGAAAAGAGAGAAGAATCAAATAGATGCAATAAAAAATGATAAACGGGATATCACCACTGATCCCACAGAAATACAAACTACCATCAGAGAATACTATAAACACCTCTACGCAAATAAACTAGAAAATCTAGAAGAAATGGATAAATTCCTCGACACATACACTCTCCAAAGACTAAACCAGGAAGAAGTTGAATCTCTGAATAGACCAATAACAGGCTCTGAAATTGAGGCAATAATTAATAGCTTACCAACCAAAAAAAGTCCAGGGCCAGATGGATTCACAGCCAAATTCTACCACCAATATATTTATCATGTCTTTAACATTATTAGAACAAAATAACTATCAAATTCAGAGTTAAATAATCTTCTGTCAACAGTGAAGAAAAAAATGAAGGAAGGGAGATTTTAGAAATTTCAGAAACTATTGAACATAATTGTAAACAGATAAGTAAGATGATGCTATTTGAAATGAATTTGACCAGGCACGGTGGCTTATACCTGTAATCCAGGACTTTGGGAGGCTGAGGTGGGGGAAGCGTTTCAGCCCAGGAGTTTGAGACCAGCCTGGGCAACATGGTGAAACCCCATCTCTACAAAAAAATGTAAAAGCTAGAACGGCATGGTGGTGTGCATGTGTAGTCTCAGTTACTCGAGAGGGTGAAGTGGGAGGACCACCTGAGCTCGAGACTGAGGTTGCAGTGAGCTGAGATCACACCACTGCACTCCAGCCTGGGCGACAGAGTAAGATGGTCTCAAAAAAAAAAAAAAAAAGGAAATTTTTGAAATCTTCTATTATGACCACCAGTTTCTGATAAAGTAAAAATGAATTTAATAGAACATGTACTCAATTGAGAACATACTTTGCAGTTTTAGAAAGTCTATTTCACATGACAGGCAAACAATTTCACATGACTTTTTAAAAACTTAAAATGATGAGTTGAACATTGAGACTAGCTAATTTATTCCAAAAGGTCCTTGTCTTTATTTTGTTTTCCATAGGTATTTTTTAGCAGTGATATAATAGAAAACAAAGTTGTAGAACTCTTATTATTTAAAATAGTTTGATTGTAGATTTTCTTGCATTTTTCATATAGACAGTTATGGTATCTGCGATTAATGGCAAAATTCTCTCATCATTTTAAATTTTCATCCCTTTTTTTGGGGGGGTCAGTTCCATAGTGAGCACCTCCAATATCATGTTGACTATTAGTAGCCACAGAAGTTATCTTACTTCTATTTCTGCTTTTGGTGAGAACATTTATAAATTTTTGCCATTCATTCTGATGTTTTTTAAAGGTTTTGTTATATATCCTTTATTGGTTTAAGAACATTATTATCTATTTCATGCTTGCTGAGACTTTTAAAAATATATGAATGAGTTGACATTATCCAAAGCTTTTTCTGCAACTATTGATAGATCATATGGTTTTTATTCATTAATGTGTGTATCACTCAATGCCCTCAAAAGCACCACATACCATTATTAGAAGATTAATTGGGCCAGGCATGGTGGCTCATGCCTGTAATCCCAGCACTTTGGGAGACCAAGGCAGGTGGATCACTTGAAGTCAGGAGTTCGAGACCAGCCTGGCCAACAAGGCGAAACCCGTCTCTACTAAAATACAAAAATTAGCCAGGCATGGTGGCACATGCCTGATATAAACTCAGGGTCTAGCAACTATTGGAATCTGTTACTACCAATAGCCATAAAGGTACAAGAGGAGAGAATAGAGTTATTAGAATGAGGAAAATCTGCAGTTGTGAGAGATGGGCTTTTCTGCAGGCAGTGTAACTCTAGAGGGGGAATACAGACACTGCAATGACCTCTTTAATGTCCTCTTAAATTTCTTACCTCTGCTTCTCTGTGGTTTAACACAACTGGAAGACAAAAGACAAGGCAGATTGGATGATGTAGTAGTCCATAGAGGTCGGTCCTCAGGTAACACAGAACAAGATAGAGAAAGTAAAGAGTGAATTTGGTTGGGTGAATGGAACATATATAGCTCAGTGCTTTCATGTGGTGAACTATGATCAATTTTCCAAAGGTGAATTACACTTGCATTAGTGGGATAAACAATACCTGCTTTATATACTGATGGGTTTGATTTAGTAATGTTATACTCAGAACTTCAGCATAAAATGTTTATAAGCCAATTTGGCCTGTAATATTTCTTCTCCTGTCACTTCCTGAGTTTGGCTATCAAGGTTATCCTAGCCTCATAAAATGTTGGGATTATTAATCAGTATTTCAAAAGCCAAGTTTTAATTTTAGAAGCATCTTAGCATATCTGTATAATTCTTTTCATCCCAGCCCATGGACCGTCACAGTAGGTTATTTTTAATCCCAACCTAGACTATGATTCCCACCCCAAACTTCAGCAAAATGATTCTGAAACTATCAGAATCACCTGGAGTGCTTGTTTAAAATGTAGATACCTGACTCCATCCACAAGATTCTGATTCAGAAGGGTTAAGGTGGAGTGAAAAGCCTGCATGGTTAAGAAGCCCTCCAAGTACATGTACATGAATATTCATAGCAGCACTAATCACAGTAGCCAAAAGGTGAATACAGTCCATATGTTCATAAATGGGTGAATGGATAAAGAAATTCTGGTATCCACATATAATCAATATTGTTTAGCCATAAAAAGGAATAAAGGACTGATACATGTTATAATATGAATAAACCTCAAAAACAGTATACTAAATGAAAAAGACTAAACACAAAAGGTCATGTATGTGATTCCATTTATACGAAATGTCCAGAATAAGCAAACTCATAAAGATAAAAAGCAGATTGTTGGTTTACAGAGGCTAAGGGAAGGAGAATGTTATAAACAATGCTACTGAGATTCCTTCTGGGGTGGGCCAGATGTTTCAAGATTGTGTAGAGGTCGTGGTTGCACATTGTAAATGTACTAAATACCACCGAATTGTTCACTTCAAAATGCCTAATTGTGTGTTATGTGAATTTCACCTCCATAACATAAAAAAGGCAGCTTCCCAACTGATTTGGATGGAATGGAAGACCATACTTTGGTCATTCAATCTAAATCATAAAACAATGGGCCTCCAAGGAATGAGGTCTGTAACCTTTGGTGTTCTTTCAACTTGAAGGACGCTGAAGAGTTAAGTAGAACTGAAGTAGCAGAAGATACCACTCCCACTTCATCCCATTACTGTACATGTACACTTGTTTATATCAGTCACTTTATCTTATTGGGAACACTCTTCTAGTTTCTTCTCTTAATGGTTTCTTCCTACCCATCCTCAAATGTGGTTAACAATATAGGTTGAATTCCTGGCTCTGACCAATCCTGGGGGCTATTGTACCTTACTTGGTTTACCAAGTTGTTTGGCTTACTTACAATTTTTTTTTTTTTTTCAGATGGAGTCTGACTCTGTTACCCAGGCTGGAGTGCAGTGGTGTGATTGTGGCTCACTGCAACCCCCAACGCCCAGGATCAAGGGATTCTTCTGTCTCAGCCTTCCGAGTAGCTGGGACTACAAGTGTGTGCCACCACGCCTAGGTAGTTTTTGTATTTTTAGTAGAGACAGGGATTCACCATATTGCTCAGGCTGGGCACAAACACCTGATCTCAGATGATCCACCCGCCTGGGCCTCCCAAAGTGCTGGGATTACAGACATGAGCCACAATGCTCGGTAAATAGTATACTTTAATATGTTTAATAGCATACTTAAACAGTCTAGAGGGCTTTGGATTTAAGACAATTTGGGTCCCTTAGCTGAATTTGGTCATAGTGATGTGTTTTACCTTCCAAAGTGATGACTCTAATATTTTATTTGTTTAAATATTGTTTTTGGTCCCCTCATGTATGCTGTCTAAAGTTTTGTGGTGGTTTTCACTTGAAAATAAGGAAATACATGCCACAGTTGGTTGAGCAGGTGCAGGGACAGCACAGTGGCTGCCAGGGAACTGATTTTGCATTTTATCTTATATTTTGCGGTGGTTTTTTTTTTTTTTTTTCTTTTTCTTCAGACAGACTCTCACTCTGTCGCCGAGGCTGGAATGCAGTGGTGCTATCTTGGCTCACTGTGACCTCTGCCACTGAGATTCAAGCGATTCTCCTTCCTCAGCCTCCCGAGTAGCTGGGATCAGAAGAACGTGCCACCACACGTGGCTAATTTTTTTTGTCCTTTTAGTAGAGACGCAGTTTCACCATGTTGGCCAGGCTGGCCTCAGACTCCTGACCTCAGGTGATCCACCTGCTCGGCCTCCCAAAGTGCTGGGATTACAGGCATGAGTCACCACGCCCAGCCCTACCATGTTTACTTTCAACTTTTATAAATTTACAGTCTAAATTTATAATTCTCTGACCAGTCAGGAGACAGGCATGGGCTAGTTTATTTTTTGCGCTGGATTTTGCAGAATTTCTGCAACCTAACAAATGCAAACATCCCAGTACAAATCTGGGTCCTTCTCGCCACATCCAGCCCGGTGCTAACTGATGCCAGTGCTGACAGCACTCCCTTGTACCCCAATTCTAATGTTTTCCCATATTCCCCACCTGGTAGCAGCGAGAGGGCCTGTTAAGAGAGGGAAAGGATCAGTGAATGCATCATGGAGGAGGCTGCATTTGAGCTGGGACCTAATTGGTGGGCAGAGATGGAGGGAAAGGACATTCTAGTAGGAGGCTGATTACTCTTAAATAGTGGTCTACAACACAGACATTGGTGCTAGAGGGTCATGGATTCAAACCCTAGTATGGCCATTTCCTAGTTCTACTCGTGATCCCCTTCGTCAGTCCTCTTATCACCCCACATTCATTCTCCCAGTCATATAAACTCTCTCCTAATTGCCTATGCTCACTTAGTTTAATGCCCATTCTGTTTAACTGGCCTGCAATGGTGCCACCATTCCCAATTTAATGCCCTTACTTCCTATGCACAATTGTTAGGTGTACAGCTATTTAGGCTCATTTTTCACTGCAGATCCCTGTCCTGACATCACGCCCGTTCCTTTTTCCCAAACATAAATGCTGAGGGATGGGTTTCAATTCCCTGCTACGAATTGAGTCTCATCCCAATGGTAGAAATGTCTGGGAAGATCTTTCTCGTATAAGGCAATAATATGCAAAAAATGTAAAAGCGGTTGGTGCATTATTTGAATTCATCGCGGGAACCACGTGGAAAATCTCGTGGGAGTTACTTTGTGATAGTTTTTTCCTTCCATTCCCCACAATTCCTGCCAGTGCACGAGCAAAACCTCCAAGCAATAATCCTTCCTACCAATAAGGAGCAAAGGCCCGGGGTGTGGACGGACTTTCCTGTTACAGAGAAGGTGGGAGTAGACAATATCCGAGTCAATTGTTTTAGTCACAACCAATCAGGATCTTTGAGGGTGGAGCCATACACTGGCAATAAAAGAAGCCTGCTCCTGTGGTGGGGTCCATTTTGTTTTGGGTTGTTAAGTGGGCTTGTGGTGGAGCGTTGGTGTGTCAGGGGTGTCGGCTTCTCCCACAAACTATTGTAAGGTAAATTTGCTTTTCATTTGTAATAGTTATTGACAGTTAGATATTTGTAGTGTGCTTTTTATATGTGGCTATATGAAATGTAGTAGTATACTTTTTCTTTTCTTTTCCTTTTCCTTTTTTTTTTTTTTTTTGAGACGGAGTCTCATTCTGTCATCCAGGCTATAGTGCAGTGGCACGATCTCGGCCCATTGCAACCTCTGCCTCCTGGGTTTAAGCGATTCTCCTGCCTCATCCTCCTGAGTAACTGGGATTACAGGCACCTGCCACGACTCTTGGCTAGTTTTTGTATTTTTAGTAGAGACGGAGATTCACCATATTGCTCAGGCTGAGCTCCAACACCTGACCTCAGGTGGTCCACCCGCCTCAGTGTCCCAAACTGCTGGGATTACAGGCGTGAGTCACCACGCCTGGCCTCTCTTTCTGTTATTTTGGACCTGGAAAGAATCAACTTCCCACTGGGAGGGATTGTGCATGGTATTAGGACAGTTAATGGCCATTAGCTGCTGTGATGTTGTTTGTAATTTTTTTCTTTTAAAAATGTAATATTTGTGGTTATCTTTTGGAATCGGTTCTTTCATCCACTAACTTTCAAATAAAAGAAAAGTTTTCTGGTATTTAAAACTTGAAAATGTTGTCTGGTCAGTGCAGGAATTGTTCATTGACAACTTCAGATAACCTCCTGTTGGTCATTTGCTATTTTGCATTTTTATACAGTATAGTTGTGAATTTAATTGTATTCCACGAAGAGTGCTTCTCATACTTTTCATGCATTTGCCTTTAAAAGTTTGGTCTTAATTGCATTTGATGTTTTACAAACAATATGGATGCTCTGCCTCTCTAGCTGTGGTTGCTAGTGTTTGTAATCCCAGTGCTTTGGGAGGTGGGAAGGAGGCTTGAGTCCAGGAGTTAGAGACCAGCCTGAGCAGTAGAAGGAGACCTGATTTCTACAAAAAAAAAAAAAAAAAAGAAAAGAAAAAATTAGGCCGGGCACTGTGGGAGGCTGAAGTGAGTGGATCTCCTGAGGTCAGGAGTTCGAGACTAGCCTGGTCAACACGGTGAAACCCTGTCTCTACTAAAAATATGAAAATTAGCCAGGCGTGGTGACATGTGCCTATAATCCCATCTACTGGGGAGGCTGAGGCAAGAGAATCACTTGAAACCAGGAGGCGGAGGTTGCAGTGAGCCGAGATTGTGCCACTGCACTCTAGCCTGGGCGACACAGTGAGACTACATCTCAAAATAAATAAATAGCCAGATGTAGTGTCCCCGAGTAGTCTTGGCCACGTGTGAGGACCTCTTTAGCCCAGGAGGACGAGGCTGAAGTGAGCTGCGTCTGTGCCACTGTGCTGCAGCCTAGGCGACAGAGCGAGACCCTGTCTCTTAAAAAAATATTGTTGGCATTGGAAACTTCATAGGTTTCTTATAAAAGGTTTTGTACAAGTTTCAGTTTGCAGTAGAGGAAATTAACGGTCGATTGAGTGCATTTTATAACAGAATGGCCTATTTGGTATAATTTTATTTGTCCAAATTCTGGTCTTGTTTCTTCTCCATTAATTTCCTTATAAAATAAAAGTTTTGGAGCAAACTTGATTTACAAATGCACAATTTAATCATCTGGCTGTGTCCTTAATGTTTTGCACCAGTGACTGCACTTAAGTGTCTTATCATCGGCTGCCATTTAATGGAATTTGGAATTTTATTTTACAGAGGAATTCTGTGTTCGGTAGCATTTTATTCCATTAAATGTGGGTCCTAGTCCTTTTCATAAATTTTATGTGAAGAAAGTTTTGTATTATCTTCAATTTACAAATAATGAAAAGAATTTTCTAATTGAAAGAATGTTTTGTAGCATTTTCTTTTTTTCTTTTTTTGACAGAGTCTTGTTCTGTCGCCCAGGCTGGAGTGCAGTGGCACAATCCCAGCTCACTGCAACGTCTGCCTCCCAGGTTCAAGTGATTCTGCTGCCTCAGCCTCCCAAGTAGCTGGGATTACAGGTGCCCGCCCCTATGCCCAGCTAATTTTTCTATTTTTAGTAGAGACGGGGTTTCACCAAGTTGGCCAGACTGGTCTTGAACTCCTTACCTCAGGTGATCCACCCTCCTCGGCTTTCCAAAGTGCTGGGATTACAGGCGTGAGCCACTGTGCCCAGCTCTTTTGTGGTATTTTTAATGTAAAAATGCACACATTGCTAATTTGCCTTAGAGCTTGTTTTAGGACACTAAATTGTCACAAGTGCCAATCACCAGCCACTGCAGAAAGTTTTTTGGGATATCATATCCTGAAACAATTGTGTGTTGAGGTTTAATGTATTCAATTCTGCTCGAGTTTTTTGCATACATTTCCTTTAAAAGACTGAGGTATTTCAGTGTGTAAATGAGGAAATTAACTGTAAGATTGAATGTTTACTTTCTGGCAGTGAACAGCCGTTGGAAGTCATGTTGCGTCATCTGAATTTCATTGTACAGTATAGTTGTGTGTTTAATATAATGGTATTTATACATTTTGGCATAGGTCCTTTTTCCAAGGTGTTCCTTCCCAGAAAAAAAAAAAAAAAAGGTTTTTATTTAAGAATAAGGAGGACAGAAGTTGTCTAGGGTCAGGTTAGGAGAGAAAATGGAAGTAGACCCTTCTAGATCCTTCTGGATCCTCTGCTCGCTCCCTGGCTGGCATGCACCAGCCCTGTCCCTTAGCCACACAGTGTGCCACAGTGCTACAAGTAACACTTAAAGGGCAGCCGTTTTAAATTGGCAGCACTGGCTTCTTTACATTCCTACTGCCATTTTGTGACTCCTATTGTGTATTCAGTGGGATAATTAAAATTAAAGGAAAACTTTAGTCTCTCTCAAAAACTTGAGCATAATCACTGAGAAACAAGATTTTTGCTTTGAGGATAAAGTGCAAGTATTTTTTTAAATGGTGCTGATTGAATTTACTTTTTAGTCTTTGGCCTGGTTTACTCTTTTTTGTTTATTTGTTGTTGTTGTTGTTGTTGTTGTTGTTGTTGTTTTGAGACAGGGACTGGCTTTATTACCCAGGATGGAGTGCAGTGGTGTGATCACGGCACACTACAGCCTCGACCTCCTGGGCTCAAGTGATCCTTCCACCTCAGCCTCCTGAGTAGCTGGGACTGAAGGCATATGCCAACCCGCCTGGCTAATTTTTGTATTTTTTATAGAGACGGGATTTTGCCATGTTGCCCAGGCTGATCTCCAACTCCTGGGTTTAAGCGATCCACCCCCCCTTGGCCTTCCAAAGTGCTCGGATTATAGAAGTGAGCCACTGCACCTGGCTTATATTTCTTTTTTGACATTATCTGTTAAATAATGCTATGAGAGTTGAGGATTTTTTTTTTCTTTTTTGGACACAGAGTCTCACTCTGTCACCTAGGCTAGAGTGCAGTGGTGCCATCGTGGTTCACGGCAGCCTTGACTTCTGGGCTCAAGCAATCCTTCCACCTCAGCCTCCTGAGTAGCTGAGACTATAGGCATGTGCCACCACGCCTGGCTAATTTTTCTTCCTCCTCAATAGACTTTAAGCTCCATGGGGGCAAGAACTTTTTTCTTCCGTGCTGTAAACGTGGTGTCTCTAATAGTGCCTGATATATAGCAGGCACTCAAGTAATATTTGTCAAATGATTTAATCTAGTGATTTTTCTGGATACTGATTAAAATGTTTATTTAATTTTACTTTTTGTTTTTTTCAGAGAGAGAGGTTTCACTCTGTCACCCAGGCTGGAGTGCAGTGGCAGTGATCTTAGCTCACTGCAACCTCTGCCTTCCTGGGCTCAAGTGATCCCCCTACCTCATCCTCCCAAGTAGCTGGTAGCTGGGATGTGCACACCACAATGCATGGTTTGTTGTTGTTGTTGTTGTTGTTTTGTTTTGTTTTTCTTTTTGTTTTTGAGACGTAGGGTTTTGCCATGTTGCCCAGGCTGGTCTCCAACTCCTGGGCTCAAGAGATTCACCTGCCTCAACCTCCCAAGTGCTGAGATTACAGGCATGAGCCACTGTGCCTGGCCTAGCCTGGTTTATTCTTGATTTGGATTTGAATTATATATATTATCTAGCATCTGAATGACTTATTAGTACCTTTATTGGTAGAAAGTTGGTGTTTTTCAAATATCCTTCTAGATTGAATTTAGAAACCTGAAAAATCAGTTGTTGGTAAGAATGAAAGCTACCTCTGCCTTTGCTAATATAAGGTGCCAAGATTTCAGGAATTAGGATATTAACTAGCCTCACAGATCCTGACTTTTTGAGCAGAGCCCTAGACCTTAAATAATAATCTAACCCTAGAATTTAGAATTTAGATCGAGGTATTAGGCCGAAGGCACTTTTCTTGTGTCCACTTTGCCCATAGAATCCTAGAGGGGATATTTTCCAAAGAGCATACCCACAAAAGCCAATATTAGCAACTGTAAAGTTTTGTGGATTATTTCTTTGAAGATCTATTCTCAGTGTCAGATGGCACCAACATTATTTAATGGTTGCAATTATTCGTGAAATTATCCTAAATGATACGAGCTTCCTTCTGATGTCCATGGTTTTCTAACTTACTGTTACTAATTACTGACACGAATACACCATGAGAATGCTATTGTATAATCGGGTGAACAACTCAAACCTCCGATTTCAAAAATTTTTTATCTGTGATCGTGTGTGAGTCTTTTTCACCACGGTAATGAACACAATCAACTGACATCTTTGAGACTCCCCTTTCTAGAAGTTGAGATCTTGCCTATTAGCTTAATATATAATTCCCCTATAATGTTTGATTAAAGCAAGATGAACTATAGTTTATTTTGAAGGGACAGTCAAACCTCTGAAGCAGTAGTCTTGTCTGATCTTGTAACCACAAGATTAATGCAGTTCCTATTATATTATGTTTCACCCTGCATGATTGGGTACCTTGATCCAACCAACCATTTGCAGAAGTTTCTCTGAATAAGTGGAAAAGGAAGTGTGCCTCAGCCATCCACCAAAATGAGTTCCAAGTTATGTAATTTTCCTGCAGTGGTGCTGGGCTGTCCATCCACAAGCAAGTCTCTTGGCAGATTCATACAGTCACCATCTCCTTCAGAACCTGTGATGGAAAAGTCCAGTACCGGTGAGCCTATGGGTCTGTAATGTGAAAAAGATGGAACTGGAATCAATTGTCAAGATCACCTAGACAAGTTCAGGATGTCCTTACATTGTGTGAGGTGACTAGTGTCTTATGCAGGGCAGCCCCCTCCTCCTGTCCCCTGTGCATCATTAATGATGGTATTGAAACCCCTTCCTAGAGTCCTAGAGATAGGGACTACCAACAGTGGTAGTCACTCTTCCTAAGCACTGCTGACTCACTCTGTGATACTGACTCTGTTCCTACAACCTGTTCCTTTCATTAGACAGGGGCATCTTTTTCTACTTCTTAATTGTGTTCCTCATGTACACTGTGGGTGCCGCTGTTACAGAGACATTGACAAACTTAGACTGTTCTGATTTCAAATAAACCTGATTTTGACTTTTTAACACCAAAGTTCTGATCTTTATTTCTATTTTTTGGAAAACCAGTAAGAGACAGCAGCAGGAGGGACTGGACTGGACTGTAGAAAACTTCAAGAGTTAAGGAGTGTGGAGTGCTGCTCAGGTGCCTTTGTTTCAGGTATGAGAATATGGGTCTGAAGGTAATTTGAAAGCCAGCCTTATATATACAAAGAGGGAAAAGATAGGTCCTGAGGACCGAGTAGGTGTCAGGGAATGGTAGTCTGCCAGCCTGCTCCACTTGTGACATTTATTTGCTAGGGTTCCTGAAGATATACGCCAGCAATTAAAGTAATATGTAGGTTATTACTCCTTCAGATGTTTACTGTTCCATACATTGTTGTCCATTCCTTGCTCTGCAGACATTGCTGGTACGACAAGGTTCCAGTTTCTGAGTCTGAAAGACACTGGGCTCATTTTCACTCTAAGGCAGTAGCCTGGCAGCTCAGCTAGTTTCTAACATAGTATTTTCACACTTTGTGACACTGTTAAAAATTGTCAATGAATTCAGGCATTGGAAGCTGGGGACAAAGATTTGGGGTTTGCATGCTAAGGCTCCCTAAGCCTTGTGTTTCCTGTCTTGTTACACAAAAGAAGTACAGTGGGATGAATGAATTTGGGTAAATAGATCATGACAAAAAGTGCTAATGTTATTTGGGTTATGTTGAATGCTCCCATATAATAAATGCTCTCTCTTGTGCCTGTCCAGGTCATAGTCTCTGTTCTGTACAGCAGCCAACCACAAGGGTTGATTGGTAAGCATCCCTGTATCTGTGCTGTTCCCCCTAGATTGCTATCTGATATGTTTCTTTCAATCATGTGGAGGTCCTGTTTCTGAACTTGATTTTACCATTGCTATCAGTTTTCAGGCAAGGTATACAGTAACTGGGTCAAAATTCCTTTCTGATGAATGATAGAATTTCATATCAATTTGGGATTCATGCTTTCAGTAGATGGGAATACCAAACCTTAGAGTGGGGATCTTCTAACCAAAGTTTACACTTCTGGAGTTATTGCCTGGTATGGCATATGTTCTGGAATGTGGTCTTTCCCTGCAGCCATTTAACAGTAAGCCTTATGATTTGTACTTATTAATAACATCTGTAGAGTAAATGCCTGAATTATGTAGTTTTCGCTCTTGGTGCTTTGTAAATTTCCTCTTGGATTGCTTTGGAATCAGACAGACCTCAGTTTAAGCCTGATTTACCAGTAACTAACTTTCTTTCTTTCTTTTTTTTTTCTTGAGACAGGATCTCACTCTGTTACCCAAGCTGGAGTGTAGTAATGCAATCACAGCTCACTGCAGCCTTGACCTCCTGAACTCAAGTGATCCTCCCACCTCAGCCTCCTAACTGGGGCTACAGGTATGTCACTATGCTCAGCTAATTTTTTATTTTTTTGTAGAACTCCTGGCTGTTCTCAAACTCCTTGGCTCAAGTGATCCTCCAACTTCAGCCTTCTGAGTAAATGGGGCTACGTGTGTGTCACCACACTCAGCTAATTTTTTTTTTATTTTCTGTAGAGTGGGGTCTCACTATTCTCAAACTCCTGGGCTCAAGCAGTCCTCCTACCTCAGCCTCCCAAAGTGCTGGGATTACAGGCGTGAGCCACTGCATCTGGCCATCAGTAACTTTCTATCCTTAGTTCCTAACTAACTCTTTGGGCCTCAGTTTTCCTTTTCTGAAAAACAGGAATCCTTCTTTGCTATCAGAATGTTGTAAGAATCAAGTGTCATAATCTTTGTAATGCATCTAGTACACAATAGGCACTCATGAATGAGCTCTCCATTTCCTGAATGCACATATTGGAGGGAGGACATACAGTGCTTGGTTTAGCACCTCTCCCACTTTCCTTTATTTATTTTCTTTCCTTTCTCAGGTATTGCACATTCCTCATAGATTATACTGTCTTCTCTTGGGAAACCACAACCCTGTAATCTGGCTAAGGATCTCAGATTTTTTCTTGCTCTGAACTGAGTTCTGTTCTGACCAACTAGGACACATTACACTGAGGTTAGCATCATAGTTCAGCATCCAGCAGGACTCTAGCTATCTGGGATGGAAGGTGCCTATTAACTAGCAGTCCTAGAAATTTCTTTCCTCGCCTGTAAAAAGTCACATCTGGGTTGTGATTAGTTCATTGAAGATTAGGTGAAGACACTTGACAATGTAGGAAATGGAGGAATAAATGCTAAATATAAATATGCACTGTCCTAAGAGTATCTTTTAACCTTTAGTCTCAGTAGATACCTGTGATTCCTCTACTTTTCTTTTAGCACATATTTTATTCTGGTAGCATCATGTAATCTGAAGTTCACCCAAACAAGGTAAAAAAAAAATCCACATTTCTTTTTTTTGGAAACTAAAGTGTCTGTTACATAGCACGTTGACATTTCAAAGCCTTTTGATTTATCCCTGTAAATGGCTAAATTACTTTAAACCATGGAAAGTGGAAATGATTGTTGTTATTTCCCATCCAGTAAAAACTGGGGCCAGAGTTATTTAGAAAAAAAAAACTCTACCTAAAACCACTTAATGGAGCTTTGCCACCAAGTTCCTTCATCAAGTGGTCTGATAATGACCTTGGCTCATTTGCTAGACCAAAAAAAGAGTGAATCCTAACTATAACTGTGACACCTTCTCCTTTTGCACACACTTGTTCTACCCACTGCTCTTCACAGTCATCTTGGGTCTCTTCTTTGGTAGTTTCTCTAAGTATTGGCATTTAAAGAGTAAGTCACAAGGTAGAGGAATCCAATCTGTTTGGGCAGATAAGCCCAAGAGGTAGAAACCCAGGAAAGGTGAAAGTGACCCTATTCAGAACTTAAAGTGAGACCTGGCTTCTTGATTCCTAAGAGGTCCAGTCCTTTTCCCTTTAACTCAGGGGTTTCCAAACCCCGGGCCGTGGACTGGTACTGGGCGGTGGCCTGTTAGGAACCGGGCCACACAGTGAGAGGTAAGCAGTCGGGCGAGCAAGCATTACCACCTGAGCTCCACCTCCTGTCAGCTCAGCAGCGGTATTAGATTCTCATAGGAGCACGAACCCTATTGTAAACTGCACATGCAAGGGATCTAGGTTGCACACTCCTTATGAGAATCTAATGTCTTATGATCCTGAGGTGGATCCAATTTTATCCCAAAACCATCCCTCCACCCCCGGTCTGTGGAAAAATTGTCTTCCACGAAACTGATCCCTGGTACCAACAAGGTTGGGGACTGCTGCTTTAACTCATCTGGGGTCTACTCTGTCAACGGCTACTAATTATTTGAAAGAAAAAATTTTGAGACAGGATCTTACTCTGTCACCCAGGCTGGAGTGCAGTGGCATGATCATGGCTCACTGCAGTCTTGAACTCCTGGGCTCAAGCAATCCTCATGCCTCAGCCCCCTGAGTAGCTAGGACTAGAGGCATGTACCACCATGCCCAGCTCATTTTTTAACTTTTTTTGTTGAAATGGGATGTCCCTATGTTGCCCAGGCTGGTCTGGAACTTCTGGCCTCAAGCAATCCTTTCACCTTAGTCTCACAAAGTTCTGGGATTACAAGTGTGAGCCACCATACCTGGCCTTGAAATTTTAACGTGCTATAAATTCTTGGTGTGATTTCCTCTCTCCACACTCATGTTTTCATGCTTGTTTATATGGGTACAGGAGAGAGATTAAATTATAGTGGAAATTTTAGGGCAAGGCTATTTGGGTTTATAGATCTTTTATGGAGAAAAACATATTTTTCTTAATACTTCATGAAAACGTTCTATACACACAAAGATTAATTTGCTCAAATTTCATTTTCTTTAAAAGTAACCTCAAATTATAATTTTTATGTGCTCACAGGAAAGTCTAGAGACTACAAAAAGTGGTATGCTTTTTGTTTAACAAGTGGCTCTCCAAAAGAAGAGAAAAAACCTGATATGTGGCATTTGTCAATTTCTAAGGTGTAAATAATTCCACCATCACCAATTTCAAGTGTTGTCACACTGAATGCAGATTTTGGAAGAGATGTGCGCTTACCACCTCATATGAGCCAGCTCTTACACAACACTGAATAAATTAAAAAATTACTGGCAATCGAATTACATAGAATTATGACCACCGCTAACATTTTGATGTTCTTCTAACTAATCTTTCTATGAAAAATATCCATATTTGTTCTAGTGAGGAGTCTTTATGTTGAATTTTAGTAAGTACAGTAAGTCCTCACTTAATGTCTTCAATAAGTTCTAGTGAGCTGCAACTTTTGAAGCAAAATGACTTATGACAAAACCAAATTTACCATTGGCTGATTGATATAAGCAAGAGTTAGGTTTCCATGGCATATATTTCTGGTCATGAAAACATCACCAAACTTCTAAATAAAGACTGAAAACACTTTTTCTATTAAATACTGAAATAAAGGTGAGCTATCTATACCTTTAAGAAAGGTTAACAAAAACAAGATACAATAATTACCCAGCTCTTGGTGAATCAGTGAGTCGTGGTGGTCATTGCAGTGGTGAGTTTATTTGTTTTTATTATTGTTACCTTTTTTTTTTTTTGAGACACAGTCTCACTCTGTCGCCCATGCTGAAGTGTAGTGGTGTGATCTCGGCTCACTGCAAACTCTGCCTCTCAGATTCAAGCAATTCTCCTGCCTCAGCCTCCCGAGTGGCTGGGATTACAGGCTCCTGCCATGATGCCTGGCTAACTTTTTGGATTTTTAGTAGAGACGGGGTTTCACCATGTTGGTCAGGCCGGTCTTGAACTCCTGACCTCAAATGAAATGCCTGCCTTGGCCTCCCAAAGTGCTGGGATTACAGGTGTGAGCCACTGCGTCTGGCCTTATTATTATTACTTTTTAAGAGTTGGGGTCTTGCTGTGTCACCCGGGCTGGAGTGCTGTGATGTAAACATGGCTCACTGCAGCCTCAAACTCCTGGGCTCAAGTGATCCTCCCACCTCAGCCTCCAGAGTAGCTGGGACTACAGGTGTGTGCCACCATGCCTAGCTAATTCTTTTTAAAACATTGTGGAGACAAGGTCTCACCATGTTGCCGAGGCTGGTCTTTAACTCTTAGCATCAAACAATCCTCCCACCTCAGCCTTCCAAAGTGCTGGTTTTACAGGCATGAGCCAGCATTCCCAGCCATGATGGTGGATTTAAATTAAGGAAGAAACATTTGCAAAGTGAAAATTCTAAGAAGTATCTCCTACCACCATGCAGTTCAAAAACAATCACAAATATGGCAAGCTCACTGAGCACTTTAGTACAACGTTATTGTTGTGCATTTGCATGATTATCATAGACTTCCTGAATTTTTATTTTACAATATTTTGTATTCATTCATTGAGTCATTTTCTTTTTTTTTTTTTTTGAGACAGAGTCTCGCTCTGTCGCCCAGGCTGGAGTGCAGTGGCGCAATCTCGGCTCACTGCAAGCTCCGCCTCCCGGGTTCACGCCATTCTCCTGCCTCAGCCTCTCCAAGTAGCTGGGACTACAGGCGCCCGCCACCATGCCCGGCTAATTTTTTGTATTTTTAGTAGAGACGGGGTTTCACCGTGGTCTCGATCTCCTGACCTCGTGATCCACCCGCCTCGGCCTCCCAAAGTGCTGGGATTACAAGCGTGAGCCACCGCGCCCAGCCTCATTGAGTCATTTTCTAGCCCACTTACTGTGTTTCAAGCAGTCACAGGTGGCTGGATCTTATCTCAGCAGCTCAGGGTGCAAGGCTGGAACCAACCCTGGGCAGGACATTACATCACCAGGTACACTCACACACACACCCCCACTGACTCACACTGGGACCATTTAGGCATGCCGGTTAACCCAATGTACACATCTTCTGGATGTGGGAGGAAATGAGTACCTGGAGAAAACTCATGCAGACTCCACCCAGACAGTAGCCCCAGTCGGGAATTGATTTTTTTTTTCCTCATCAATTTTATAAGGAAACAATGTTGTAGAAAATGACCTTATTTGAGGGCCTGCTGGAAATCTATGCTTTCTCATTCAGATATCTGACTCTAGTCCATGTTACTAGACTCAAATATTAGACACACAATTGGGAAAGACATAAAAATTCAGTGAATCTATTTTAAAGAGTCTAGTTTTCGTTGAATCTAATGTTCTGAAAAGCATTGTACAGTGTAGCATTTAACAAGTTGTATGGTTAATGCAGATGTATTGTTTGTATGACTTCAGTAGCAGCATATATAGGAGTGGTGAAAAGACCTTGTAGGATCCTTGTAGGAACAGTTGCAGTTCTGTTCATTTGGCTTGATGCAGACCAGTTGTAGGAAAGCCCATTGACGTAAACACAAGTGAGAGAGGCTTTCTATGTCCTGTTCATATTTCTATTCTTAGTGTGTGGAATTGGTACTAGGAAAAGCTGCCTCCTAGTGAAGGACCTCAGGTTTAAGTGAGGCATCTAATATTCTACGTGAAGTAACTCAGGAATGGAAAACCAAACATTGTTCTCATTCATAAGTGGGAGCTAAGCTATGAGGATGCAAAAGCATAAGAATGACACAATGGGCCAGGCGCAGTGGCTCATGCCTGTAATCCCAACACTTTGGGAGGCTGAGGCAGGTGGGTCACCTGAGGTCAGGAGTTCAAGACCAGCCTGGCCAACATGGCAAAACCTCGTCTCTGCTAAAAATACAAAAATTAGCCAGGCGCGGTGGTAGTCACCTGTAATCCCAGCTACTTGGGAGGCTGAGGCACGAGAATCACTTGGACCTGGGGGGCAGAGGTTGCAGTGAGCCAAGATTGTGCCACTGTACTCCAGCCTGGGTGACAGAGCGAGACTCTGTCTAAAAAAAAAAAAGACTGACACAATGGACTTAGGAGACTCAGGAGGAAAGGGTGGGAAGGGGGTGAGGGATAAAAGACTACAAATTGAGTGCAGTGTATACTGCTCAGGAGTTGGGTGCACCCAAATCTCACACACATCACCACTAAAGAACTTATTCATGTAACCAAACACCACCCGTTCCCCAATAACCTATGGAAATAAAAAAATTAAAAATAAAGGGGACAAAAGACACTTATACGTGTTTGTGTGTAGACACAATTTAAGAAGTTATGGGCCAGGCATGGTGGCTCACGCCTGTAATCCTAGCACTTAGGGAGGCTGAAGCAGGAGAATTGCTTGAACCTGGGAGGCAGAGGTTGCCGTGAGCCGAGATCGCACCACTGCACCCCAGCCTGGGTAACAGAGTGAGGTTCCGTCTCAAAAAAAAAAAAAAAAAAAAAAAAGAAGTTCTGCTCCAGGCCAGGCCCGGTGGCTTATGCCTGTAATCCCAGCACTTTGGGCAGCCAAGGCAGGAGGATAGCTTCAGCACAGCACTTTGAGACCAGCCTGGGCAATGTGGCTAGACCCCATCTCTACAAAAAATTTTAAAAAATTAGCTGGGGATGGTGTCACGCCTGTAGTCCCAGCACCGTGGGAGGCTGAGGTGGGAGGATCACTTGAGCCTGGGACATTGAGGCTGCAGTAGGCTGTGATCGCACCATTGCCCTCCAGCCTGGGTGACAGAGTGAGACTAAATAAATAAACAAACAAACTAAACAAATAAATAAGAAGTTGTGCTCAAGGCCTAGAAGAAGCTGATGAGGGTGCTGTACTGTGGTCGGATCAGGCAGAATCTTCAGGCCATTGGAGTGGAATACTGCATAAGCACTCTGGATAGCCACAAGTACTTCAGTAGAGCCTCATACTTCCAGATTTCTCAAATAGAAGACCTGTGAGCTTTGGCTTGAGCTCTTCTCCCAGAGTCAGAATAGAGGCTCTGCTCTCCTTGCATAGGTCCTTCTTCTGGTGATATAGTGATTGATGACAGGGCAAGGACTTCAGTAGAAGGGACAGGGAAAGATGGGAACTGGAAGCATGGTGGGAAGAGAGCAAGAAGAAGTATTTATAGTACACGAAGGAGTATGTATAAACTGCTGCTTAGAGCAACTTCTTTTTTCCCCTAATTTTGACCTGTTCCCAGCAGATTCCCTGTCTGTGTTTTAACCTGGGCTGCTTGCTAAGTGCTTGCCTCTCGGGATCCTTGTGGAGGTAAGGATATATATAAGTCACAGAGGAGAAGCATTTTAAAAATATGTATTATTTTGACTCACAAAACAAAATGGATGCAGATGAAGGTTTTCACAGCCTATATGAGTGTTAATTAGAACCAGTTAGAGGCCTTGTCCATCAAAGGTGCTTATTTAATTCAAATATGTACACAAAGAAACTGGGCCATATCAACTAAATCCATAGCTGGCACCAAGCCATCAGGAAACCCAAAACCCAACAAGTCCTCTGTTCCTTTGGACTTTTGATCAAAACGAAGTCACCCTACACACCTGGTTAGTATAAGCATAGGTCATTTGGGTATTTAAACCCAGTGGATATTTTGATTCCTCTATTAAGCAGAAAACACTGTCCAGCTACCAATTGTCAGCCTCTCTCATTTTTGGCCATTATGTAAACCTGTCCTCCATTTGCACATGTATGTTAGCTTGGAAACGTCAAGGGATCACAGAGGGATGTTTATAAAATTCCACAGAAAAATGCTTTAACTAAACTAAGGTTTATTGGTATTCCAGAGGAGTTAATAATGACTTGTTTCCCATCTGAGTCTGCTCTTCGCCTCCTCCTCTCACCTTGAACTTTTACTGGAGTCTAGGAATCAATTTTATCTAATTTCCAAATGTTTCTTGTCCATGGTTTAGCTGGATTCATTATACATATACCCAGAGTAGAAGGTAACTTGGTGCATCTTAATGACATAAATATTGCCCTTACCTTGAAAAGCTTTTTCTCCCTTCTTGCTACCTTATTTTGTCACTTGTTAGTAGAATCAAGAGCTGTAATGATTATTTTATTAAAATGAGGGGTTCTCTCATAGTGCATTGACCCTACTGTCTCATTTCATTTTACTTATCACATGCAGGCATTTTTTGAAACTCTTATTTTTCATGGTGTTCTAATGAGTCAGAAGTGATCCCAAAAAGTCTATCTCTTGGTCACTGAGAGTCCAGCTATGGGACTGACATGCATTTCCTGCAGTCTCTCTGTGCAGGGCTCTTCAGAGTAGAGGTTAGCTAGCTACTCATTGGGTATACAAACCAGTTAGGAGCTAGAGGTTTGTGTTTTGTTTTAATTTCTATCAAACTTCTACGAAATGTGTGGAGTTTAGAGACTCAAATAGCTCCAGGAGGTTTATTCACAAAAATAATAGTTCCTTAACCTACCATCATTCCTCCATTTCTTAATCATTTTGTTTATTCAGAAGCTACATGTGGTTGTGTGATTGTAGAAAAAACTACGGAAAACTGCTCAGAAAAATATGAGAACACTAAAAGGATTTAAGATGTGGTTCTCTGACCACTTTTGTTGTCTGTCTGAGGGGAGAAGAGTTACAGGGGGGAGGTGTTACAGAGGTTGGATCCCCAGAAAAAGGGTATCAGGAAACATGGAATAACAAATAAGAATGGTTTCTTACCTTCAAGGACCTACAGCCTAGAGGTAGGGAGAGGGCTGTGAACAGTGGCTTTTTGTAGAGCTGCTTTTGAGGATGACAATAAAGCAAATAGGAAGACAAAGGCCTTTGATGTGAAAGGTGATGTGGGCCATGTATGTTCAAGGCACTGTCTCCTGTCTGCTTCTGCCTTCCTACTTCTCTCTCTGCTTCAACATTTCCCCAACTGGACAAACAACCCAAGGGATATCACCGGTCTGGGACTTTCATTATGTGGCCCAAGATACAGCCAGCAAATATGGAAGAACATACATATATACATAGCTAGAGATAAAACTATGGCATTTGGCAGACACTACTCCTCCCTCTGGCTTTCAGCGTTAGAATGTGGGCATTCAAAAGAAATGTCCAGTACTGTTGCCACTCAGTTTTTTTTTTAAACTTTGATGTCTCTTCACACCCTGTGCCTTGTAGTTTGCTTCAACTAATAATAATGCCTAAAGATGATTTTTAGTTGGACATTAGATGAATCTTTAAATTTTAGTACCCTCGAAGGCAATCTCAGTTTGAGATGTGTCAGTCGCTTTAAATGCTTCACTTAAATGTGTGTTACATCTGTGGTCCACTTTTTAAACAGTTGGGCAAAGAGCTGGTAGCTCCATGCTCCTCATGCTATCATCTTTCTGTCTGTTATTAAAGTGACATAGCTGGGCGTGGTGGCTCACGCCTGTAATCCTAGCACTTTGGGAGGCTGAGGCATGTGGATCACCTGAGGTCAAGAGTTCAAGACCAACCTGACCAACAAGGTGAAACCCCATCTCTACTAAAAATACAAACTTAGCCGGGTGTGGTGGCGCATGCCTGTAATCCCAGCTACTTGGGAGGCTGAGGCTGGAAAATCTCTTGAATCTGGAGGGCGGAGGTTGCGGTGAGTGGAGATCACGCCACTGCACTCCAGCCTGGATGACAGAGCAAGACTCTGTCTCAAAAAAATAAAAATAAAAATAAATAAATAAAAATAAAGTGACAGAAAGACTGAGTGCTCTTTATACATGAGGAAAGGATAGTAAGTAGTGTTAATCATCATCTTTTTATCATCTGGAGACTGAGAACAAATTTTTTTTATCCCAGAAAAGTATTTTTATTCACCAGATTGCAGGAGATTTGGGCTCCACTGCAGGTGTTTTAACTACTAATTTATTAGTTGTAATTTCTCAGCCTGCAAAATGATAGCTCAAAGTCTTAGGCATATGAGCTTCATGAGTTCACAGAAAACCAGTAGGAGACAGGCCAAATTAGGCAATATAAAAGGAGTGAAGGGGAAGTGAGTGTTAGCTGGGAAGTACTTTGGGGACAATTTGATCATCCCATTTGTAAGGATATCACCGTCTGAGAACATTTCCCTTCTTAGAATTAGTTTATATATTTGATTCATTTCTTTCTAAACACCTTTGCCTCAGTGGAAAATGAGTAGTTCGGAATTGTATTGGATTGCCTCTATTCAGAACAGCAGGGCATCCGCGAATTACAGAGAAATAAAAGTCCTTGATAGAATGCTCCAAATAAGTGTAAGGAAGAAGCAGATACCAATGCCCATTTTGAGTATATGAGAGAGTACTACCTTCTTGCAAAGTTGGGATATTGGTGATGGGGGCAGCTCCTTTCCATTTTCGCTGTGAATTCTGCAATTCTGAGCTGGTGTAGGTTTTGCTGCTATAGGGTTTGCTGGCCCTGCCTTTTTTGTGGATTTCTTTGGGGCCTGTGAAAAATGGTTCTGGGGAGAGGTGGCATCTTAAACTCCTCACTTAATTGGGGAGTTGTGTTACTTAGAACAGACTTCTAAGTAAGTGATGTTGTTCCAACATAATCCTTGACAGTTTTCCTTCAGCCTTTCCCTATTCCATGTCTTTCTGCTATGCCTTAATCTGCAATGGTGGTTGCTGCCTGTAATACTTCAGTTCCCTCTTGTAATCCCTCACTGATTTTCAGGAGGGCTTAGCTGAATTTAAAATTTTAACTCCTTAGATTTGTCAGTGTCTTTTTCTGATGTTGGGCTAGTTCTGTGTACCAGGTTTCAGTGCCTTCTTTCTTCTGATTCTCCTGGTTTTCTGGCCTAGATCTTTATTTTTTTTAAATATGATCTTGTTTGTGAGGCCTAACTATAGTGACACCTCTGAAATGATGTGTTTTATGTCTGTTAAAAGCATCCATTCTTCAACTAAATCCTGCTTTCTTTTCATGAACTTCATCAGACTATTCACAGTAAACAAAACCAAGCCTCGTTTTTGTCTGTACTTCTTCCATTTGGCTCTTCTTTATCATGTTTTTGTCTTTGATGTGCCTTTCCTCTGGACACTAATTCCATAAATTTTTCTGCCATGTGGCCTTAGGAAACATGTAACTCATATATGTCCACCTACAATAACTGTCACTAGAAAATCATCTAGTAAGTCTTGTTAGTATTTTATACTGATATTGCTGCAGTTTCCTTCTCATTCATCTATATTTTTTATCTTAATTTTCAAGAAGTGATTTCCTAATTGCCAGTTTCCCAATTACCGTCACATTTCATCTGCAGCTCCACCATGTGCTTCTTAATAATTTTCTCTTTCTTGGCTTCTGTAAGAAATGGGAATTGGAGTCGCTCCATTCTAATTTTTAAATTCTTGCCTCATTTCAATTGTTAGGTTCTTGGTTACTGGTCATCCTTTGTCATCTTTAACAATGTAAACATCCTTCTCTATCTAAATGCACTTTTGAAGAGAATGGAGGCCTGGGTTCATTTCTTTTCTATTTTTATCTGTCCCTTCTGGTCTTCAAGATCTTTTATTCCCCTGTATGTACAGGTCGACTTCTAAGATCTCATACTTGGTATTAAGAAGTCTCTTATTCTGTTTTCTTCTGTTTAAAGAAATTCTTCCACTGCTCATGATCTTTGATTTCGCAGATTACTTAACTCCTCTCAACTTTCGTTTCCTTAACTATAAAATGGAGCTAAGATCTGTTCCAGCTTCTTAAAGGGGCTGTTGTGAGAGTAGAAGGAGTTAGGAGTATTGTTAATTCTGGGTCCTCAAAAATGCCACCGGAATAATCTGTTGCTAAGGCAAAATTGAGTTTATCCTGACTGTGGTGAGGAGGAGCACTACCCTGACAGACTCTTAATGGCATGATGGAGGGGCATGTACAGTCTGGATATTTATGAGGTTTTGGAGTGTGATTTAAGGTAGCTCTTTGAATGTAGAAGCTTGATCAGGATTGGGTAAGGATCATGATAGAATAGTTTTTATTGGTGGACACAACTAGGGGAAGCTTTTGAGGTAAGAGCTTTGATTTTAATCCTATCTGCTGAATGTCTGTTTGCTGTTCATTTGAATATTTCTTCTGGAAGTTTCTGAAATGAACAGTTATTTTCAGGTTTTTTCTTCCTGTGCAAGAATGACCTGGACTAGTAAAGTTATGTTGATGGGTACAGTAGAAGTTTCTGAAATAAACAGTTATTTGCATTTTTTCCTTCCTGTGCAAGAGTTACCTGGACTAGTAAAGTTATGTTGATGGGTATGGTAGAATAATAAAATTATATTACTGAAGACAACCAAAGAATAGAATCATGTCCATGCAGACAGTGAGCTGTAAGGAGGTAGATGCTTTCAGTTGTCAGCATACAGAAGCACTTTGTACTTTATGAATGGTCATGGTAGTATTGATAAGGCAAATGATTTTGCTTGTTGTTGATTTTTATGCCTTTCTACCTAAATGCAGTTATGTTTTCTGCTTAAACTTAGTCGAAAAGAAAATATTTATTCAGGATGACTAAGCTTCTGAAATGTCATTTAACTAACTTTCTCCAATACCTGGGCTCAGCCTAGCTTGAAAAAGTCAAGTGTATATTAACAACAGCGACTGTACATGATTTTCCTCCACTCCTTCAGAAAGTGACTAATCAAGAGAGAGAATGGAGGGCAAGTTCAGAGGGTTTTTCATTAAGGTTAATCCTTAAAAATGAAATTAAATATTTGGGGGCTGTGTTAGTCTATTTTGGGTTGCTACAAAGGGATACGTGAGACTGGGTAGTTTACAAAGTAAAGAGACTTATTTGCACTCAGAGTTCTGCAGGCAAATAGAGGCATGGCACTAGCATCTGCTTGGCTTCTGGTGAGGCCTCAGGAAGCTTACAATCATAGTGGAAGGCAAAGGGGGAGCAGGTGTGTCACATGGCAAGAGCAGGAGCAAGCAAGGGAGGAAGTGGCTGGCTCTTTTTTTGTTTTGTTTTGTTTTGTTTTGTTTGAGACAGAGTCTGACTGCCGTTGCCCAAGCTGGAGTGCAGTGGCATGATCACGACTCACTGCAGCCTCAACTTCCTGGGCTCAGGTGATTCTCCCACCTCAGCCTCCTGAGTTGCTGAGACTACAGGCACACACCACCATGCTCGGCTAATTTTTTTGTATTTTTAGTAGAGGCAAGGTTTCATCATGTTGTCCAGGCTGGTCTAGAACTACTGGTCTCAAGCGATCTGCCCACCTTGGCCTCTCAAAGTATTGGGGTTACAGGCGTGAGCCACTGCACCCAGCCAAGGTTATTTTAAACAACTAGATCTCACATGAACTCAGAGTGAGAACTCATTTATTACTGCAAGGACCAAAACACTCATGAGGGATCCACCCCCATAATCCAAACACCTTCCACTAGGCCCACCTCCAACATTATTGGTCATATTTCAACATGAGATTTGGAGGGAGCATACATCCAAACTATATTGGGTCAGGTATACTCTAACATGCTGAGTGCAACACTAGAAGCAAAACTCATCTGGCCAACCTGAGGCAGCTTTTTGCCTTCTTTGTAGTATATCTGAAAATGAAATCCTGGTGATTCTTTCCTGTCTAGCTTCCATTCTGCCCTAATGCTGGCTTCACTAGTTAGCTCCAGCTACAAGCTACATAGTATAGATTTTAAAAAAATTCATCGTGCCATATACTGGAGAATGGGTTGCTTAGCTCACAGATTAGGGTAGGTAAAATATAGGAGGATTATATTTAATATTGGACCAGCAGTTAAAATTTTGTTCTCCCAAGATAAATAGTTACATGAAAGTCAGATCTCTCTAGGCTACACAAACATCAAGTCAATATTATTGATTAGTTCTCTTAATTTAATAGTCAGGTGTGATTTCCTTCTAATGGTTCTGACACTGTTGTAGAAAATAAATGGACACAGGGGAAAGTACATTGTACTTTGGCGTATGTTATGACTTCTTGGTAACCTAGAGCTTGTGTATTCGTTTGTTAATTTTGAAGAACTTTTGAGACTTTGTAGCGAAGAAGGAAATTGCTACAGAAGGCTGTCCCTAGTGCTTAGTATTGGTTACTCTTCCAAATGGATGTCTGTGTTAGCTATATATTGATTTATAAGAAATTACTTCAAAGCTTAGCTTAAAATAATACACATTTATTATTTCCAAGTTTCTGTGGATGTGGAATATATGAGTGTGGCTTATCTGAATGGCTTGTAGCACAGGGTCTCCTAGGAAGCTATGATCCAGTTGTTTGCCAGAGTGGTATTATCTGCAGGGAGCACCTTGAGGAAGATCTGCTTCCAAGATCACTCATGTGGCTATTGGCAGGCCTCAGATCCTTACTGGTTGTTGGCTGGAGACATCAGTTCCTTGCCACCTGGGCTTCTCCACTGGACAGCTCCCAACATGGCAGCTAGTTTCTTTCAGAGGAGTAATAGCAAGAGAAGTCTGTCAAAAAGGAAGCCAGTCTTTTTGTAACTCAATCTTGGAAGCAACATCCTGTCCTTTCTACTGTGTTCTCTTTGATAGAAACTAGTCAGTAAGACCAGTCCACCCTCAAGGGGAGGAGTTTGCACAAGGGTGTGAATACCAGAACATAAGGACTGTTGGGGGCCATCTTAAAGGCTGCCTTGCATAATTTTTGACCCAGTCCTATAGTTACTTCAAAGGCCCAGCAATCAGCAGTACTCTCTTCTGAGTACCCTGAGTATCATAAGATTGCATAAGATTATGATAAGATTATGCAATCTTATGAACTCAAAGAGCTAGCCTTTATATGAGTCTGTCACCATTGTGGAAGAGGAAATTTCATAGCATCATAAATTCATTCTGTTTCTTGCTAGATAAAAGGCGTCACGTAGTTTAAAGCTCCCTAGCATCTAGAGCACCAAGAAACCCTTTGATGGTTTTCCCTAGAGACTGCATGTTTGAAAATTTCGTATGAACCAAATAAACTACATTATAGTTAATTTGGTTCTTAATCATATGGAAATTTTTGGCATTGGAAACTATCAGTTTGGGCTTCTGATGACCTGTTAATCCATCAAGTTGATAAATTCTTGCCTTTCTACCTATTTGTACATATTTATCCTAAACTCTCAGACTTTGGTAATTTAAATAATACTGTAACCCTGTTTGCATTGTCTCTGATTTCACAAAGGATTTAATAGACTAATGCAACTCAAAAAAGATGGGATAACGTGTGTAAAGGTACTCAAATAGTCTGGATTTCCTATTAAGCTAGAATAGGATTTTCTCTTCTTCTAATTTCCCTTCACCTGTAGCTATAGGGCTGTGGATAAAATAGCTGTATTTCAAACACAACACCTCTGCATCTCAGTTCTGTTTAATGTTGGTGAACTGTCTGACAACATGTCTGACATATATATTTTTTTCTTATTTTTTACCTCCTCCTATAACTCTGGACCTTCTTTTTGTTCCATTTGCATGCCAAATACTTTCCGTCTAAGGGCTTCTACTTGTGCTATTTTCTCTGCCTGGAATGCTGCTCTTAGCGATTCCTGCCCTAATATCTTACCATCTCCCATTGCAGTGTGGTACTTGACCATCAGAGTACAAATCTGTACCATCATGAAATAGGAGAACTGGAGAGAACTTCAGAGTAATTTTCCAATCTCATTTGGTAGATACAAACATTGAAGAAAATAGATTTGCTCAGGAAATAATGCATCACATACTTGAAATAACTCAAGACAAGGCCAGACATTGCAGAAAATGTGAAAACACATGGCAAAGAAAGAAATTTTCCCTCAGAACCTCACAGTCTAGTTAGAGAGGCAAAAGTAACTTAAATTCACTCTATCTGTATAATGACTTGAAGGAAAGGATACATTGCAGTTTAGGTCGAGAAATCTTAGAAAATCTTAATGGTGGGGTGCAACTTGTTCTAGCTTTGCAGGGATAGAGCAAGAGTAAGAATCAGCAGAGGGGAGGGAGAGAGTACTGGAGAAGAAAAAGGTATATGGTAAGGGTATAAAAGTGGGAGGACACAATAAGAACTGCCATCTTTAATGCTGAGTTGCTGATTGCAATCTGCTGCTGCAACCAGACTTACATCTTTCCTAAGCACTAATGTCATTTGACCCTGAGTACAGAGGCTTTATTAGATATTACATCTGTGACACTATACCTATTAGTCACACTCAGCCATAGGACTTGACAATATATTGGTGTTCTATTTTTACTTCTGTCCTGGTAATATCGCTGAAGTACTGAAATTATGACCAGAAAATTAATTTCTTTGCATTTGAATGAGAAATAAAAGAACAGCGGAATAATTCTACATTCAGGCTATAAATCTCTAGAGTTGTCAGAAACACTGTGTTAAAAGTTTAGACTGAATTTTGCATTAAGTTTTGCCGCTCCTCTCCAGAGGAACTGATGAGAGAAATACCAGATCATAGCATGTTAATGTAGTTCAAGGCTACTAAACAGATGCATGCACATACATGTACACACGGTTGTAATGTTGATTATTTTGCAAGATCAGGAAAGGAATGGCTGTTTGTTGTGCCACATACAATTTTCTTTCCTGAGTATGCAAATGAGACCAGCTACTTCTTAATCTAAGCTTCTCAGAGTTGTTTTTCTGAGGGATCTGTTTATGTGTGTGCAGTGTGTGTCTGCATGTTTGATTCTTCAACAGAGTATTCAAAGAACTATTCCAATGCACTCTGAAAGTGAAAAAAGCACAGGGTACATAGAAGTTAAGAAGTTATATACATGTAAAGAAAGGACGTCACATCTAATACTGGGAAATGAACACACAGGACCATATATGTTCTCTTTCGTATTGAATTCCTGATAAGATGAGCTTGGCCATGTTCAAGGGTTTCCCAGAACTCTTCCCTAATACTTAGTCCACAGTCTGATACTGGCAAAGCCAGAAGGGCCCTTGGGGATCACTTCCCAATGTTTCAGTAAAGAAGTGGCCTTGAGTGGGATAAAGGCCACCCAGATTGTGATTGAGCTGAGACCAAAGTCTTGCCTCCTGCTATATGTTGTCGGTTCCATTCCACTGTGTACCTTCCCTCTCTGGAGAACTCAAAACTCAAATTTCCAGGAAGTTGATAGTTATAAAGGCAGTACATTATCTCTTTTTTTCAGATGGAGGAATGGAACTATAGTGAAATGATTTATCTACAGTCACAAGGCCAGACATGGGACTAGGTCAGGAATCTTGGTGACCATGCTCTGGTCACACCTCTGTTTAATAACTGCATCAATATTTAGGAAGAAATGTCATGCAACTAAGTGGTGAATGTTATTACTTAGACTAACTAATATGTATTGCATGAGACATTCAGTCATTAGAAAGGCTTTGCCATCCTTCTGGAATTCAAAGTTGTATAGGGTTTCTTGAATGCTTCTTTCCAGAGCTAGATTGGGGTTGGGGTTGAGGTATTAGGGGTAGAAGGGGAGAGTGGTGTGAGCATGCATAGTTGAAGTTAATAGGGGTTTAGCCATCCGGCAGCTTCTGAGCATAAAATAAACATGCTTTATAAGCATGAAATTCATAGGTAGAAAGTAGTAAGCGCTACCTTTGAGGTCTGGACCTGGATCTAAGGCTTTATATCAGCATTCAAGTGTTTCTATAAGGTATAGGCACAAGGGAGTTTCTTAGGCACTTATTGTCTGTGAAGTTGGGGAACTCATTGGGCAAAATAAGAAATAAATAGAACCATTAGATGTCCTTGGAGAAAAGTGGTTTTTTTTTTTTTTTTTTTTTTTTTTTTTTTTTTTTTAAGTCCCATGAAACAGCTTTGGACAACCATCATCTCTAGCTCCATGAACTCAGCAAATAAGTATGGAGTTCTATTATATTAATAGAGTAGATTGAGGACATTTAATAACTCATTATTTTGCTTATATATTGAAATGAGTAATGAGAGTGAAGTACAAAGCCAATGTTAACTCTATGAATGGAGTACTGGTTTTCTACTTAATAAAAGCTACAATTAGCATGAATGTTGTTGTACACTGATTGCCAACTGCCTTGGAGTACATATCACCCCCGTTTATTGCAATTTCTTCGACATTATTCCATTTGAATTATTTATCCTAGTTTTAAAGGGACTCTATGAAAAAATGCAATAAATGCTTATAATACTTTTTCAGAAAACTGTATTCCAAATCATTTTATAAAGCAGTGTGAAAACAGTAAAACAGTTATGAACCAAGTTGGCTGTCGATTATTCTGGCTGATTGTTCAATTCAGGCCAGTCTGTGTTCACAGGCTGTCAAGTGCTGTGAAAGGGTCTCCCCAAGAGGGTAGGAGGTCAGCCCATGTGACCTAAAAGGTTTCTTCCAGCTCTTGAGTATACAATTTGGTGAAAAGCTAAACTGGTGGTAGACAGGATACAAACCATCTGCAAATGTCATTTAAAGTGTTTTGGATTTTTTTTCTTAGAGCTGATAAGGACCAAAATTCTTCTAGCCAAAGGGCACAGCTTATACCTTCCTGTTTATGGTAGCCATTATTCATTTGTTCACATGATTTGAAATAATAGTGTTATGTTCAAATGCACAGTGCTATCACTTTAAAATGTAGTAAATTTTTCTTTACATGCCATTTACAGAATGCTCTGTCATACTTAACCATTGTGTTATTGAAGGGTGAAGGCAGACAAGGACTTTATAGAGGTCCTATATATGTGAATGTATATATTTGAAATGGCTGAGTGGAGAGTTAAAGGATATGTGATAGCGTGCCTGTTTGTGGGTAATACTTTTCCTCATCTGGTGCATTTTCGTGTGCCGTGCATGCGCATGCATACACACATGCACACAGAACAGGGTTATCATGGCAGGTTATACCATCTGTAAGGCCGAGAGTTCTGTTTGTAGGGCTGCATTTTTATTGTTCTAAAGTAGTGATTCTTAACATTTTCTTTGATCACAGATCAATTTGTTACTCTGTTGACATCGTATATTATCTACTTGGAAAAATAGGCCTTTGCACATAGCCATACACTTTTGTAGTTTTCTAGAGATTCAAGGATTACATTGGGTGCCCAATGTATTACCCAGGGTAGGAATTCCTGTTAATCTTACCTAAGTAGTTATTTCTTTATTGGATAATAAGATATTTGACTGCCTACCATGTATTGTGGGCCCTATGCTGGATGTCCTTACTAAGCAGCCAGGTGACCTTGGGGCCAACCCTTTGCCTTCCCAGGTTTCCTATGATGTAAAATTAGAGCGTTCTAATGGATGATCCCTAAAGTGCCTTATAATGTTTTATTTACTCAGTCTTATTCTAGGCAATGAAGGGAATGCATAGTCCAAGCATCCAATAAGGTAGGACAGTGCCCAGAACCAGGCAAATGAAATAAACAAAGAGAAAAAGGCTCTCACTAGGTAATCTGAAGACCAAACATTTAGGCAAAAAACTGTGTCACATTGGTACAAGTGTACTGCAGCACCAAGCCTGCTTCTATATATGACATTTGATATTAGAATAATAATTAATTATGTTGTTAATCCTTTTGGACTATTGCATGGTTGTTTTACTTTATTGTTGGGTTGCTTTTGAAGTTTTTTTTAATTGAATCTTTTTCAACCTAATATTTAATGAGTTGAGTTACTGTTTCTGGACTGTAAGAGGTAGGAAGAGATATATCCTGTGTGAGGAAGCTATGAGTGGTATTTCACACAAATCCTTTCAAATAAATCAGATGTAAAGTGTTTATGTTATTATAGGCTGTACTGAAAACATTTCAAAAGCTCTTAGTAAACTTGTCCCTAGGCTGCTTATGTCTGTATTTATTCAGCTTTCAGATGTTCATTTGCTCACGTTGGGGGTATGTTTGTTTTAGTTTTTATCCAGTACCATTTATTATTATTATTATTATTATTATTGTGATGGAGTTTCACTCTTGTTTTCCAGGCTGGAGTGCAGTGGCGCAATCTCAGCTCACTGCAACATCCGCCTCCTGGGTTCAAGCAATTCTCCTGCCTTAATCTCTCCAGTAGCTAGGACCACAGGGACGTGCCACCATGCCTGGCTAATTTTTGTATTTTTAGTAGAGACGGGGTTTCACCATGTTGGCCAGGCTGGTCCCGACCTCCTGATCTCAGGTGATCCTCCCGCCTCAGCCTCCCAAAGTGCTGGGATTGCAGGAGTGAGCCACCACGCCCGGCCACCATTTAATTTTATAGTCAAGCTTTGTATAACTGAGGCTTCAAGCTGTATCAGGATGCCCAAATAGGTTCATTAATTCTGGAAGATTTTCTCCTAACAAGTAGAAATTCATCAGCATGGAATAATGACATCTTAAACCTATTAAATTGAAAATATCTTTATACTCACCCTGGAGCTTAAATATGTCAGCCAATAATAATTAAATACCACCCAAATGCTCACAATTTTCTGAGAAGAGAAAATTAGCTGGTTTTAATATGACTGGAAGATAAATCAGACCATCAACATTCAATCATTCATATGAGAAATTTATATAACTCACATTAAACACATCAGATCAACTGGAAAATTAGAGTAATTAAATGTTAGAGGGGAATGAATTTTATTAGAAGAGCAACAAAGAATTGACATGCTGAGAGTGCTGCAAAGACCACATCCTAAAGACTCTCGAGAAAATGCAGACATACAAGACTGGAGGGTATAATGAATGAACAGGTTCCCTGGAGTTCTTAGGGGTAAACAGGAGGAGTCCAAGGTGTCCACATTCTTAATAGGTGGATGGCTTGACCTGGAATATGCCAGCACACTGGAGAAGAGGACAGAAATACCATAAAGGTTGACTTTACTCCATTTATCTAAATTAAAAGCCTTTTGAAGTTAAAAAAATATAAATGTCTTCAAATGTACAGATGGGTTTCTGATAAAGATCAACAGCCTTCTCTCCCATGTTTCTCTATCCCCTTCCACCCTCTTCATATTTGTTTTAAATTCTTCTGGCTATTTCTCTGTCTCCATATACTAGCTTGACCATTATTTAAATTTTTATCTTAAGAGATCCTCTATCATCTTTTGCTGCAATAGTTCATGTGCCCTACCCTCATCTTTCCTCTTGTCTCTTCTGCCAAAATGTATGTCACTACTAAGTTCTCTGTTAGTTGCTTCTGCAACTTCAGCCACTGTACTTCAACTTCCATCTCTTCTTGGGTCAAGACTCCATGCTTACAAGGACATTTATTTTGCAATTTCTCTCCTTCCCTTCACTTCTGTCCCTTTCACATTCTGCCTTCTGCCCTTTACTTTTACATTTCATGGTTGTCAAGAGCACTCTTTCTTTTTTATGATCCTCTTATTTTGTTGGAGAAAATCATTAAGTAAACTCCTAGGAAACGTGTGTGTAAGGCAGTTTCTGAATTGTTGACTTTTTGAAAATATATTTATTTAGACCTCACATTTGATTGGTAGAATTCGAAGTTCAAACCCATAAGCCTATGGTTATTTTCTTTCTTCTGTTTTCTTTCTTCTATCTTTGTGGATCTTTTATTACTCAGATATTGTGTCTCCTGGACCAATCCTCTGTAATATTTGTATTTCTTATATGTGTCTCTTTGACATTTCACCTTTATTTTCTGGGAATACATTCCCAAGATTGTGAGACTCATACTTCACTGGACACCTTTTTTTAGGCCGCAGTGCACTCCCCACCACCTCCATTCCCTGGGTCTTTCTAGGTCCCATTCTTCTCTCTTAAGCTTCTCATTCATAATTGTGACTCCAACCATGATGTTAGTAGACAAAGAAGTTTTTGTTTCTAATCCTTAGATTTGTTCTCTAACAAATAAAAAATATTCCTTTTCCTTTCCTCTCTATCATCCTCCTTAATTTCTCATGAAAATGCACCTTCTCCTTCTCTTGGAATGCCATTATGCAACGTAAGGCACAATTAAAGACTTCCTTGTAATTATCAAAATATCACGTAAGTTGCCTTTCACAATGCCAGACTTGGGCTTTGGGTAGAATTTATCATGTGAACTGTGCTACAGCTGATTTTTATACCATTTTCTCTGTAATTGGAGTAAATAAAAGTAGTACAAGGGTCACACATTATTAAATGAGCCATTAAAAAACATCTCAAATAACAAATGGAAGAAGAGGACATGTTACTTGCGTAGGAGTGTCCCTATCAGAAAATTATGAATTTTTAAATCTACAGTAAGCACTCTATTGATATGAGTTAGTAATTAGCTCATTCTTAATTAGCGGAACACCTCCAAAATAACTGCCTTGATAATCCAAATTGTTTTTGCTTATTATATATAAAGAAGTCATTTAATTTAAGCACTGCATCTAACTTTACATCTTGAAATATATTGCATTCCTCTTTTTCCACAAGTTCTTTAGAATTTTCCTGCAATGTCGTGTTTTGTGCTGATTGGAATCTCCAGATAATGGACTCATCCAGCCACTTACTTGCTGCAAGATTCCTGGCACACTTAGTTCTAGCCATTTCTCTTGCCGGGTAATTCACCAAAGCCTTCTGCCTGCAGGCAATGGGTAAATGAAAAAATTTCCCACCACTACTTAAACTGTCTTGGGATGCTGAAAGCAAGATTGAGAGAAGGGTGAGGCTTCTGATTTTAGAGCTTCGTCTTAGAATTTAGAGCTAGAAAGCACTGCTTTTTTCTCTTTCTTTGCAACTTTTAGGTTCAGGAGGTATATGTGCAGGTTTGTTACATGGGTAAATTGACTGTTGTGGAGGTTTTGTGTACAGATTACTTAATCATCCAGGTAATTAGCATAGTAATCAATAGGTAGTTTTTTGATCCTCACCCTCCTTCCTCCCTCTACCCTCAAGTAGGCCCTGGTGTCTATTGTTCTCTTCTTTGTGTCCACTGGTACTCAATGTTTAACTCCCACTTTAAAGTGAAAATATGCAGTATTGGTTTTTCTGTTCCCATGTTAATTTGCTTAGGATAATAGCTTCCAGCTCCATCCATATTGCTGCAAGGGACATCATTTCATTCTTTTTTATGGTTACATAGTATTCTATGGTATATATGTACCGCATTTTCTTTATGCAGCCCACCATTGATAATAACAAGCGTTTAGGCTGATCCCATGTCTTTGCTACTGAGGTACTGCTTCTTTAAGGAACTGTTTCCTTTATCTATTTTTTTAATTCGTTGTTAACATACGCTGCTCTTACTTTGTAAACTTTAAGTTCTGGGATACATGTGCTGAATGTGCAGGTTTGTCACATAGGTGTACATGTGCCATGGTGGTTAGCTGTACCTATCAACCCATCATGTAGGTTTTAAGCCCCACATGCATTAGGTAGTTGTCTTAATGCTGTCCCTCCCTTTCCCCTCACTCCCTGAGAGGCCCCTGTGTCTGATGTTCTTCTCCCTGTGTCCATGTGTTCTCATCATTTAACTTCCAATTATGAGTGAGAACATGCGGTGTTTGTTTTCTGTCCCTGTGTTAGTTTGCTGGGGATGATGGTTTCCAGCTTTATCCATGTCCCTGCAAAGGACATGAACTCATTCTTTTTTATGGCTGCATAGTATTCCATGGCTATATGTGCAACATTTTCTTTATTCATTCGGTCATTGATGGGCATTTGGGTTGGTTCCAAGTCTTTGCTATTGGAAATAGTGCTGCAATAAACATATGTATGCATGTGTCTTTATAGTAGAATGATTTATAATCCTTTGGGTCTATACCCAGTAATGGGATTGCCAGGCCAAATGGTATTTCTGGTTCTAGATCCATGAGGAATCACCACACTGTCTTCCACAATGGTTGAACTAATTTACACTCCCACCAACAATGTAAAAGAGTTCCTATTTCTGCACATCCTTGCCAGCATCTGTTGTTTACAAACTTTTTAAAGATCACCATTCTAACTGGCGTGAGATGGTATCTCATTGTGGTTTTGATTTGCATTTCTCTAATGACCAGTGATGATGAGCTTTTTTTCATATGTCTGCTGGCTGCATAAATGTCTTCTTTTGAGAAGTATCTGTTCATATTCTTCACCTAATTTTTGATGGGGTTGTTTGCGTTTTTCTTGTAAATTTGTTTAAGTTCCATGTAGATTCTGGATATTAGCCCTTTGTCAGATGAATAGACTGCAAAAATTTTCTCCCATTCTGTAGGTTGCCTGTTCACTCTGATGATAGTTTCTTTTGCTGAGCAGAAGTTCTTTAGTTTAATTAGATCCCATTTGTCAATTCTGGCTTTTGTTGCAGTTGCTTTTGGTGTTTTATTCATGAAGTCTTTGCCCATCCCTGTGTCCTGGATGGTATTGCCTAGGTTTTCTTCTAGGGTTTTTATGGTTTTGAGTTTTACATTTAAGTCTTTAATTCATCTTGAGTTAATTTTTGCATAAGGTGGAAGGAAGGGATTCACTTTCTGTTTTCTGCATATGGCTAGCCAGTTTTCCCAGCACCATTTATTAAATAGGGAATCCTTTCCCCATTGCTTGTTTTTGTCAGATTTCTCCAGATCAGATAGTTGTATATGTGTGGAGTTATTTCTGAGGCCTCTGTTCTGTTCTATTGGTCTATATATCTGTTTTGGTACCAGTACCATGCTGTTTTGGTTACTGTAGCCTTGTAGACTAGTTTGAAGCCAGGTAGCATGGTGCCTCCAGCTTTGTTCTTTTTGCTTAGGATTCTCTTGGCTATGCAGGCTGCTTTTTGGTTCCATATGAAATTTACAGTAGTTTTTTCTAATTCTGTGAAGAAAGTAAATGGTAGCTTGATGGGAATAGCATTGAATTTATAAATTACTTTGGGCAGTATGGCCATTTTCATGATTTTGATTCTTCCATCCATGAGTGTGGAATTTTTTTCCATTTGTTTGTGTCCTCTCTGATTTCCTTGAGCAGTGGTTTGTAGTTCTCCTTGAAGAGGTCCTTCATGTCCGTTGTAAGTTGTATTGCTAGGTGTTTTATTCTCTTTGTAGCAATTGTGAATGGGAGTTCACTCATGATTTGGCTCTCTGTTTGTCTGTTATTGGTGTATAGGAATGCTGGTGATTTTTGCACATTCCTTTCGTATCCTGAGAATTTGCTGAAGTTGTTTATCAGCTTAGGGAGTTTCTGGGCTGAGACAATAGGGTTTTCTAAATATACAATCATGTCATCTGCAAACAGAGACTATTTGACTTCCTCTCTTCCTATTTGAATACCCTTTATTTCTTTCTCTTGTCTGATGGCTCTGGCCAGAACTTCCAATACTATGTTGAATAGAAGTGGTGAGAGAGGGCATCCTTGTCTTGTGCCAGTTTTCAAAGGGAATGCTTCCAGCTTTTGCCCATTTGGTATGGTATTGGCTGTGGATTTGTCATAAATAGCTCTTATTATTTTGAGATATGTTGCATAAATACCTACTTTATTAAGAGTTCTTAGCATGAAGGGGTATTGGATTTTATCAAAGGCCTTTTCTGCATCCATTGAGATATTCATGTGGTTTTTGTCATTGGTTCTGTTTATGTGATGGATTACATTTATTGATTTGGGTATATTGAACCAGCCTTGCATCCCAGGGGTGAAGCTGATGTGATCATGGTGGATAAGCTTTTTGATGTGCTGCTGGATTCAGTTTGCCAGTGTTTTGTTGAGGATTTTCGCATTGATGTTCATCAGGGATATTAGCCTGAAATTTTCTTTTTTTGTTGTGTCTCTGCCAGGTTTTGGTATCAGGATGATGCTGGCCTCATAAAATGAGTTAGGGAGGAGTCTCTCTTTTTCTATTGTTTGGAATGGTTTCAGAAGGAATGGTACCAGCTCCTCTTTGTACGTCTGGTAGAATTCGGCTGTGAATCTGTCTGGTCCTGGGCTTTTTTTGGTTGGTAGGCTATTAATTACTGCCTCAATTTCAGAACTTGTTTTTGGTCTATTCAGGGATTTGACTTCTTCCTGGTTTAGTCTTGGGAGGGTGTATGTGTCCAGGAATTCATCCATTTCTTCTAGACTTTCTAGTTTATTTGCATAGAGGTGTTTATAGTATTCTCTGATGGTAGTTTGTATTTCTGTGGCATCGGTGATGATATCCCCTTTATCGTTTTTTATTGTGTCTATTTGATTCTTCTCTCTTTTCTTCTTTATTAGTTTGGCTAGTGTTCTATCTGTTTTGTTAATCTTTCCAAAAATGAGCTCCTGGATTCATTGATTTTTTTGAAAGGTTTTGTGTGTCTCTATCTCCTTCAGTTCTGCTCTGACATTGGTTATTTCCTGTCTTCTGCTAGATTTTGTATTTGTTTGCCCTTGCTTCTCTGGTTCTTTTAATTGTGATGTTAGGATGTCGCTTTTAGATCTTTCCCACTTTCTGATGTGGGTATTTAGTGCTATAAATTTCTCTCTTAATACTGCTTAGTAGCTGTGTCCCAGAGATTCTGGTATGTTGTGTCTTTGTTCTTACTGGTTTCAAAGAACTTTGATATTTCTGCCTTCATTTCATTATCTACCTAGTAGTCATTCAGGAGCAGATTGTTCAGTTTCCATATAGTTGTGTGGTTTTGAGTGAGTTTCTTAATCCTGAGTTCTAATTTGATTGCACTGTGGTCTGAGAAGCTGTTGTGATTTCTGTTCTTTTGCATTTGTTGTGGAGTGTTTTACTTCCAATTATGTGGTCGATTTTAGAATAAGTGTGATGTGGTGCTGAGAAGAATGTATATTCTGTTGATTTGGGGTGGACAGTTCTGTAGATGTCTATTAGGTCTGCTTGGTCCAGAGCTGACTTCAAGTCCTGAATATCCGTGTTAATTTTCTGTCTTGTTGAGCTGTCTAATATTGACAGTGGGGTGTTAAACTCTCCCACTATTATTGTGTGGGAGTATAAGTGTCTTTGTAGGTCTCTAAGAACTTGTTTTATGAATCTGGGTCCTCCTGTATTGGGTGCATATATATTTAGGATACTTAGCTCTTCTTGTTGCATTGATCCCTTTAACACTATGTAATTCCCTTCTTTGTCTTTTTTGATCTTTATTGGTTCAAAGTCTGTTTTATCAGAGACTAGGATGGCAACCCCTTTTTTTGCTTTCCATTTGCTTGGTAAATATTCCTCCATCCCTTTATTTTGAGCCTATGTGTGCCTTTGCACATGAGATAGGTCTCCTGAATACAGCATACCAATGGGTCTTTATTCTTTATCCAATTTGCCAGTCTGTATCTTTTAATTGGGGCATTTTGTCCATTTGCATTTAAGGTTAATATTGTTATGTGTGAATTTGATCTTGTCATCATGCTGTTAGCTGGTTATTTTGCACAATAGTTGATGCAGTTTTTTCATAGTGTCATTAGTCTTTATATTTTGGTGTGTTTTTGCAGTGTCTGGTACTAGTTTTTCCTTTCCATGTTTAGTGCTTCCTTCAGGAGCTCTTGTAAGGCAGGCCTGATGGTGACAAAATCCCTCAGCATTTGCTTGCCTGTAAAGGTTTTTATTTCTCCTTCACTGGTGAACCTTAGTTTAGCTGGATATGAAATTCTGGGTTGAAAATTCTTTTATTTAAGAATGTTGAATATTGGCCCTCACTCTCTTCTGCAGAGAGATCCACTGTTAGTGTGATGGGCTTCCCTTTGTAGGTAACCTGACTTTTCTGTCTGGCTGGTCTTAACATTTTTTCCTTCATTTCAACCTTGGAGAATATGATGATTACATGTCTTGGGGTTGCTCTTCTTGAGGAATATCTTAGTGGTGTTCTCTGTATTTCCTGAATTTGAATGTTGGCCTGTCTTGCTAGGTTGGGGAAGTTCTCCGTGATAATATCCTGAAGTGCGTTTTCCAACTTGGTTCCATTCTCCCCATCACTTTCAGGTACCCCAATCAATCGTAGGTTTGGTCTTTTCACATAGTCCCATATTTCTTGGAGGCTTTGTTCATTCCCTTTCATCCTTTTTTCTCTAATCCTGTCCTCACACCTTATTTCAGTAAGTCGATCATCAATCTCTGATATCCTTTCTTCCACTTGATCAATTTGGCTGTTGATACTTGTGTATGCTTCACAAACTTCCTGTGCTATATTTTTCAGCTCCGTCAGGTCATTTTTGTTCTTCTCTAAACTGGTTATTCTAGCTAGCAGTTCCCATAACTTTTTTCAGTGTTCTTTGCTTCCTTGCATTGGGTTAGAACACACTCCTTTAGCTCAGAGGAGTTTGTTATTACCCGCCCTCTGAAGCCTACTTCTGTCAATTCATCAAACTCATTCTCTATCCAGTTTTGTGCCCTTGCTGGAGAAGAGTTGTGATCATGTGGAGATGAGGCATTCTGGTTTTTGGAATTATCAATAATTTGTGCTGTTTTTTTCCTCATCTTTGTGGATTTACTTTGGAAGGGGTTTTGTGGCAGGGGGGTCCTTTTTGTTGATGTGGATGTTATTGCTTTCTCTTTGTTAGTTTTTCCTCTAACAGTTAGGCCCCTCTTCTGCAGGTGGGCTGCAATTTGTTGGAGGTCCACTCCAGACCCTACTTGCCTGAGTATTACCAGCGGGGGCTACAGAATAGCAAAGATTGCTGCCTGCTCCTTCCTCTGGAAGCTTCATCCCAGAGGGGTGCCAGCCTGTTGCCAGCCAGACCTCTCCTGTATGAGGTGTCTGTCAACCCCTCTTAGGAAGTCTCTCCCAGTCAGGAGGCACAGGGGTCAGGGACCTACTTGAGGAGACAGTCTGTCCCTTAGCAGAGCTCAAGTGCTATGCTGAAAGAACCCTCCTTGTCAGGATCCACTGCTCTCTTCAGAGCTGGCAGGCAGAGACGTTTAAGTCAGCTGAAGCTGTGCCCACAGCTGCCCCTTCCCCCAGGTGCTCTGTCCCTGGGAGATGGGAGTTTTATCTATAAGCCCCTGACTGGGGCTGCTGCCATTCTTTCATAGATGCCCTGCCCAGTGAAGAGGAATCTAGAGAGGCAGTCTGACCACAGCCACTTTGCCATGCTGTGTTGAGTTCCACCCAGTCTTTACCACTGATGGGAAAACCACCTACTCAAGCCTCAGTAATAGCAGAAGCCCCTCCCCACACCAAGCTCGATTGTCTCAGTTCGACTTCAGACTGCTGTGCTGGCTGTGAGAATTTCAAGCCAGTGGTTCTTGACTTACTGGGCTTCATGGGCTTGGGACCTGCTGAGCGGGGAGGGAACTTTTCAGGGGAGTGAATGGTTCTGTCTCACTTGGGTTCCAGGCACCACTGGTGGAGGGGAACCTCCTGCAGCTAGCTCAATGTCTGCTCTAACAGTCGCCCAGTTTTTTGCTTGAAACCCAGGGGCCTGGTGGTATAAGTACACGAGAGAATCTCCTGATCTCTGGATTGCAAAAACCCTGGGAAAAGTGTAGTGTCTAGGCTGGATAGCAAAGTCCCTCATGGCTTCCTTTGGCTGGGAAAGGGAGGCCCCCCAGCTCCTTGCACTTCCTGGGTGAGGTGACGTCCCACCCTGCTTCTGCTCGCTCTCTGTAGGCTGCACCCACTGCCTAACCAGTCCCAATGAGATTAACAGGGTACCTCAGTTGGAAATGCGGAAATCACCCGCCTTCTGCGTTGGTCTTGCTGGGAGCTGCCGACTGGAGCTGTTCCTATTCGGCCATCTTGCCCCCATAAGCTGCTCTTATTAGGGCAAACATTTCACATGCCATTCCTCACTTTACAATCATTACAATACAGATTGTAATTTTGGAAGTGACAGATGGGGGCGTGTCAGCATGTCTTCCATACTTAAAAGTGATTGAGAGAAATAAGACCCTCAGCACACATTGCTATTCATTCTGCCTCATTGGAGCTTTCATGAAAGACTCTCAAATGACCATGCTTTTGCATATCTGGATTTAAGAAGAAGAGAAGGTGTTCCAGAGTACAGTATCTTAGGACTTGAGAAATCATTAACTTCAACCAACCAACCAATTAATAAATTCCTGTTATAGTCTTTTTTTTTTAACATGTGTCAAGGTAATGAGCAAACATTTTTTTGTTATTAATATTTAGAAAAACCACCATAAATACAATTGTTCTTTGGTATCTCTGGGGGATTGGTTCCAGGAATCCCCACAGATACCAAAATCCTTGGATGCTTGAATCCCATATGTAAAATGGCATAATATTTGCATATAATCTACCTATGTCCTCCTGTGTACTTTAAATAATCTCTAGATTACTTAGAATACCTAATATAATACAGTGCCTACATATCAATTCATTCCTGAAGATTCAAAGTTTTGCTTTTTGAAACTTTTTGGAATTTTTTTTTCTGAATATTTTTGATCCTTAGTTGAATCCACAGATACAGAACCCATGGAATACAGAGGACCAACTATTTAGTTTTAGTGTATTCTGAAACTGAGTCTTAAACTATTCTGATAATATTAAGATAAACTTAGCTTTTACAGACTTTGGAAAGGGTTTGCCTTTAAGATTGCCCCAGTATATTTGTTAGTGAATTTTTTTACATGAATTAATGCAACTTTTAAAAATATTAATTTTTTTCTCTTATGTTTTCTTTAATTATCTTTATTTTAAATAGATATTTTAGTATAGTAAATTATCTTTCACAGCAGTGCCTCCTGGACTGATAATATAGTACCCAATTTCTAAATGTAAAGATTTTAAAGTGCAGTTATAATGTTCTATATAAGCATTTGAAACAACTGTAAGAAGAAGGATTTTTCTTTTTTGCTATCCAGGAAGAAAAAGTAAATTATTAGATCATTAGCATTAGGAAAATAACATTTAAGTAAAATATTTATATTGTGGCGAATAATGGTTTATTTTTATTTTTGTCTAATTTCAAGGCAAGACCTAGTGTCAGATTTTAGTGCTTTCAGCATTAACCTACTGAACAGAATGCATTTCAACAGAGCAGAACCATAGGGTATTAGGAATTATTAGGACTCCTGTATGTCACAGTGTCTCCTGCTACAGCAGAAGAGGGCTTCAGGCTCTTAGAGAAAGGCTTACATAAAAATAAAAACTACTCTCATACACTAAATCTTCATTTCACTGCAGTATTGAATACCAGTTTGTTAATGCCTATTTCTGCCATTTAGCATCTTGGACTTGGGAAATTTTGGGTTTCAGGGAAAGATTTGGCAATGGCCTGTTGTCAGTCTTCTGTGCTTTTATACTAATGTGCTGAACAGGCTGCATTTCAACAGAGCAGAACCATAGGATATTAGCAATTATTAGCACTCTTATACCTCCAAATTATTAGCATTTTCTTGTATCGTAAGTCTGAGATCATTCTTTCCTTTGTAACAATCTGTTGGAGATCATTGTCAGTGATTTTAAGGAAGAGGAAGAGTGGAGGGTAAGCAAGCTTCTGTTAAACAGAAGTCCTTAGCTACGTCCTGAACCTGTTTATGGAGTAGTCTGGAGCTTTGAGGGTTTGAAGTCACTCAGAAAAGTGGCCTGGCTAGCCAAGAACTTTAGGGGGAGGGAAGTCCTAAGAATTAATTTGGTGGACTGTTTTGTACCTAGAGCGATCCTGTGATCCCAGGGAGCCTCCAAATCTAGGATGCTTGGATTCTTTTTGACATTGTCAACTTTGTCACCAGATTTTGGTTCTGTGAAGTAATGGCACCAGCAACAATAACAATTAGCATTTGTTGAGTGCTTAATATGTGCCAGCCAAAGTGCAAATACATTAAATTCTTACAGCTACCTGGTAAGGTAAAGGCTAGTTCTCAGTGTATAATGTGAGATAAGATGCTGAGCCTTAAAGGGGTTGAGTTATTGTTCATCCAGTGAGGCTTTTGGATTTAAACCACAGGCATTGGAACACTAGAGCAGTTGCTCTTAACTGCTATGTGTGTTACCATGCCTCCTGCTACAATAAAATGATTGAGAGAGAGACAACTTGTATTAGGAGTTCCTGAAGTTTTTTGTCTTACGTTGGTAAAAGTATTATTAATATGCTAGGAGAGGGGATGAAAGGAGATCATATGAAATGCTTAGTTAAAACCAGAGATGGCAGAAATGGAGGGAAAGAGAAAAGAGACTGGGCACAGTGGCCCACACTGTAATCTCAGCATTTTGGGAGGCCGAGGCAGGTGGATCACTTGAGGTCAGGAGTTTGAGACCAGCCTGGCCAACATTGCAAAACCCTGTCTCTACTAAAAATACAAAAATTACCCAGGTATGGTGGCAGATGCCTGTAATCCCAGCTACTAGGGAGGCTGAGGTGGGAGGATTGCTTGAGCCCAGGAGGCAAAAATTGCAGTGAAACAAGCTGAGATCAAGCCACTGCACTCTAGCCTGGGCAACAGAGTGAGACTCTATCTCAAAAAGAAAAAAGAAAGATAAAGAACAATAAATAGAAAATGGTTACCAACATAGTAGTTATTAATCCATCTATGTCAATAATCACTTTAAATGTGAATTGTATGAATATGTAGATTAAAAAAGACTGTCAAAGTAGATGAAAAACTAAGGCCCCAAATGTATGTCATCTAAAAGAAATCCACTTTAAATACAAAGATTTAAGCACTTCATAAGGAAAGAGATGGAGGAAGATACATCAAAAGAAACCTGGAATATCATTTTCAGACAGAGCAAACTTCAGAACATGGAATTTTTTCAGGGATAAAAGTAGGCATTGCATAATGATAAAAGGGGTCAATTCACCAGTAAGACATAACAATCCTTAATCTGTGTGTATCTAACAACAGTTTGTTGAAATGTGTAAGACAAAAGCTGATAGAACTGCAAGAAGAATAGACCTCCACTATTTATACTTGGAGGTTTTAACACACCTCTTTAATTAATAGATCAAGCAGGCAGAAAATCAGTAATGTATGGTTGACTTGAGCAGCACCATAAATCAACTTGATCTAATTAACATTTATAGATTACTTTGACAACACTAGCATAGATATTCTCAAGCTCACATGGAACATTCATCATTATAGAACAGGTTCTGGTCCATATGAAACACCTAAGCAAATTTAAAAGAATATATATCATGCCTGTAATCCCAGCACTTTGGGAGGCCGAGACAGGTGGGTCATGAGGTCAGGAGATCGAGACCATCCTGGCTAACATGGTGAAACCCCATCTCTACTGAAAAAAATACAAAAAATTAGCCGGGCATGGTGGCGGGCACCTGTAGTCCCAGCTACCTGGGAGGCTGAGGCAGGAGAATGGCGTGAACCCGGGAGGCAGAGCTTGTGGTGAGCCGAGATCGCACCACTGCACTCCAACCTGGGTGACAGAGCGAGACTCTGTCTCAAAAAAAAAAAAAAAAAAAAAAAATATATATATATATAATGTAAAGTATATTCTCAGACCCCAATGAAATTAAAATTAAAATAACAAAGATGATTGTAAAGTCCCAAAACATTTGGTGATTAAACAGCACATTTTTGAGTAACAGCTGGGTCAAGAACAAAGTGTGCAGATAAATTAGAAAGTATTTTAAACTAAACAAAAGTGAAAATACAACTTACCAAAATCTGTAGGGATGTAGCAAAAGTGATGCTTAGAGGAAAATTTATAGCATTAAATATGTATACTAGAAAAGAAGAAAGATCTCAAATCAATTAGCTTAGCTTATACTTTAAGAAACTAGAGGAAGAAGAACAATTTAATCCTAAGGCAAACATAAGTAAAAGAGACAATAAGAATTAGAGGGGAAATCACTGAAATTAAAAATAGGAAAACAATAGAGAATGAGAAAATCAACAAAACCAAAATCTGGTTCTTTGGAAAGCTCTGTAAAATTGACAAACTTCTAGCAAGGCTAACAAATAAAACAAAGACACAAATTACTAATACCAGAAATGAAAGAGAGAGGTCATCACTACTGATCCTGTGGTATATTAGTTTTAGTTTTAGAAAATCTAAAACTTTCTAAAATAATAAAGTCTATTTAAAATATTAAAACTTTTTATACCTAATGCATGCAGGGCTTAAAACCTAGATGACGGGTTGATAGGTGCAGCAAACCACCATGGCACATGTATACCTATGTAACAAACCTGCACATTCTGCACATGTATCCCAGAACTTAAAGTAAAATAAAAAAAATTAAACATTTTTAAATGAATAGTGATTGATCAGGAGTTTGCTGAAGCATAGGAGTCTCTATGTAGATGATAGAGTGCATGCAAAGGCTGAGCTCATAAAAGATCTTGTTTAGTTTATGTATCAGTGTCTAGCATGCTATGGCTGCAAGGGATAGTAGAATAAAGACCCCAGAGAGCTTGGGTTACTTAGCCAGACCTGTGAATGCATTTGGGGGCCATGTTTAATTGGCACTCAACAGTCTTAGAAGCTCTGTTGAATTAATATGGGTATTCACAAGAATTTAAGCGAAATTTTTCAAGGTGAAGACTGACTTGCCTTTTATTTTCCCTTAAGCGGAAATGGGCTGTTGGTAGTAAAAGGAAGAAAGATTGAATATAGTGACGACAGCCATAATAGCAGCTGATAATGAACAGTGCCTATCATTTGTTTTTTTCAACTGCCTTATGCCAAGGTTCTTTGAGCAAATAACTTTTGAATGACTTTTAAAATTTACATTAAGGATGACTCACCTGAGGTATACCTTATGATTGTATGTAATTTCAAATGCTGAATTCCTGTACCAAATCTCTGCCTGTGAGTCACAGGGCTGCTAGTCTGGCTTCTAACAAAGAGAAATCCCCTAATTGGCTCTTCCTAGGAATCTCTAGCTTTGAGTTTTCAGAAAATAAAATCATATGGGTCACAAAGGAGTGAGGGTGGGGAATGTCAAGGGGTCCACAGATAGGAAGAAGGAAAAGGCCCAAACCAATTGTCATCACACCTTCCCTATTAGCAGCCAGGGAATGTGAGAGAGAAGAGTTAGAAAATGGGAGGGCTCAGATATTTGGGGAGGAGGATCCAGATGTCCACAGTTTGATGTACTTGAACTAATACTGCCAAGATTTATTTGGCTCTTTGAAAAATTTGCTATTAAATACTACTGTGCACTTACTTATGTTCTACATGGGCAGTGTCTTTAATAGATCACTGCAGGACCCTGATTATACCCCTTTTGCTTATTATATTCTGTGGATTATTTCCATGTAGAGAAAACAAGTCTCACTGGAACAAAATAATCATACTCCCAGCACAAAAGGGCATTACCTGTGTTACAGACTGAATTGTATTTTCCTGCAAAATTTATATTTTGAAGCTCTAACCCCCAATACAACTATATTTGGAGATAGAGCTTTTAGGAGGTAATTAAAGTTAAATGAAGTCATAAAGGTTAGGCTTCTAATCTGATAGGATTGGTGGCCTTACAAGGAGAGATTTCTTTCTCTTCCCATACGTATATACACACCAAGAAAAGGCCACAAGAAGACAGATGACCACATCTGCAAGTCAGGAAGAGAGGCCTCACCAGAAACCAAACCTTGCTGGACTTTTTCTTGGACTTTGCAGCCTCCAGAACTGTGTGAACATACATTTCTGTTGTTTAGGCAACCCAGTCTTTGGTATCTGTTATGGCAACCTGAGCTGACTATGACATCTTCCATCTTTTTCTCTAGCCCTGGAGGATCATTAGAGGCAATAGCTACTGAGTACTGCCTACATGTAAAGGACAAATAAATTCCCTCCGTGGAAGCTTGGTGTTTACATGTTTAAAGGGCAGTTTGGCTTGTCTCTTTGTCTCTTTGTGTTTAAATAGCAGAATGGCATTTCACGTAATAATTTAACTCCATGGCTGACTCTAATCTGGGTCTGCCAATGGGGGTTTGCATTCCTTGCTTGTGATTTCCATCACCGGACACCTAATGTAATGATTTCCACTGCAAGGGCCATCTCTGTGTCTATGCAGCTCTAATCTCATTGGCAACCTTGTGATAGCTGGGATATCCCATTCAATCAGGAAACTAGTGCTGTGTATAATTAACTACATCCCTTCCCCAACCCCAGCAACTGTTATACATCACTTCGCCTAAAACTAAGTGAAAGAAATATTTTTTCCCACTTCCTTTTCAGTAAGTGCAGACAGCCACTTTAAGCTTTTTTTTTTCATTCAAAGTATTCATGAGCATGTCTCTGTTGAAAATTTCAGATGTATTCTAAGGATGTCATTAGTACCTGAGCTCCCTCACTAGCTACCGTACTTCAGGTCAGTCATTGTAACTGGAGTTCCAGCCATCTGCATTTAAGCAGCAGCCATCTCTGTGATTGTCCTCTAGGACTATAATAGATCTTTAAGCTGATAAATAGTACATGTAATTTTACTGTCAACACTGCAGTTCATTGGCAGTACCTAAGAACCAGTTATTCTGTGAGTTAGGCTGATTCAATAGCCTTATGGGGTAATAGAATATGGGACTGGGATCTTGAGGGCAGGGTTTGCTATGATTACTTAGGTTGTATCGTTAGGCATTATTACGCCAAATAATTTATCCAAGTGGATGGTCTTCAATTTTCAAGTGACTCAGATTTTGAGTGACTGATAAATTAAAAGAATGAGGTTCATTTTGGGGAGTGAGAAGAAAAAAAGTACATCAGAAGCTTGGAAAGGGCCAGAATCTTAAAACCAGCTAAGCCCATAATGCATTCCAGCGAATTGTTAAGATGCTATTATTATGTTAAGAAGTCCTCTGCTTTCCTATAAAGGTCTCTGAGAGTATTTTCTCTTGGCCATTAAGCAGAGCTAGGCAAACCAGACAGCAATTGTGACTTGAATGCTCAGTGCTGTAAAACTATTATGTGAATCCATTTCAGTTTAGGTATGGAAGATGATGGTGCCTCAGTGCTGTTTGCATCATTAAAACTCAGGAGGGAAAATGTAAAGTGAGTGGAAAAGAGGAAGGTAAAAAAATTAATTGGAGCTGTAAGACCAATGACACTCCCACCCAGTCAAACCCCATCTATAGTTAAAGAATTAAATGCTGGCTAGAGGGCTCTGAATGAGTCACTTCTTGAGAATCTCCGAAAGGCTGTTAACCTTTTGCCCGTATGTAGGAAGCATAACCCCTAGAACATAGTCTGACTGTATGGACTAGAAAATAGAAATCAAGATTAGGCAGACATTCTTAGAGCTTATCCAGGAGAGTTTAGTTACTGAAATAACAAATATCCTCATTACCCAAACTCTCCTCTCTAGCCCAGCACAACTCCTTCTACTTTCTGACTTTTCTGCTGCTTCCCATCTCTGGAATGTGCCCTCTCAGCCTTTCAATTAATGAGTAAAAAGGCTTAACCCAATGCTAAGGTAGACTGGAAAAAGGAGACTGTACTTAAATAGGTGCTTTGTGTTCTACTCTTGGTTCAAACACTTAAAACCTCTCTGACCTGAATTTACCTATCTGACAAACTTGGTTGTGAAACTAGGGATCTCTTATATCCCATCATCACCAAGAATTCTTAAATCCCTACATTTACCAACCTAAGAGATCTCCCTGCTTTGTGGCCCGTTGCCATGCAGGATTTACTTACGTCTAGAAAAGAACACTAACTTGGTGCCTGAGTTTTCTTTTTTTTTTTTTTTTTTATTATACTTTAGGTTTTAGGGCACATGTGCACTATGTGCAGGTTTGTTACATATGTATCCATGTGCCATGTTGTTTTGCTGCACCCATTAACTCGTCATTTAGCATTAGGTATATCTCCTAATGCTGTCCTTCCCCCCTCCCCCCAACCCACAACAGTCCCCGGAGTGTGATGTTCCCCTTCCTGTGTCCATGAGTTCTCATTGTTCAATTCCCACCTATGAGTGAGAACATGCAGTGTTTGGTTTTTTGTCCTTGCGATAGTTTACTGAGAATGATGTTTTCCAGTTTCATCCATGTCCCTACAAAGGACATGAACTCATCATTTTTTATGGCTGCATAGTATTCCATGGTGTATATGTGCCACATTTTCTTAATCCAGTCTATCGTTGTTGGACATTTGGGTTGGTTCCAAGTCTTTGCTATTGTGAATAGTGCCGCAATAAACATACGTGTGCATGTGTCTTTATAGCAGCATGATTTATAGTCCTTTGGGTATATACCCAGTAATGGGATGGCTGGGTCAAATGGTATTTCTAGTTCTAGATCCCTGAGGAATCGCCACACTGACTTCCACAATGGTTGAACTAGTTTACAGTCCCACCAACAGTGTAAAAATGTTCCTATTTCTCCACATCCTCTCCAGTACCTGTTGTTTCCTGACTTTTTAATGATGGCCATTCTAACTGGTGTGAGATGGTATCTCATTGTGGTTTTGATTTGCATTTCTCTGATGGCCAGTGATGATGAGCATTTTTTCATGTGTTTTTTGGCTGCATAAATGCCCTCTTTTGAGAAGTGTCTGTTCATGTCCTTCACCCACTTTTTGATGGGGTTGTTTGTTTTTTTCTTGTAAATTTGTTTGAGTTCATTGTAGATTCTGGATATTAGCCCTTTGTCGGATGAGTAGGTTGCGAAAATTTTCTCCCATTCTGTAGGTTGCCTGTTCACTCTGTTGGTAGTTTCTTTTGCTGTGCAGAAGCTCTTTAGTTTAATTAGATCCCATTTGTCAATTTTGGCTTTTGTTGCCATTGTTTTTGGTGTTTTAGACATGAAGTCCTTGCCCACGCCTATGTCCTGAATAGTATTGCCTAGGTTTTCTTGTAGGATTTTAATGGTTTTAGGTCTAACCTGTAAGTCTTTAATCCGTCTTGAATTAATTTTTGTATAAGGTGTAAGGAAGGGATCCAATTTCAGCTTTCCACATATGGCTAGCCAGTTTTCCCAGCACCATTTATTAAATAGGGAATCCTTTCCCCATTTCTTGTTTTTGTCAGGTTTGTCAAAGATCAGATAGTTGTAGATATGCGGCATCATTTCTGAGGGCCCTGTTCTGTTCCATTGATCTATGTCTCTTTTGTGGTACCAGTACCATGCTGTTTTGGTTACTGTAGCCTTGTAGTATAGTTTGAAGTCAGGTAGCATGATGCCTCCAGCTTTGTTCTTTTGGCTTAGGATTGACTTGGCGATGCGGGCTCTTTTTTGGTTCCATATGAACTTTAAAGTAGTTTTTTCCAATTCTGTGAAGAAAGTCATTGGTAGCTTGATGGGGATGGCATTGAATCTATAAATTACCTTGGGCATTATGGCCATTTTCACGATATTGATTCTTCCAACCCATGAGCATGGAATGTTCTTCCATTTGTTTGTATCCTCTTTTATTTCATTGAGCAGTGCTTTGTAGTTCTCCTTGAAGAGGTCCTTCACATCCCTTGTAAGTTGGATTCCTAGGTATTTTATTCTCTTTGAAGCAATTGTGAATGGGAGTTCACTCATGATTTGGCTCTCTGTTTGTCTGTGATTGGTGTACAAGAATGCTTGTGATTTTTGTACATTGATTTTGTATCCTGACACTTTGCTGAAGTTGCTAATCAGCTTAAGGAGATTTTGGGCTGAGACAATGGGGTTTTCTAGATATACAATCATGTCATCTGCAAACAGGCACAATTTGACTTCCTCTTTTCCTAATTGAATACCCTTTATTTCCTTCTCCTGCCTCATTGCCCTGGCCAGAACTTCCAGCACTATGTTGAATAGGAGTGGTGAGAGAGGGCATCCCTGTCTTGTGCCAGTTTTCAAAGGGAATGCTTCCAGTTTTTGCCCATTCAGTATGATATTGGCTGTGGGTTTGTCATAGATAGCTCTTATTATTTTGAGATACGTCCCATCAATACCTAATTTATTGAGAGTTTTTAGCATGAAGGTTGTTGAATTTTGTCAAAGGCCTTTTCTGCATCTATTGAGATAATTATGTGGTTTTTGTCTTTGGTTCTGTTTGTATGCTGGATTATATTTATTGATTTGCGTATGTTGAACCAGCCTTGCATCCCAGGGATGAAGCCCACTTGATCATGGTGGATAAGCTTTTTGATGTGCTGCTAGATTCAGTTTGCCAGTATTTTATTGAGGATTTTTGCATCAATGTTCATCAAGGATATTGGTCTGAAATTCTCTTTTTTGGTTACGTCTTTGCCAGGCTTTGGTATCAGGACGATGCTGGCTTCATAAAATGTGTTAGGGAGGATTCCCTCTTTTTCTATCGATTGGAATAGTTTCAGAAGGAATGGTATCAATTCCTCCTTGTACCTCTGGTAGAATTCGGCTGTGAATCTATCAGGTCCTGGACTCTTTTTGATTGGTAAGCTATTGATTATTGCCACAATTTCAGAGCCTGTTATTGGTCTATTCAGAGATTCAACTTCTTCCTGGTTTAGTCTTGGGAGGGTGTATTTGTCGAGGAATTTATCCATTTCTTCTAGATTTTCTAGTTTATTTGCATAGAGGTGTTTGTAGTATTCTCTGATGGTAGATTGTATTTCTGTGGGATCGGTGGTGATATCCCCTTTTTCATTTTTTATTGCATCTATTTGATTCTTCTCTCTTTTCTTCTTTTTTAGTCTTGCTAGTGGTCTATCAATTTTGTTGATCTTTTCAAAAAACCAGCTCCTGGATTCATTAATTTTTTGAAGGGTTTTTTATGTCTCTATTTCCTTCAGTTCTGCTCTGATCTTAGTTATTTCTAGCCTTCTGTTAGCTTTTGAATGTGTTTGCTCTTTCTTTTCTAGTTCTTTTAATTGTGATGTTAGGGTGTCAATTTTGGATCTTTCCTGCTTTCTCTTTTTTTTTTATTGTACTTTAGGGTTTTAGGGTACATGTGCACAATGTGCAGGTTTGTTACATATGTATCCATGTGCCATGTTGATTTCCTGCACCCATTAACTCGTCATTTAGCGTTAGGTGTATCTCCTAATGCTGTCCCTCCCCCCTCCCCCCACCCCACAACAGTCCCCGGAGTGTGATGTTCCCCTTCCTGTGTCCATGAGTTCTCATTGTTCAATTCCCACCTATGAGTGAGAACATGCGGTGTTTGGTTTTTTGTCCTTGCGATAGTTTTTTTTTTTTTTTACATTTAAAGATTTTAATAGGTAATGCTTGATTATGCCTATGATGTAGAGACTGTGACAGAACACAGAATTAGATGCCTAAGAATCAAATGACACAAAATACTTCAACGAAATCATGGAATATGTGTACCCACGTCTGCAGGCTTTAACGCTGTGCTGAAAAAGCAGACATCCAGATCTGTGGGGGAACACATGGGGCAACCCAAATCCTCCTGAGGATTCCAAGCTAGAGTCCTGTCATTTCCAAGGTAAGCATTTTAAAAATTCTGCATTTTCAAAACTCGTGGCCCAGGTGATGAGGGCATGAAATTCAAATCTCTTATTCTACTGTCTCCTGCTGCTTTTGAGCTCAGTGAGAATTTCAGAGCACCGATCTGTTTTTATGCCTCCAGTTTATTCTGCACCACAACCCAAGGCAATGCCAACATGTAAAGGATGATTCTACAGATTGCAGCACTGTGCTGCTCCCATGTCTGACAAGCAAAGGGAAGTGCAAAGCTGTGGGAGGTTGGGGGGTGGAGCTCCAGGAGGAAAGAGAAGGCTGTACTCCAAAGGGACAAGAAAGAGGTGATGGAAAATGAGGCTCTTTTTTGTCACTCTGTATACGTGGTGGAAATACGTTGCTTTTGTTGTTCATCCAGCCTCATCTTGATGAATCACTTCTTCTCTATTGTATGTGTTCTGACGGTGCTGATAAAACCACGCACAGGTTACATCCTTTTGTCCTTCAGGGCCACATTCTACTTTTTCTTTTTTTTTTTTTTTTTATTATACTTTAGGGTTTTAGGGTACATGTGCACAATGTGCAGGTTTGTTACATATGTATCTATGTGCCATGTTGATTTCCTGCACCCATCAACTCGTCATTTAGCATTAGGTGTATCTCCTAATGCTGTCCCTCCCCCCTCCCCCACCCCACAACAGTCCCCGGAGTGTGATGTTCCCCTTCCTGTGTCCATGAGTTCTCATTGTTCAATTCCCACCTATGAGTGAGAACATGCGGTGTTTGGTTTTTTGTCCTTGCGATAGTTTACTGAGAATGATGTTTTCCAGTTTCATCCATGTCCCTACAAAGGACACGAACTCATCATTTTTTATGGCTGCATAGTATTCCATGGTGTATATGTGCCACATTTTCTTAATCCAGTCTATCGTTGTTGGACATTTGGGTTGGTTCCAAGTCTTTGCTATTGTGAATAGTGCCGCAATAAACATACGTGTGCATGTGTCTTTATAGAGGCCGAGGTGGGCAGATCACGAGGTCAGGAGATCAAGACCATGGTGAAACCCCGTCTCTACTAAAAATACAAAAAAATTAGCCGGGCATGGTGGCGGGCGCTTGTAGTCCCAGCTACTCGGAGAGGCTGAGGCAGGAGAATGGCATGAACCCGGGAGGCGGAGCTTGCAGTGAGCCGACATTGCGCCACTGCACTCCAGCCTGGGTGACAGAGCGAGACTCCGTCTCAAAAAAAAAAAAAAAAAGTTCTTAGAGACCTAAAAGACACATATACTCCTACACAATAATAGTGGGAGACTTTAACACTCCACTGTCAATATTAGACAGATCAATGAAACAGAAAATTAACAAGGATATTTAAGACTTGAACTCAGCTCTGGACCAAGCAGACCTAATAGATATCTACAGAACTCTCCACCCCAAATCAAAGAATATACATTCCTCTCGGCACCGCAAAGCACATGTTCTCCTCTCAGCACCACAAAGCACATATTCTAAATTTTGACCACATAATTGGAAGTAAAACACTCCTCAGCAAGTGCAAAATAACGGAAATCAAACAAACAGCCTCTCAGACCACAGTGCAATCAAATTAGAACTCAGGATTAAGAAACTCACTCAAAACCACACAACTACATGGAAACTGAACAACCTGCTCCTGAATGACTACTGAGTAAATAACACATTTAAGACAGAAATAACGAAGTCCTTTGAAACCGAGGAGAACAAAGAGACAATGTAACAGAATCTCTGGGACACAGCTAAAGCAGTGTTTAGAGGGAAATTTATAGCACAAAATGCCCACATCAGAAAGCAGGAAAGATCTAAAATTGACACCCTAACATCACAATTAAAAGAACTAGAGAAGGAAGAGCAAACAAATTCAAAAGCTAGCAGAATACAAGAAATAACTAAGATTAGAGAAGAACTGAAAGAGACAGAGACACGAAAAACCGTTAAAAAAATCAATGAGTCCAGGAACTGGTTTTTTGAAAAGATTAACAAAAATAGATAGACCAATAGTCAGACTAATAAAGAAGAAAAGAGAGAAGAATCAAGTAGACGCAATAAAAATGATAAAGGGGCTGTCACCACTGACCCCACAGAAATACAAACTACCATCAGAGAATACTATAAACACCTCTACACAAATAAACTAGAAAATCTAGAAGAAATGGATACATTCCTGAACACATACACCCTACCAAGACTAAACCAGGAAGAAGTCAAATCCCTGAATAGACCAAAAACAAGTTCTGAAATTGAGGCAGTAATTAAAAGCCTACCAACCAAAAACAGCCCAGGACCACATGGATTCACAGCCAAATTCTACCAGAGGTACAAAGAGGAGCTGGTATCATTCCTTCTGAAACTATTCTAAACAATAGAAAAAGAGGGACTACTCCCTAACTCATTTTATGAGGCCAGCATCATCCTGATTCCAAAACCTGGCAGAGACAACAAAAAAGAAAATTTCAGGACAGTATCACTGATGAACATCAATGTAAAAATCCTCAACAAAATACTGGCAAACTGAATCCAGCAGCTCGTCAAAAAGCTTATCTACCACAATCAAGCCGGCTTCGTCCCTGGGATTCAAGACTGGTTAAACATATGCAAATCAATAAACTTAATCCATCACATAAACAGAATCAATGACAAAAACCACATGATTATCTCAATGGATGCGGAAAAGGCCTTCAATAAAATTCAACACCGCTTCACGCTAAAATCTCTCAATAAAATAGGTATTGATGCAACATATCTCAAAATAATAAGAGCTATTTATTGACAAACCCATAGCCAATATCATACTGAATGGGCAAAAGCTGGAAGCATTCCCTTTGAAAACCGGCATAAGACAAGGATGCCCTCTCTCACCACTCCTGTTCAACATAGTATTGGAAGTTCTGGCCAGAGCAATCAGACAAGAGAAAGAAATAAAAGGTATTCAAATAGGAAGAGAAGAATTCAAATTGTCTCTGTTTGCAGACATGATTGTATATTTAGAAAACCCCATTTTCTCAGCCCAAAATCTCCTTAAGCTAATAAACAACTTCAGCAAATTCTTAGGATACAAAATGAATGTGCTAAAATTACAAGCATTCCTATACACCAATAATAGACAAGCAGAGAGCCAAATCATGAGTAAACTCCCTTCACAATTGCTACAAAGAAAATACCTAGGAATACAACTTACAAGGACACGAGGGACCTCTTCAAGGAGAACTACAAACCACTGCTCAAGGAAATCAGAGAGGACACAAACAAATGGAAAAAAAATTCCATGTTCATGGATAGGAAGAATCAGTATGAACATGACCATACTGCCCAAAGTAATTTATAGATTAAATGCTATTCCCGTCAAGCTACCATTTACTTTTTCACATAACTAGAAAAAACTTCCTTAAACTTCATATGGAACCAAAAAAAGAGCCTATATAGCTAAGACAATCCTAAGCAAAAAGAACAATGCTGCAGGCATCATGCTACCTGAGTTCAAACTATACTACAAGGCTACAGTAACCAAAACAGCATGGTACTGGTACCAAAACAGATACATAGACCAATGGAACAAAACAGAGGCCTCAGAAATAACAGCACACATCTACAACCATCTGATCACCAAACCTGACAAAAACAAACAATGGGGAAAGGATTCCCTATTTAACAAATGGTGTTAGGAAAACTGGCTAGCCATATGCAGAAAACAGAAACTGGAGCCGCTCCTTACATCTTAAACAAAAATTAACTCAAGATGGATTAAAGACTTAAATGTAAAACCTAAAACTATAAAAACCCTAGAAGAAAACCTAGGCAATACCATTCAGGACATAGGTATGGGCAAAGACTTGATGACTAAAACACCAAAAGCAATTGCAACAAAAGCCAAAATTGACAAATGGGATCTAATTAAACTAAAGTGCTTCTGCTCAGCAAAAGAATTTATCCTCAGAGTGAACAGGCAACCTACAGAATGGGAGAAATTTTTTGCAATCTATCCATCTGACAAAGGTCTAATATCCAGAATCTACAAAGAACTTAAACAAATTTACAAGAAAAAAACAACCCCATCAAAAAGTGGATGAAGGATATAAACACACATTCCTCAAAAGAAGACATTTATGTGGCCAACAAACGTATGAATAAAAGCTCATCATCACTGGTCATTAGAGAAATGCAAATCAAAACCACAATGAGATACCATCTTACGCCAGTTAGAATGGTGATCATTAGAAAGTCTGGAAACAACAGATGCTGTCGAGGATGCAGAGAAATAGGAACGCATTTACACTGTTATTGGGAGTGTGAACTAGTTCCACCATTGTGGAATACAGTGTGGCAATTCCTCAAGGATCTAGAACCAGAAATACCATTTGACCCGGCAATCCCATTACCGGGTATAGACCCAAAGAATTATAAATCATTCCACTATAAAGACACATGCACATGTGTGTTTGTTGCAGCACTATTTACAATAGCAAAGACTTGAAACCAACCCAAATGCCCTTCAATGACTGAATGAATAAAGAAAATGTGGCACGTATACACCATGGAATACCATGCAGCCATAAAAAAGAATGAGTTCATGTCCTTTGCAGGGACATGGATGAAGCTGGAAACCATCATCCTCAGCAAACTAACAGGAACAGAAAACCAAACACCACATATTCTCACTCATAAGTGGGAGCTGAACAATGAGAACACATGGACACAGGGAGAGGAACATCACACACCAGGGCCTGCTGGTGGGTGGGGGGAAAGGGGAGGAAGAGCATTAGGAGAAATACCTAATGCATATGGAGCTTAAAACCTAGATGACGGGTTCATAGGTGTAGCAAACGACCATGGCACATGTATACCTATGTAACAAACCTGCACATTCAGCACATGTATCCCAGAATTTAAAGAAAAAAGAAAACCTTAAAAAAAGAGCTTCTTCAACTGGTATATATATATATATATATATATTTATTTATTTATTTTTTTTTAGAGGGTCTTGCTCTGTCACCCAGGCTGGAGTGCAATGGCATGATCACAGCTCACTGTAGCCTCCACCTCCTGGTTCAAGCAATCCTCCTGTCTCGGCCCACATTTTTGTATTTTTTGTAGAGATGGGGTCTTACCATGTTGCCCAGGCTGGTCTCAAACTCTTGGGCTCGAGTGATCCACCTGCCTTGGCCTCCCAAAGTGCTGGGATTACAGGCGTGAGCCACCGCACCCAGCCTCAACTGGTACTTTAAAGCTGGAATCATTTGATGATTTCTGTTCTGCTGTGATTCTCCTCTACTTTGGGACAGAATTGCTTTACCTCTTGTTTCTACTCTTTACCTGCTGATCCATTATTGTGGATATTTGCCTAAAAGGTCTGTAAGATTTGGATGTCTCATTTGGAAAAGACAAGAGAAAGAAAGGAAATGAGAGAAAAAGCCTAAGAAATGCAAGTTGATTCTCCAACCAGATGAGACAGAAAAAAAATAATAATAATAAAGGAGGCTGGTGGGATGTTGGCTAAATTAGTCTCCATAGATGAAGAAAATATTGACAAAACATTTTTATTTAGCATCATGTGTGTTTGTGATTTTAACTCCCCAATGTTTTCTGTCATAATGGGCTCTAAAAGCTGGTTCTCTCATGGGAGGCATTACCAAATTCTTCGGAAACTCTTCCCCTTAGGACCAACACTTAGTACCATTCTTTGATAAACTGAGGTCTCCAGCTAATCTTTTGTGATTTCCCCCTTATTTTCTGCTCTCCTGCAGTGTGTCCAAAAGAGCCTCTTTCTTGCAGGATCACGTTTTTCCAGCAAATAATTCCTTTGGATGATTTTCTTGTAATCCAGTTATCTCACTTAGTACATAGAATCTTGTACCATTTCTTCTCCAAATAGAAGGGAGTAGAACTTGCTTTCACTTTTGCCTCCTTTTGCCATGTCATGTGGGATTCTTTCAGTATCATGACTTAACCAGTTTCAGTCAGGCACCAGTGTTTTTGCCCCTCTAACTCCAGAGTAAAGATGTCAGATTTTCCCATGACTCTCACACTCTACTATCAGTGTAATTTACAGATTTTGGCTTCTCAGTGAGTATCCAGCCAGGGTGTAAGATACAGTCTGAAATCTTTTGTAAATGATTTTCCAATTTTAGTACCCCTTCCCCTACTTGACTTGGACATGGGAATTGGGGAAATGCCACAGTGTTCTCTATTAATGAATCTCCTTACTTAAAAAAAATGAATCTCCTTACTTTAAAAAAAAATAATTTTTTTTTTGTAAGAGACATGGTCTTGCTCTATTGCCAGGCTGGCACTATCACAGCTTACTGTAGTCTTGAACTCCTGAGCTCAAGAGATCCTCCCACCTCTGTCTCCCAAAGTGCTGGGATTACAGGCATGAGTCACCATGCCCAGCCTTCTTTAAATAATCTTTGATAACTATATTCTTCACATGTATGGTAATTCTTGTGCAGTGTATTATAGTTCTTGTTACTCAGTTTTGCATCTTTGCCAGTATCATGAGACAAGAAGAAAAGTCTCATCTTACAGGTCCTTTAAAAATGATCAAAGATACTGATTGTTAGAAAGATTTATAGTTTTCAACTATGTAGGACACAAACTTAATAGAATAATTGCTTCATTAAAGTGTGGATGCATTTAAAATTTGATAGAAGTGTACATCTATTTAGTCTCCTGTCTTATTTAACCTTGCCTTCATGTCATAGTCAGCTTGATGTTCCCATAACAGTTCTAGCCCATTAATTTCATCTTTTTCTGACCCGTCAGCCCTTATTTTAAAACTTTAGATGCTGTTTTCCTCAGGAAAGTTAAGATTCTTTGGTCCTAACCCTTCAAAGAGTCCTACTTGTCCAACTTTATGGTTTCTCTCAGCAAAGGAAAATTTGGCTGCACACACACACTGAAAATAAATTCATCCTCTGATAGCTATTAACTTTATGGTCGGGTAATATGGAGCAGCATTGCAGGGTATCACAGGCAAAGTAACAGTCTTACAAAAAGTGAATGATTGGTGAATTCTCAGGCAGGAAAACTCAAACCTGGGAATCATCGAAATAAAGTGTGACTTGAACTGGGTCTTTAAAAATTAAGAAGGGTAGAACTAAGACAAAAGTAAGGGAATTATTAGACAATTCCAGGCAGAGAGGAAATGCTACAAAAAGCTAAGATAGCAGAAAATACATGGGCTTTTAGGTAACACAAACTGAATTTTACTTTCTTAATTAAGACATTTTCCCTTTTACGGCCATTGTTTGTATTTATCTTAAAACCTGAGGTCAGGAATATTTTACTGCTTCATGTTTGGATATGGACCATAGTTAATGTCCATAGTTGACCAGGTATCAACATATTTTGGTTAGTGAGTGAATAAACAAATGAATTACAATAGTTAGCAGAAAGGGCTGCAAAATACTAGGAAGATTCCAACAGGAGAAGAAGGATTAATTTCAAGAAAACCTCATTTATCATTATTTCAGTGTAACAAATACATACTTTCTCATGAAAGAGCACTCTTTCTTAATGAATTCATATTTAAAGTTTGGAAAATAATCTTTGCATTCTGTTTTCCTAATCAACTATGTGGTATTACTAGCACTAGCATAATTTTAAAAGAATGAAAAGAAATGCTCTGCCAAATCTGTCCCTCAGAAAGGGTTCAAACTTGAATAGTTCATGGGAACAATTTGCTAGTCTGGAGAATTCTTCCCATTTTGGTCAGGGCCTCCTATGGAGAGATTTATGTGCAGTGTATGTCAAGGGACAAAATAATGGCATTTCTCTGCAACACAATGACTCGGACGTTTGTTGAGTACAGAAATGCACCTTTAAACTAGAGAAAGAAAAAGAAAGTCTGCCCTGATCCAATCATTTTGAAAAGCCATGCACACTGAAGCTGGGACCAAACATAATAACAGGATTTAATTGCTAATGCTCTAGAGGCAGTGTGTCTCTTGATGTGTTGACCTTTAACCCAAACTTGGGAGGGTAAAAAAAAGGGAGGGGAGGATTTCCTTTCCCCTTCTGCCTGCTGTCCCCGACTCCCTGCATCTGATCATGTCTGCCTCTAACCCAGTCTACATGCCCCTAACATTCAACTCTCCACTTCCATTTCCATTAGTTACTTCCAGCTTTGGATCCGGGATGAGAATGAATAGAAGAACAGAAAGGAAGGTGGGAGGAGAATAGGAGAAGAAAGTCTGCAAGCAGTTGACAGCTGCTTAGAATCAGGGGATGGAATTATAGCTGCTGAAATGAGAGCTGGACACCTACTCCCCTGATGCTTCTCCCCTACTCCGTAGTATTTTATGACATTTAGGCCTTTTCATGTGTTTCTGTTCATTGTTCCATTCCACCCTTTCTGGGTCCGTACTTACAATCATTTTTTTCTCTACACTCCCATTTTCCTCTCTCAGCTCCCATTTTCCTCTTACTTGGTTACTTATAAATGGCAAAATTTCCAGCAAGTTAAATTCAAGGCTCTGCCTATTACACACCTGTACCATGGCAACTAGACAGCTAAACGTGGCTGGAGAAAAAATATGCAGATTGGTCTTGCTGTAAATATATGACTACTAGCCTAAGTCAGCCCTTCGTGCTGCTCAGCAAGGTTACTAGTCCATTCAGTCTCCCGCTCTTTTACAAAACTTCCACAACTTCTTTCTCTTCAAATCTTTTACCATGCTCCAGCCACACTGGCCTGTTTTCTGTTTCCAACATGCCAAGTCCATTCCCACCTGAGGGCCTTTTCGTTTACTCTTCCTCCTGCCTGGGGCACCCTACATTTAGGTATTTGTTCACTTCCTTCAACACCCTGCTGCATATTGTCATCACGTGTTAGGCCTTCCCAGAACCCCCTATATAAGGCAGCACATCCCCATCACCACTGACAAATTCAGTTCCTCTAACTTTGGGTTTTTGTTTGTTTGGTTGGTTGGTTGGTTTTTTTTTTTTTTTTTTTTTTTTGAGACACAGTTTTGCTGTGTTGCCCAGGCTAGAGTGCAGTGGCATGATCTCGGCACACTGCAACCTCCGCTTCCCAGGTTCAAGTGATTCTCCTGCCTCAGCCTCCCAAGTAGCTGGGACTACAGGCACATGCCACCATGCCTGGCTAATTTTTGTATTTTTAGTAGAGACAGGGTTTCGCCATGTTGGCCAGGCTGGTCTCAAACTCCTGACCTGAGGTGATCCATCTGCCTCAGCCTCCCCAAATTCTGGGATTACAGGCATGAGCCACTGCACCCAGCCTCCTCTAACTTTGTTTTCTTTAGCAATTGCCACCATCTGGTGTTCTCCATATTTTGTGTGTATGTACTGTATTTTCTATCACCCTGCTAGAATTAAAATTTTTCGAGAGCATGGATTTTGTGGGGTTTTTTCATTCTTCTATACCTAGAGCTTAATGTAATGCTTTCTAGGACCCCATACATATTTATTTAATGAATGACTGGATGCTTGCTGGCTTTTGAATATCTTCTATTCCCAATTGCCAAACCTAGAATATCCCTTCCCTACCCATCCTCCCATATTTTTTTGTATTGTGCCCCTGGTGTGCAAGTCCAGATTTAGTGCACACCATCTAACTGTTGGCGAAAGTATCTTTTATTTGGCCTGTCTTGGGAAATCTAGTGTAAGTATTTTGCACTTAGAAGTATAGTCTCACAGAATGGAGTCCTCAAAGAGAGTTTTGTGATCATTTCCCGATTTGTTTAATGGGCCCTAATAGAGGAATTGGCTTATCCAAGATCACTAAGCTAAGTGTAGTTTAAAATAAATGTGAGTTGAAGTTGTTTTGCTTTTCAAAACTCTTGCTTGGGATTATTGGTGATACCCAGAAATGGTTAGAAACTCATATAGTCATTACCTGGCTCTGTCTTTCCACTTACTGAATTCATGGGTTGGCACACCACCTCATGGATACTTCATTTGTATTCCGTGAGATTTGCTTAGGTAACTTAGCAGGATTTCTCAGTATATCTTTGTTCTCTTCACGTGTTTTCATGAAGTTGTGAAAAAATGATAATTAAAACACACACCACCTGTATTGCACTACCATATATCTTGACCTTAACCTATTCAGTAAGATAAACACATACTCGATTTTATATAATTGATGACAGTTTCTACTCATGTCAGCAGAGGAGAACTGACATAGAAATGTTAGTTTCTCATAGTCATTGAGCCTAACGACCCTTCTAGAGTTTATTAATCTGCCTCCAGGCCATAGCTCCCTCTAAACTTTTCAAAACAAATGGTTCTCTTCTTAAAGCATCATCCATTTCACCAAAATACTTGAAGGAAAATAATTTTTGTCTCGTTTTCTTATTTTTATTACTCTTTTGTAATGTACACTTTGGGATTGAGAAATGCAAATTCAGATTTGAAAGGTGTATACGGATTTGTCTTCAAGTTCTTCTACCTCTTGAAATAATGAAAGCCTGAGTGGTGTGAGATATAAATGGAGGATACAGAGGGTAAATACTCCAAAAGCAACACAAACCTTCATTAAATTACAGGAGTCCCCTCTTTTATTGTGACGATTACACAGTGATGTTTAGAGTCTAAATCATTTAGGTACAGTGAATCCTCACATCCATTGTGTCCCTGAGAGCACCGGCTGCAATACCTAACATTGAGCAGATACTCAGCAAATCATAATACGCAGGCAGCATAGAGTAGATGCTCAGCAACTGTCTCAGTGACCGTGAAGATCAATGTAGAGTGAATTAGTAAATTAATAATGGAGCAGACATTTCTATTAGGGTTTTTTTTTTAACTGGACAACCAGCTGCTTGGCACCATAGGTCATGCCTCCAAATCTGACAGAAGTGGTACAGTTTTGTGAGTGTCTGGCTATCCTTTGAGTCTGAAGTGTTGCACTAGTAGATCAGTCAAATTGAATGGATTGAGTTTGTAGGTAAAATGAGAGAAATGCATGTTGGCTTTCATAACTTTTGAACACACCTGTCATCTATACGTTTTGAATCTGGTGTGGGGGTGAGAAGGGAGGAGGAATGCTGAAGTTTATTCTAGGCTGTATGGAATAGTCACATAGTGCTCTTCAATGGAGTCTTGGAGAAACAATACATTTTAGTTTAAAATACTCTCAAAGCGGGTGGAGCCAAGATGGCTGAATAGGAACAGCTCCGGTCTACAGCTCCCAGTGTGAGTGACGCAGAAGACGGGTGATTTCTGCATTTTCATCTGAGGTACCGGGTTCATCTCACTAGAGAGTGCCAAACAGTGGGTGCAGGACAGTCGGTTTAGCGCACCGTGCGCTAGCTGAGCCAAAGCAGGGCGAGGCATTGTCTCACTCGGGAAGCGCAAGGGGTCAGGGAGTTCCCTTTCCTAGTCAAAGAAAGGGGTGACAGACAGCACCTGGAAAATCAGGTCACTCCCACCCTAATACTGCGCTTTTCCAACAGGCTTAGAAAATGACACACCAGGAGATTGTGTCTTGCACCTGGCTCAGAGGGTCCTACGCCCATGGAGTCTCGCTGATTGCTAGCACAGCAGTCTGAGATCAAACTGCAAGGTGGCAGCGAGGCTGGGGGAGGGGCGCCCACCATTGCCCAGGCTTGCTTAGGTAAACAAAGCAGCCAGGAAGCTCGAACTGGGTGGAGCCCACCACAGCTCAAGGAGGCCTGCCTGCCTCTGTAGGCTCCACCTCTGGGGGCAGGGCACAGACAAACAAAAAGTCGGCAGTAACCTCTGCAGACTTAAATGTCCCTGTCTGACAGCTCTGAAGAGAGTAGTGGTTCTCCTAGCACGCAGCTGGAGATCTGAGAACGGGCAGACTGCCTCCTAAAGTGGGATACCAAAGCCTGGCAGAGGCACAACCAAAAAAGAGAATTTCAGACCAATATCCTTGATGAACATTGATGCAAAAATCCTCAATAAAATACTGGCAAACCGAATCCAGCAGCACATCAAAAAGCTTATCCACCATGATCAAGTGGGCTTCATCCCTGGGATGCAAGGCTGGTTCAACATATGCAAATCAATAAATGTAATCCAGCATATAAACAGAACCAACGACAAAAACCACATGATTATCTCAATAGATGCAGAAAAGGCCTTTGACAAAATTCAACAGCCCTTCATGCTAAAAACTCTCAATAAATTAGGTATTGATGGGACGTATCTCAAAATAATAAGAGCTATCTATGACAAACCCACAGCCAATATCATACTGAATGGGCAAAAACTGGAAGCATTCCCTTTGAAAACTGGCACAAGACAGGGATGCCCTCTCTCACCACTCCTATTCAACATAGTGCTGGAAGTTCTGGCCAGGGCAATGAGGCAGGAGAAGGAAATAAAGGGTATTCAATTAGGAAAAGAGGAAGTCAAATTGTCCCTGTTTGCAGATGACATGATTGTATATCTAGAAAACCCCATTGTCTCAGCCCAAAATCTCCTTAAGCTGATAAGCAACTTCAGCAAAGTGTCAGGATACAAAATCAATGTACAAAAATCACAAGCATTCTTGTACACCAATCACAGACAAACAGAGAGCCAAATCATGAGTGAACTCCCATTCACAATTGCTTCAAAGAGAATAAAATACCTAGGAATCCAACTTACAAGGGACGTGAAGGACCTCTTCAAGGAGAACTACAAACCACTGCTCAATGAAATAAAAGAGGATACAAACAAATGGAAGAACACTCCATGCTCATGGGTTGGAGGAATCAATATCTTGAAAATGGCCATACTGCCCAAGGTAATTTATAGGTTCAATGCCATCCCCATCAAGCTACCAATGACTTTCTTCACAGAATTGGAAAAAACTACTTTAAAGTTCATATGGAACCAAAAAAGAGCCCGCATTGCCACGTCAATCCTAAGCCAAAAGAACAAAGCTGGAGGCATCACACTACCTGACTTTAAACTATACTACAAGGCTACAGTAACCAAAACAGCATGGTACTGGTACCAAAACAGAGACATAGATCAATGGAACAGAACAGAGCCCTCAGAAATGATGCCGCATATCTACAACTATCTGATCTTTGACAAACCTGACAAAAACAAGCAATGGGATAAGGATTCCCTATTTAATAAATGGTGCTGGGAAAACTGGCTAGCCATATGTAGAAGGCTGAAACTGGATCCCTTCCTTACACCTTATACAAAAATTAATTCAAGATGGATTAAAGACTTACAGGTTAGACCTAAAACCATAAAAACCCTAGAAGAAAACCTAGGGAATACCATTCAGGACATAGGCATGGGCGAGGACTTCATGTCTAAAACACCAAAAGCAATGGCAACAAAAGCCAAAATTGACAAATGGGATCTAATTAAACTAAAGAGCTTCTGCACAGCAAAAGAAACTACCAACAGAGTGAACAGGCAACCTACAGAATGGGAGAAAATTTTTGCAACCTACTCATCTGACAAAGGGCTAATATCCAGAATCTACAATGAACTCAAACAAATTTACAAGAAGAAAACAAACAACCCCGTCAAAAAGTGGGTGAAGGACATGAACAGACACTTCTCAAAAGAAGACATTTATGCAGCCAAAAAACACATGAAAAAATGCTCATCATCACTGGCCATCAGAGAAATGCAAATCAAAACCACAATGAGATACCATCTCACACCAGTTAGAATGGCGATCATTAAAAAGTCAGGAAGCAACAGGTGCTGGAGAGGATATGGAGAAATAGGAACACCTTTACACTGTTGGTGGGACTGTAAACTAGTTCAACCATTGTGGAAGTCCGTGTGGCGATTCCTCAGGGATCTAGAACTAGAAATACCATTTGACCCAGCCATCCCATTACTGGGTATATACCCAAAGGACTATAAATCATGCTGCTATAAAGACACATGCACACGTATGTTTATTGCGGCACTATTCACAATAGCAAAGACTTGGAACCAACCAAAATATCCAACAACGATAGACTGGATTAAGAAAATGTGGCACATATACACCATGGAATACTATGCAGCCATAAAAAAGGATGAGTTCATGTCCTTTGTAGGGACATGGATGAAACTGGAAACCATCATTCTCAGTAAACTATCTCAAGGACAAAAAACCAAACACCACATGTTCTCACTCATAGGTGGGAATTGAACAATGAGAACACATGGACACAGGAAGGGGAACATCACACTCCGGTGACTGTTGTGGGGTTGGGGGAGGGGGGAGTGACAGCATTAGATGATATACCTAATGTGAATGACGAGTTAATGGGTGCAGCACACCAACATGGCACATGTATACATATGTAACAAACCTGCACATTGTGCACATGTACCCTAAAACTTAAAGTATAATAATAATAAAATAAAATAAAATAAAATAAAATACTCTCAAAGCAAGCAATCAAGGCAGAATGAAGAACAGGATTTAAGCTTCAGATGTCCTAGGGATGTAGGCAGTGGTTAGACCACTCAGCTTGTACATCATCAAGATGGTTCTTAATCTTTACTTTCCATGCTCAGTGGGTTCAAATAAGCCTCTTTTCATCTGGAATGAAATGTAGTCAGGATGGACTGTGAGAAAGGAATGTCTCTTAACTGTATTTTTGAGGGCAGAGAGAAGAAATGTCAAGAGGATCTTAGATTATTTCATCTACCAATAGAAAGAAGATAATAATTTTTGATAAATACAGATGAGCTGGGTGCAAAATTTTAAAATAGGCTGCGAGTGGTTCTATGGTTGCAGGTTCTCTCAAGTTGTTGAAATACAAAGGAACAATTAAGACTGCCTTTTCTGTGGAGAGGAAATAATTTAAATCCTTACTTAGCATCTATAGTAGCACAGTGAAATAGAAATAATCCAGAGATTTTTGTGCTGTGCTTGAATGTTTTTATGGCCCCATTTCTACCATGAAAAATATAACCATTCTCTTACTTGGATGCATATGCACTTTTGTATATGGATGGATGCCATCTCTACTTCGCTGAACATAGGTTGATAGATTAAATACTTTAAAAAACAAAAATCTCATTAATTTATGTTTCACCAATTTTAAGATTTTGATAATTTGAACAGGGACTGAGCAGAAGTTTCCTTCAGTATTATTCATAAAGATGGGGTTTGCTTAAGCAAGTTAATAGCATAGAGAAGATTCAGGAAGAATATTTAACTACTGAGGAGGAAACAGCTTCCAAATAATGCTTGGATGTATACTTTCTGATGCAAACATTTGTAGTGCTGTCTGCTAACTTATTCAGTAATTCACATTGGCTCCAGAGTTGTTCAGAGATTCTGATTTTCAGTGATTAAGTACATCTAATTCTTCCTCACTGGTTTTGAATACAGGGAGCTAGCTCTGGTTAAGTGGGCTTTATGGCCAGAGTTGCCTGCAGGAGCCTCACTAGCCTATATCTAGTGGGTAAGAAGTTGTTATTCTTAAACTTTTGTTGAATGAGCAAGTAGAATGTAATGATGTTCCCCAGTGCCAAGTGAAATATAGGAACATAGCTAGATTTGGAGGGAGGTAGACTGATTTGAGTGGCCCATCTATGAGATCCTCTAGACATCAAGGAACAATTCATCTGTTACTGAGTTGAGGGCCACATAGTGCCTTCACTTTCTCATTCACTTATTGTAGTTGCCCCATGGGGTCGTTCTGTGACAGGAAGATTAGCATATTTTATGCATGCACTTGAGACTCTATTGAGTATACTTTTTCAGTTATGTACTGAAAGTCTTCCAAGTGTTTCATGATTTCGACTGAAGTTGGGAAATTAATCAGAATGGAGTCCAGTATTTTGGTGGAAACTACATGTAGTGTATGAGTGTAGAGTTTGAGTTTTGTTGAAGCAAAGAATTTCTGTAATAGTTAAGAATGTTTCCTGACTTTTCCCATAGTGTTCTTGTCTTGGGAATCAAGACTCTTCCTTCATGCAGCCATGGAAGGCTCTCAAAACGTATTGGTCTCGTTACTGAAGAGCTGGATATCTAGAACCTGAACTAGACTCTAGTATAAAACCAATACTAGAAATAGGATCATTCTGTGTAGAGAACTAATGAACCATTTCTTTGGTGTTGTCTTCACAGCTGAACTTGCAAAACAGATTGGAACTTCAAGATTATCAATAATCGGAGATACGTATATTTTATTTGTAAAGAAAACATGGCTGCCCTATTCCTACGTGGTTTTGTCCAAATAGGGAACTGCAAGACTGGGATGTCTAAGTCAAAAGAAGTATTCATTGAAGCAACAGAAGGAAAGAAGAAAGATAGACTGGTGCTGTATTTCAAAAATGGAAAATGTAACACTTGTCGGCTAAGTGATAATATTCAAAATGTAGTCCTTAGATCCTATAGAGGAAACCAAAATCACCTGCATTTAACTTTACAAAATAATAATGTCTTGTTTATTGAAGGATTATCCTCCACAGATGCTGAACAATTGAAGATATTCCTGGACAGAGTTCATCAAAATGAGGTTCAGCCACCTATGAGACCTGGTAAGGGTGGGAGTGTCTTTTCTAGCACAACAGCACAGAAGGAAATCAACAAAACTTCATTCCACAAAGTTGATGAGAAATCAAGTAGCAAATCTTTTCACATAGCAAAAGGAAGCGGGACAAGTGTCCTTCAGAGGATGCCTTTGCTTACATCAAAATCATCAACACTTACTTGCAGAGAGTTATCAGAAAATCAGCACAAGAAGAGGAAAAGAATGCTCTCATCTAGCTCAGAGATGAATGAGGAATTCTTGAAAGAAAATAATTCTGTAGAATACAAGAAATCCAAAGCAGATCGTTTGAGGTGTGTAAGCTATAATCGAGACAAACAATTGAAGTTAAAAGAGTTAGAAGAGAATAAGAAATTGGAATGTGAATCTTCATGCATCATGAACGCTACTAGAAATCCTTACCTAGATATTGGACTTCTCCAAGCTCTCACTGAGAAGATGGTTATGGCATTTCTGTTACAACCAGGGTGTAGTGACGGTTACACAAAGTGGATAAATTAAAACTATTTTTTGAATTATTTCCAGAGAAAATATGCCACGGCCTCCCCAATTTGGGAAACGCCTGTTATATGCATGCAGTGTTACAGTCTCTACTTTCAATCCCATCATTTGCTGATGATTTACTTAATCAGAGTTTCCCATGGGGTAAAATTCCCCTTAATGCTCTTACCATGTGCTTGGCATGGCTACTTTTTTTTAAAGATACCTATAATATAGAAATCAAGGAGATGTTACTCTTGAATATTAAAAAGGCCATTTCAGCAGTTGCAGAGATATTCCATGGCAATGCACAGAACGATGCCGATGAGTTTTTAGCTCACTGTTTAGATCAGCTGAAAGATAACATGGAAAAACTCAACACAATTTGGAAGCCTAAAAGTGAATTTGGGGAAGGTAATTTTCCTAAACAGGTTGTTGCTGATGATCCTGACACCAGTGGGTTTTCTTGCCCTGTCATTACTAATTTTGAGTTAGAGTTGTTGCACTCCACTGCTTGTAAAGCTTGTGGTCAGGTTATTCTCAAGACAGAACTGAGTAATTACCTCTCCATCAACCTTCCCCAAAGAATAAAAACACATCCTTCATCTATTCAGTCTACTTTTGATCTTTTTTTTGGAGGAGAAGAGCTTGAGTATAAATGTGCAAAATGTAAGCACAAGACTTCTGTTGGAGTGCACTCATTCAGTAGGCTACCTAGAATCCTTATTGTTCACCTCAAACGCTATAGCTTGAATGAGTTTTGTTCATTAAAGAAGAATGACCAGGAAGTCATCATTTCCAAATATTTAAAGGTGTCTTCTCATTGCAGTGAAGGCACCAGACCACCTCTTCCCTTGAGTGAGGATGGAGAAATTACAGATTTCCAATTATTAAAAGTTATTCGAAAGATGACTTCTAGAAGCATCAGCGTATCATGGCCTTCAACAAAGGAATCCAAAGATATCCTGGCTCTACACATTGGATCAGATAAGGAGTCTGAACAAAAAAAAGGCCAGACAGTCTTTAAAGGGGCAAGCAGAAGACAGCAGCAAAACTACCTTGGAAAAAATTCTAAACCAAATGAGCCAGAATCTGTATACTCAGGAGATCGAACATTCATTGAAAAAGAACTGTTAGCTCACTTAATGGCATATCTGGAAGATACCTCACTTTGTCAGTTCCACAAAGCTGGAGGTAAACCCGCCAGCAGCCCAGGCACCCGTCTCACAGAAGTTCACTTTCAAACAGTGCCTGAAAATCCAAAACGAAAGAAATATGTGAAAACCAGTAAGTATGTAGCTTTTGATAGCATTATCAATCCTACTAAAGATTTGTATGAAGATAAAAACATCAGAATTCCAGAAAGATTCCAAAAAGTGTCTGAACAGACTCAGCAGTGTGATGGTATGAGAATCTGTGAACAAGCTCCTCAGCAGGCACTACCTCGAAGCTTTCCAAAGCCAGGTGCCCAGGGGCACACAAAGAACCTCCTAAGATCTACAAAATTAAATCTCCAGAAGTCTAACAGGAATTCCCTACTTGCATTGGGTTCCAATAAGAACCCAAGAAACAAAGACATTTTAGATAAGATAAAATCTAAAGCCAAGGTAACAAAAAGAAATGACGATAAGGGAGATCATACCTACCGGCTCATTAGTGTTGTCAGCCATCTTGGGAAGACTCTAAAGTCAGGCCATTATATCTGTGATGCCTATGACTTTGAGAAACAGATCTGGTTCACTTACAATGATATGCAGGTGTTAGGTATCCAGGAGGCCCAGATGCAGGAGGATAGGCGTTGCACTGGGTACATCTTCTTTTACATGCGTAATGAGATCTTTGAAGAGATGTTGAAAAGAGAAGAGAATACCCAGCTTAATAGCAAGGAGGTAAAGGAGACCCTTCAGAAGGAATAAGAGGAACATACTCCTCCTTGTACAGATCTGCTTGACTGTCTCACTCGATACCACTTCCTCCATGGAAGGAAAACTCTAAACTTTATCCAAAGATGAAAATGCAATTAGTCTAGGACCAAAGGTCAAACAGAAACACTTACTGGGGAAATCACCCTAACCCTGACGCAGACACCTCAATCCCATAGGTCTGGCTGATGAGCATCCTTCTCTCCTACAAGACTGAAATTGTGTTTTTCATGTTCTTCTTCATTTTAATATAGTCAGGGTCTCGCTCTGTCATCCTGGCTAGAGTGTGGTCCCTCAATAATAACTCACTGCAGCCTCAAACTCCTGGCATCAAGCGATTCTCTCTCAGCCTCCTGAAAAGAGAGGGACTTCTCTTCTTGCTTGAGATGGGACTATAGGTGTGTGCCACTAGGTCTAGATATTTTTTTTTTTTGCTTTTGGTAGAGACAGGGTCTCACTATGCTGCCCAGGCTGGACTTGAACTCCTGGCCTCAAGCAATCTTCCTGCCTCTTTCCATGTTCTAATGCAGTGGTTTAAAAAGAATGCTCCTTAAACTAGCAGCACCAGGAGCATGGGGGTACTCATTTGAAATGCAAAATCTTGGGTTCCACTGTAGACCTACTGATTCAGAAACCTGGGGTAAGGGATAGCAATCTGATGGAGACTGTGATGCTTGATACAGTTTGAGAACCACTACTGTACTACATACACTACCTTGGTTGTATATTTAAATTGCTTATTTTGTAAAAGGTTTTGATTGCATTTTTGCGTTTTTCATATTAATGTATGCCTTGCCTTTGTGAACTTATTAAAAGCCAAACTCACAAAAATCACTTCTGATCATACTCTGCAATTTGGTGGAAAAAATAGTTGCTGGGATCCTGGCAATAAAAAATGAGGCTGATAACTTTTGAATCCTCTTGGGCATGTATAGATGAGGCTGAACGCCAAGTTAAATCTCCATATTGATTTGCTTTTAAGAAATTGGCCCACATTTCCTGTGTGTCTGCTAGCAAGCTCTTGGCCCTTGGTGGTCTGAGCCCACCTTGCCATGTTAGTGTTCTTAGAGGGGCACTTTCATTGCCTCAGAGGAACTTTGTTTACCTGGACTTCATCTGCGAAACCTTGAACAATCCTCTGCATTCAACATTACATGACTAATTCCAGATTTTTTTTTTTTACATCTCTGTACCTTTTAGTGTGGTGGTCTTGTTTCTTCAATGAGTAAGCAATATATGCTTTAAAGTGGACTTGTAGGATTTGAAAGTATTACTTGTTACTTATTTGACACAACATCAGAAACTCCATATGAAGATGTTCTGCTTCTGGGGAAAGATGCATGGATCCTAGGGTGGTCATATTTCATTAAAATCCAGGGGATTTAATAATTTTGCCATCAAGCATGTGCCACCGCTGTATTACAACCTTTTCCTGCCTTTGAGGCAGTGAATCTGTTGGACTTTGTGCCTTTGCTATGAACAAATGACTTGTACTAAGAGGTTTTCTCACATAACATAGGATTGAATTTTCAGTCACACCTTTACCAACAGGAATGTGCCCCCTTGTATATGGGGTATGGCTTTAGTATAGTTGTATTAATCCAAGAGCTTGTTGATGCTCTTAAGCCTAGGGTCCTTTAAAATAGGTGAGTTGGATTTTAGTGGTGTGGGGAAGTTATTAGTAGGTAATACCCTGTAAGAGGAAAACCAGATTCCAAAGCCTGGAGATTCTATTCAGAACACAGTTTATCTAGAAGGAGGTCTTATGAGACCTGAAGATTGCTAAGGCATATAGGAGGGAATATCATAGATTGAATTGATCACTCTTAGGGAAGAAGGTGTTACAGACACAATGAGTGATTGTTCAACTTCTGTAGTACTTCAGCACCTGAAGGATAAGGCTGGAGTTGCATTTAGAGGAGAGTGACAGTTTGGTTTCTAAATTTCGGGTTTTTGGCCTCTAGAGTAGTTTATGTTGAGCCCAGTTACATAGATATCAGAACAGGATTTTGGTAAGAATGAAGGAAAGTTGTTTTGTTTTGAAAGGAGTGTGAAGATGCTAATAGCTTGATATTTTAGTACAGAGTTTACATCCTGGACACGCTGCTCTTCAGCATGTAGCACTTCCAAATGCAGGGCAAAATGAAATGTGAAGAAGATGGTAGGAGTATCCATGACAGGGAGGATCGTGGCTGCAATCCATTGTTGCCCTGTTAGAAGAAATTCTGAATGCGCTATGAATGCTTGTATAGTATCTACATGGTATGTTTTCAAATAAAAGATTAAAGGTTCTTAAGTGACTCAGTGACTATTATGTATATAAATTTGTTCTCTTAATTTATGGGTCAAGTTTTCAAGTAATCCATGGAAGTAAAAGTTTGACTTTCAGTGTGTTCATTTCCTATTGCTTCTGCAACATATTACTACAAACTTAATAGCTTATAACAACATAGTTTTTAAAAATCTTAACAGTCCTGGAGATTAAGAGTCCAAGATGATTATCACTTGGCTAAAATGAAGGTGTCAGCGGGGCTGCAATCTTAGATGCTCTGAAGGCACAATCTGCTTCTTTGCCTTTTCCAGCTTTCTGGAAGCTGCCTACATTCCTGGACTCATGGCTTCATTCCTCCATCTTCAAAGTCAGCAATGTTGGATTGAGTTCTCACGCTGCCATCTGGTTCTCCCTTTTCTATCTTCCTTTTCCACTTTTAAGAACCATTGTAATTAGATTGAGCTCACTGAGATAATCCAGGATAATATCCCTATTTTAAATCAGCAATATTTTAAAGATTCCATTTATTGAGACAGGGTCTTGCTCTGTTGCCCAGGCTGGAGTGCAGTAGTGCGATCATAGCTCAGTGTAACCTCGAATTCCTGGGCTCAAATGATCCTCCCATCTCAGCCTCCTGAATAGCTAGGACTATAGGTGCTCACCATCACACCTGTTTAATGTGTGTGTGTGTGTGTGTGTGTGTGTGTGTGTGTGTGTGTAGAGAGACGGGGTCTTGTTGCCCACGCTGGTCTCAAACCCCTGGCTTCAAGCAGTCCTCCCACCTTGGCCTCCCAAAGCACAGGGATTGCATACATGAGCCACCATGCCCAGCCTAAATCAGCAATCTTAATTCCCATATGTCTTGTAACACAACATATTAAATTTTCAAGGATTAGGATGTGGACATCTTTGCAATGCCGTTATTCTCCATACTTCACATACTCAATAGTAAATGTTAATGGAAATCTACCTCAACAACAAAAAATGCAGGGTGGTTCAGGGCTGAGACCCCTGGGAAATGAAAGTTTGGATAGCTTTACTAGGTAAAGAACTGAAGTAAATAAAGCTTTTAAAATTTTAGCTGAAGTTGAGAGAAAATTATAATTGGTAATTGAAGAGCTCAGACCTTGAGACAAATTACAGAAACAAAGACTATTGTTACTTTGCATATTTCTCTATGTTTATCATATGGCTGCTTTTATTCGAATATGTGTACTTTTTTTTTTCTATCCTGGTTCTTATTTTTAATTTTATGCACAACTTCATGGGAGATTAACTTTACTTGTCTTTAGGTAAGACAATATTCAATGGGCACCTGACTGAATTTGAGGAATACTTAATGGATCCCATGATAATTGCAATCACTGGAGAATCCTGGTCATCTGACTTTAGGTAAGAGTGAGCACTTCACTTACAAGAAGGATTGATGTATCATGTTGGGTAGAAAACGTTTTGCTGCTGCAAGGGAATTTTGATGTGTGTCAAGGAGTTCATGAGGCAACCAAGAGGGTAGACTGTGCCTGTTATCAATGTATTGCACCTCACCTTCAAATTCACCTTCAATACATGCTCAGCGATAATGGACAGAATTGCTTTAGGCATTTCTCCTTTCCAGTAAACATATGTTGTGCTTTCTCAGTAGTGAGCACTACAGCTGCATTCCAAGTGGAAGGGATTTCTGCTGTTTCCAGTTTGTGGTAGGTTAATGGTGTGGCTGTGAGAGTATTTGGTGGTGCACTGTGCCAGCCACAGACCTAGAATGTGTGGTTTCTGATGCCCTCACAGCTCCAGCCTGGTCTGGTGATCACTTTGCTATTGCCATCTTTACATGGACACCATGCACCTGCACCAATGTCCTGACTCCCTCTGTTCCTGAGTCCTTCCCGGTTTGGTATTCCAGTTCTTATAACATCCAGCTCTCCTGACAGGATATTATGGTACACTCTAGGCCTCCTGCCACACTAGCACTCCCAGTTCCTCTGTATGACCACATACTTGTCCATTGACTACAGCTCTGCCTATGTGCTAGAGGGTTACCACTGGGGATCCCACTCCCTCTGCATGCTCTTGCATCGAGCGCTGTCTGGGGTTTGCCTGCATCCTAACTGTGCCTCATCTGCCCTCTGGAGGGTTGCTTCCTGTTTGCTCAGTGACTGCAGAACAGGTCTGCCTCAAACTGGCTGACTTTTCTGCAATCCATTGGACTGCAACTACAATAGACTTTCAGCAAGATCTGAACCTTAGCCCTGTAGATTGGGGCACCTTTCCAAATTTGTCCTTCCTTGGGTACTCTCCCTCAGTCTTTGGATATGTTGGGACTTAGAAAACAATACCCCCAAATGAAGGCCTCAGAAGCAAAAGTTTTTCTTTGACATCCTGCCCTCCTGTCTCAGTCCCATTCTCCCCTGAGGCTAGCCATAGAAGCTAGAATCTTACTTCCCCAAGGTGGGTCATAGAAACCAGAACCCTTTTTCCCCAAAGCCAGCATAAATGCTAAAAATATTACTCTAATTTTCCCTCTTCTTTTCTATATAAAAACTGGCAATAAAGAAATTATCTGACCTACCTTGTTTGACTGTAGGTCACGAGACTCCCATTCCAGAGAAGGACCTACCCCATGCTCAGAGAGGCCAGGAACAATCTAGATAGTGAAACTTTGCTGGATTTTCCCACTCAGTCTATTAGCATTAGACCATAACTTTTTGTCCAATCATATTCCTACACAGCTCTCCATACATTGTTGAACCTAAGCATAAAAATGAGCAATGTCTCCTGTATGTTTGGGCCTTTCATTCTGAAGGCTCTCATCTATATATACATTAAATAAATGTGTATGACTTTTCTCCAATTAATCTGCCTTTTGCAAGTTGATTTTTAAGCGAAACCACAAGGCCAAGGGCATTGTCCCCTACAGAAACTATATAGATTTTTTCTTATAGATACTCTTACCATAGTTTAATAATTCCTTATATTAAAATTCTCCTGTTTAAATAGTTTCTCTCTCCTGATTGGACCCAGATTGATATGGAGGCTGAGCATGTGAGATAGTCTAGCTATAATATTCCATTTAGAGACTTTAATGTGGGATCTTTGGTTCTGGTTTTATTTAGTGTTATATTTTGATGTAAAGCAGTGCAAAGGATGCTGGATTCAGAATCACAGGACTTTAGTTGCTTCTGTAACGTCTGAAAAGAGCTGAGATATTAATTGAGCACCTCCTATTTTCATGCTTCATCTGCTATGTGGATGACAATAAGGAACACTAAGAGTTTTATGGGGTGACTGGAGATCAGTTTCACATGTCAATGACAGGGACTTCAGACATCACTCTCTACTGTCTATGTTCATCTCCTATCAACCTGCTTACATTTCTACTCTGTGTTGACCTCACCCAGTAAAAAATATTTCAAAAGAGAAGCCTTAGAAAAGTTTGTTTCTATAACCTAGCAGGGTGGTGTATTTCCCCCAATGTACATCTGAAAGTTTTATATCTGAGATTACTGGTATTCTAGGCACAGCTGACCCTTGTCCTGGAATAATTTAGCCAACACATAAATGTATTTTCCAGTTTTTCTGCTAGAAATACAGCCAGGCTACTCTTTCAATGTATCAGTAAGATTTCACCGGAGAAACAACCAACAGGATGTGTGTGTGTGTGTGTGTGTCTGTGTGTGTGTGTGTGTGTGTGTAGAGAGAGAGAGAGTGATTTAAGGAATTGGCTCATGTGTTAGAGCTGGTGTGATGATTTATGCATCAATGTGGCTGGGCTAAGGTATGCCCAGATAGCTGGTAAAACGTTATTTCTGGTTGTGTCTGTGAAAGTGTTTCTGGAAGAGATTAGGATTTGAATCAGACTCAGTAAAGAAGATCAGGCCGAGCGTGGTGGCTTATGCTTGTAATCCCAGCACTTTGGGAGGCCGAGGCAGGTGGATCACTTGAGACCAGGAGTTCAAGACCAGACTGACCAACATGGCAGAGCCCTGTCTCTACTAAAAATACAAAACTTAGCTGGGTGCGGTGGTGCATGTCTGTAATCCCAGCTACTCAGGAGGCTGAGGCACAAGAATCACTTGAACCAGGGAGGCAGAGGTTGCAGTGAGCCAAGACTGCACCACTGCACTCCAGCCTGGGCAACAGAGTGAGACTCTGTTTCAAAACGAAAAAAAAGATGATGCTCATCAATGCATGTGAGCATCATCCAAATTGTTCAGCACCTGAATAGAACAAAAAGGCACAGGAAGGGTAAATTTGCTCTCTGCTAGAGCTGGGATATCTATGGTCTCTTGCCCTCAGACATCATTGCTCCTGATTCTCAGGCTTCAGACTCAAATTGGGATTTATGCCATTTACTCCCCTCATTCTCAGGCCTTTGGGTTTGGACTGGAACTACACCACTGGCTTTCCTGGGCCTCCAGTTTGCAGATGGCAGATCATGGGACTTCTTGGCCTCCATAATCACATAAGCCAATCCCTTATGATAAATGTCTATCTATCTATCTATGTATCATCTATTTATCTATCATCTATCTCTTTCCTATTGGTTCTTTTTCTATAGAGAACCCTAACTAATACAGCTAGCAGTCTGGATTTTGTAGGGCAGGCCAGCAGGCTGGAGACTCATGAAGAGTCAGTGTTGCAGTCTTGATTCTGAAATCCACAAGGCAAGCAGGCAGGCTGGAAACTGCAGTAGTCCTAAGGCAAAATTTCCTCTGGTAACTCAGGTTTTGCTCTCAAAGCCTTCAACTGATTGGATGAGGCCCACCCACGTCATCAAGAGTAATCTCCTTTACTTAAAGTGAACTTATTGTAGATGTTAACCATATCTACAAAATACCTTCACAGCATCACCTAGATTACTGTTTGATTAAATAACTGGGGACTGTACTCTAGCCAAGTTGACACATAAAACTTATCCTCACATGTATTATTTAAGTCCAGAAACTCAGAGTGCCTTAAGAAAAGCATGAACAAAATGGTCAGTTTTGTTAAAACACACTGTGTTTTGTGTTATAATCCTAAATCATTACAGGATAAGCAGATTCTTAGGAAAAAAATTTCAGTTGGACAATATTAAGGACAAAAAAACCTACAAAAACCCACTTCTTGAGGAAATTGTTCCTTAGGCTACTTAGAAAAACTCTCAAACAGCTATTCAGTTTCATTATTGCAAGAACTATGATTGTCTTACACCAGTCCATAAAACTTACTACATAAAATTGGAAGTTTTCCAAGAATGAGCATTTTCTTCTGATAGACATTCTTCCTAATTTTCCTTCTTTAATTCTACTTCTATGCATAACCAGCCCCTGATGCTTCTCTAAGGCATCTGTGCAGTTCTGTCTGGAATGCTAGCATCTGTAACATTCACAGCCAAGGTTCTCAGGGAAAAACATACTCCCTTGCCTTTTCTGCACATCACAAAGTTTCCTGTCACTGAAATGCAAGATATATATATATATACACACACACACACACACACACACACACACACACACACATACACATGCATATGCGTATATGGGATACGTATAAGGAGCGATAGGTAGATGGCAAGAAATGGCCATTGCTTTTCTGTTGTTATTTCAGACAGTGGAAATGCTAAAAATTAAGACTGTAGACTAGAGTTGAGCAAACTATGGTCTGTGGACTAAATCTGGTCTGCTGTCTGTTTTTGTAAATTAAATTGTATTGGAACACAGCCATATCAGTCATTTACATATTGCCTAATAATTCATTTAGATATTGTCTAACTACAACAGCAGAGTTGAGTAGTTGTGAAAAGGCCTACAAAAACTAAAAGATGTACTGTCTGGCCCTTTAAAGACAAAGCTTGCCAACCCCTTCTTTAGGCGATCATCCTGCTAGTGCTTAAAATTCCCCATTAGGAAGATATCACTTGGGAATGTTCCCATTGGCAAAGGGAAAAGCCCTGGATGGATACAATACTCAGTGTTCATGAGGTGAGATGCTTTTCTCCTCCAAATTAAGCCTATGGTAGAAAGAAAAATGGTTAGGAGGAGGGAGAAAGGAAGTTGGGGCATTGAGAGATGCATCAGGACAGAGTCTGTGAGTATCAGAGGGTGTGGTAGTGAACACGATTTACCCATATAGGATACATGCAGAGAATAAGGAACATGGGATGGCAGATTTGTATGAATACCATTTTCTGCAACATCTGGCAAGAACAAGCCCAAATATGAGAGAATGGCATGGAGAGCACTACACTGAGACTTTGGACCAATACCAAAAAGATAGAGAAAAGGTTCCAGTTGAAGCGAATTCAATTAACCTCAACAAGGATTAATTGAGTACTTCATCTATACTAGCAGACAAAAGGTGGATAATCTAGCTGAGAATAGAAAGCTTGATTCATTTCTGTCAGTGGGGCTACGAACCTTGAAATAATAGCATCAACTTAAACTCCACCCTCTTTCTCAACCACCATATAGCCAATCAATCATCTGTCTCTTCTTTTTCACTCATTCCCAGTGCTACCCCTCTAGACCAGACTGTAATCAATCAATTTAGTCAAACCCTTTGAGTCTATGATGTATACATGAAAATATAACTGATGACACCATACAGTGCCAAAGAGAGGCAAAAGACATTGAGAGTGATAAAATTCCAGAGGAAGGAGATTGCTGTGGCCTGGGTTCATTAGAGAAAGCTTAAAGACAGACATGGCAACTGAGTTAAGCCTTGAAAGTTGCACAGAATTCAGACATGTCGGAAAAGGGCATCTCAAGTGAAAGGGTAAGTCTACCAATGGTATAACATGTGGAATGCCTCATTCTCATATTACGACACACAGTGGCACTAACACAGAACCTAAAACTCTGCCCTCTAAATAGGAGGTAAGCCATCAAGAACAGTGACCAAACCCCCACCAAGCTGAGTGATCACTAAAGAGCTGGCTGAGAATATTTAGATTGCTCACTTACATTTAATTAATGTGAGAGGATGTGCTGATTAATGGTCTCTTGTATCCAGGGAGACTGCCACTTATGCTAAAGATAACATAATTGTGTGTGTAGGAGAGCAAGTGACACCCCATCTACATTCTCCACAAAACAGTGTCCCAGTGAAACAAATCCAACATGAAGAAATAAAGTGGCGTTTGTGCCTACATTGAGACAACAGTAAGAGGTTATACAACTCACTTATAACTTTGTGAAATTCTTCAGAAATGAATATAATGTAATTCACTTCTGGTTTCTTCAAGTCTGTATCAATTTATCCACCACAAACCACAAAATATTCTGCAAAACCAGTAGGAAAGCTAAGTCTTGGAAAAACCTCTCATTTGCTATATCTTTTAGAAAGTAATTCAATCTAAAGAGACGAGCCACTGTTGAATAGAAATATGATATCTCCGCACTTTCCTACCTGTATATGACATATACAGCCATTCCTCAGTATCCGTGGGGCATTGGTTCCAGGAACACGCCCACCTTGCAGATACCAAAATCTGTAGATGCCAAGTCCCTTGTATAAAATGGCATAATATTTGTGTATTACCTATGTACATCCTCCCATACACTTTAAATAATCTCTAAATTGGTTATCATACCTAATACAATGTAAATTGTATGTAAATAGTTGTGCTGTATTGATTATTCATATTTTTTGTTGTTGTTTTGTTATTTTTTATTCTTTTTTCCTAATATTTTCGATCCATGATTGGTTGAATCCATGGATATGGAACTTGAAGATACAGAAGGTTAACTGTACTTTCTCACCTACCCCAGTGTTGTCATCTTCATGGCAGGTGACCAATATGGAGGAATGAACACTGATAAACTCTCACCCCACTGGGAGTTTTCCGTTTGTATTACCACATTGCCATTTAACATGTCCAGTGACCTCTACAATTCATATAATGGTCTCATTAAATATTTCAATAGGCTATCCAATGAATACAGTAATCCTTGTTGAGGTCATTCAGGATTTAGGAACTACACATTGTGTTCATCATATACACTGATTACTCTCATATCAATGCTGAATTCCACTCATCATCTGTCCCCACAACAGCCAACAGCATGTACTTGAAAAGCTGGTCAGTGCATGAATGATGTCATTCCTGCTAAACGACATTTAACAGGAGAAAGGCTGGCAGATGGGCAGTGTTGCCCAGGGCGGAGGTGACTACAGACATGACAAATACACAGGAACAAACTCCTATTGCCAGATCCCTACTTATCATCCAAACATCAGGATAAACACTTTCTTGTATTCCCCAAAAGACAATGCTATGTTCCTACCAAATGACATACTTCCTTTGAATGAGTGGAAGCCCATCCTAATCCCCAACAGACATAATATCCTGAATGTGGTTGGCAGAATAATGGCCCCCTCAAAGATATCCATATCCTAATCCCCAGAATCTCTGAATATGATATGTTACATGGCAAAGGGAAATTGCAGGTGGAATTAAGGCTGCTTATCACCTTATCTTAAAATGAAAGGTTATCCCTACCCTGGAGGCTGAGGCAGGAGAATTGCTTGAACCTGGGAGGCGGAGGTTGCAGTGAGCCAAGACTGCGCCATTGCACTCCAGCTTGGGCTACAAGAGTGAAACTCCATAAAAGAAAGAAAGAAGAAAGAGAGAAAGAAAGAAAGAAAGAAAGGAGGGAAGGAAGGAAGGAAGGAGGGAAAAAAGAGAAAGAAAGGTGATCCTGGATGATCTGGGTGGGCCCAATGTAATCACAAAGGTTCTTTAAAAGTAGAAGAAGGAGAAAGAACCAGAAAGATGATATCATAGGAAGGCTCAGCTTGACATTGCTGGCTTCAAATATGGAGGATGGGGCCATGAGCCAAGGAATACGGGTGGCCTCTAGAAGCTGGAAAAGGAAAGGAAATGGATTCCCTCTTAGCACCTCTGGAAGGAACACAGCCACTCTGGCACTTTGATTTAGCCCAGTAGGAGCTATTTCTGACTTAGGACCTCCAGAATGATAAGATAATAAATTTGTGTTTTAAGCTGCTAATTTTGTGGTAATTTGTTACAGCAGCAATAGAGAACTAATATAGCATGGAAGTACTAAGAGGTGCCCCAGAGACTCCCCTGGGTTCCAGATGACAATGTGGAACTTGACCTGAGTGACCCTGTGACACTAGAAAACAGTGATGAGTTCTCTCACCCTTTTGTGCTCCAGGAAATGACTTATTGCAAAGAATCACGCTTCTCCATATGAGTTGTGCTGCATGACCTCCCTGTTTACTTACTGATGACAAGGCCAGACACAGACTCTCCAAATTCCCATTCTTCGTCATATAAATTTGTATTTGACTGTTCTCGCGTTGCTATAAAGAACTATCTGAGACTTGGTAATTTATAAAGAAAAGAGGTTTAATTGGCTCACAATTCTGCAAGCTGTATAGGTAACAAGGCTGGGGAGGCCTTAGGAAACTTGCAATTACGGCAGAAGGCAAAAGGGGAAGCAGGCACACCTTCACATGGTGGAGCAGGAGAGAGAGAATGAAGGGGAAGGTGCCGCACACTTTTTTAAACAACCAGATCCTCATGAGAACTCTATTACAAGACAGCACTAGCGGATGGTGCTAAACCATTAGAAACCACCCCCATAATCCAGCCACCTCTCATCAGGCCCCACCTCCAACACTGGGGATTACAATTCAACATGAGATTTGGGTGGGGACACAGAGTGAAACCGTATCAAAATTGAACTGACCTGATTGTCCCCACTGACCAATCTGGACAAAATACCAACTAACTTGACTTGCGCAAACTTTAGTCTGGCTTCTCCCCTCTCCACAGGCCCCTGAACTTTGACCCACACTCTCAGCCTGAGTAAGTATCACAATGCAGAACAGCCCCTCCTTTCCTTAATGATCCCTCCAGGATAATCAGCTGACCAAAAAGAAAGACTTTTTTTTTGAGACGGAGTCTCACTCTGTCACCCAGGCTGGAGTGCAGTGGTGCGATCTTGGCTCACTGCAACCTCCGCCTCCAGGGTTTAAACAATTCTCCTGCCTCAGCCTCCTGAGTAGCTGGGACTATGGGTGTGTGCCACCTTGCCCAGATATGTTTTTTGTATTTTTAGTAGAGATGGGGTTTCACCATGTTGGCCACGCTGGTCTCAAACTCCTGACTTCAAATCATCCACCTGCCTCGGCCTCCCAAAGTGCTGGGATTACAGGCGTGAGCCACTGTGCCCGGCCAAGAAAGATATCTTTGATTGATTGTCCAATTATGCCACATACTCATTTCATGCCCTTGTATCTGGTTATTTCTGGCCTGCCTTAATTCTTCCTATAAAAGAAAAACCCTTTCTACCTGACTTTTGAGATACTTGCAGATATTATGGTCAGAGGGTTATCCCTACCACAGTAGTCCCATTCCTCCTATTTCAACGGTCCCTTCAAATAAAGCCTCTCTTTACCAAAGTCCAGATTTGTTTGTTGTTGTTGTTGTTGTTGTTGTTGTTGTTTTGACCCGTAGTCTTCCTTGGCTCCAATGTGTAGCAGCAACCTGATTTCTCTTTGGTAATCAGGATCCATGACTAGTAGATTAACCCCTCCTTATGCCAGTATTTCCAGCAGCACAAGGAGACCAAAATGGCAAATGGCACTTTCAACTTCCAATTCAGTGGAAATACTGTCGTGCCTCTGGTGGAAGCATCCCCACCTTGGGAACCAGTATCTCTAAACGAGCAGAGCTCAAAACTCCTGAAATGGAAAGCAAAAATTCAAGAAGTAGGTTATTAGGTGTAATCGTGAGAGGAGCCACCCCTACTGCCACTCGCTGATTTCTTAGCCCATGTATTATGGGTATGGAGAAGATGAGAAGATAACACCACACTGTGGTCTCACATTTAAAGCACAAACTGCATCCTGTGAGCTGAATCCCATCCAGTCAGGATGTTTTCTTCTAATTGGCACTGCAGCTGCGTCTTCAGTAAGCCATTCCACCTTTCAGTTGGACCAGCTGTTTCTGGGTAATGAGGTATGTCACAAGACCAGTTACATCCATGGGTATGAGACCTTTGCCACACTTCTTTTGCCGTGAGATGAATTCCTTTGCTGATAAGATTCAGGGCTGTGTGGAATGCCATGATGGAAGATTGGACATTCTGTGAGTCTATGGATGGTGGTGCTGAGAGAAGCATTACTAGTAGGGAAGACAAACCCATATCTATATTTATACCCAGATCTATGTATCTATTTTAGTGAGGACAAATATTTGCCTCCGTGGTGGAAGAGGTCCAGTGTAGTCAGTCTGGCAGTAGGTGGCTGGTTGGTCATCTTAGGAATGGTGCCATATCTGGGGCTCAGTGTTCATCACTGCCATCAGCAGGTTAGGCCCTCAAGATAGCTTTAGCCGGGCCAGCCTTCATGAGGGGAGGTTTATGTTGTTTTGCCTGTGCCCAGCTTCCATCTCTGCCACCACTTTCACTTTGTCCACAGGCCTGTTGGGCAAGCACTCAGATGGCTAGAGAAAGGAGCTGACTGACATTGACAGGGTGCATAATTTTGTCTACCTGATACCTTCACAGTCTGTGTCCATTCTGAGTCATCTGTCCACATACTTCTTCCCCAGACTTCCTCATATCCACACCGCTGACCCACTCCACAGTACCAGCTGCATGAAACAGCAGAGCCCCTTTCTCCTGCAATGTCCTTCCATCGCCCTCTACTGGTAAAGCTCAGCATTTTCATTTTGGAATGTTTTAAAGAATTCTGTCCATTATCACAGAGCACGTATTGATGGATGAATTTGGAACTAAAAGATGATACATTGATAACTGGGAGAACTTCTTCACTTCAATATCACCGAAACCTTGGCCTATGTAGATTGGAATCTTGTTTGCTGAGCTAGTAAATTTCTGAGCCTCAGGTTTTTTTGACCCTTGGGAAATAGCTCAAAAGGCATATTCCCCAACCCTGGATCCATCTGTAACGTGAAAGGCTTAATACTTGTATGTTTTCAGCAACATAGTCCCCAAATACTTGAAAGGTACCTTCATAATCTTGCCTAAAACCCCTGATCCCACCTTTTTCCACCCCACAGAATACTTGCTTCACCTAAAAATTTAAAAACAAGGTATGCATTCATTCCACAGTCATGGATGCTCCAAAAAGGTGATTAGGCTAGCTCATCTGCAAACATAAGGCTTTAAGGCTCTTAGTTTTGAGGAAAGAAAGACACAGACACACAGAATTTTTTTTTTTTTGAGGCTGAGTCTTACTCTGTCGGCCAGGCTGGAGTGCAGTGGCACAATCTAAGCTCAGTGCAACCTCTGCCTCCCAGGTTTAGCGATGCTCATCCTCAGCCTCCCGAGTAGCCTGGAATTACAGGCACACGCTACTATGCCCTGCTAATTTTTGTATTTTTAGTAGAGAAGGGGTTTCACCAAGTTGGCCAGGCTGGCCTCAAACTCCTGACCACCCGCCTTGGCCTCCCGAAGTGCTGAGATTACAGGGGGAGCCACCGTGCCCAGTAAGAATTTTTTATACTAACGTGCCACCCCTGCTTTCCTTCCAGTCTTTTTGATGCAGAGAAGGTCTACTGATTTGCATTAGGAAAGAATCACTGGTGGTAATGAAAGCACCAGACAGAAGCTGACCTGATGCAACAATTATTTTCTATACCTTAGATTTTACTGCTGCTACAGGGCCCTGGCCATCATGGGACTGAGCAGTTTCTGAGATGGCTTAGGCCACCAGTATGTCCTCTGGTGCATACTGGATATCCTTGGGCACAGTTGGTACCCTTTAATCAGGGCCTACTCAGAAGGCCTAGGGTAGCTGCATAACACCCATAGGACTGTCCCCAGTTCCCATAAAGCCTCTGCCTAGTTTTCAGGCAGACAGTTTTCTACTCTACTCAATGAAACATGCAAGCCCATTGTTCTTCAGCCCCTCTGTATGCAGCAGCCTGGTTCATTACATAATAGACTACTTTTACTTTGGATTGAGTCCACTCATCTCTCATAGCACACTTTTATGTCTGCTGTCACTTCATTCAGTCTCTAAAACCTCTCCATTTACTAGCACCTTCCATTCAGTCTCCTCCCCAAGCCTGCCTTTCCTCAAAGTATCACATTCTTCAATTGCCTCTTATTCATTCTTGCATCTCTCTCACTCCTCTTAACCTTCCTTTACAGCACATGAAAACTTTCCTTTTGTCAGCTGGCTGGGCCTCCCCAGGTGTTTGCATGATAGCAGTTGCACTGTCAAGGTGAAGACTTCCTTACTAAAACTCCACTCTCCTCTGGCTGGTGTCATCCAGGGCCCTGGGGTAAAGAGACCAAGGATTGAGTCCTAAAAATCACTCCTGAGTCTGGTAGGGATAAAACATATTTAATTTAGTCATATGAGCCAGTTGGTTTTTGCTGTAATGGCCACATTTTTTCCATTTGGGAGCACATTAGTAATTCTGAGGGAGAAGTTGGAGTTTAGCAGAGAGAAATACAAGTAGGAAATGAAAAGTTTGCTAAGCAGAGAGAAATACAAGTAGGAAATGAAAAGTTTGCTAAGCAGAGAGTATCCTTTAGCAATAATTATGACCATTATTGAAAATGATTATCTTCTCTAAAGGATTTTCAGTTTCCTCTTTTAGAAGCTTCTAATTTTCTTTGTGCCCTTTTCATTTTACAAGCAATTATCTGTAAGGGCAACTGAAGTGCCAGGGATCTGAGTTGTTATTCTTAAAATTGAAAACTACCAAGTCTAAGGAGTAAATGTGAAAATTGATAATATTTTTCACATGCTGTCTCTGTGGGGTTTGTTGTTATTTTTAGGGGCATGAATTCCATAAAAAAAGAAAACAAGCTACTGTGTTTGTTTTCATTATAGAAACGACCACATTAGCCATGGTTTTAGGTCTTGATCCAACAGCCACTAAGTGAAACCTGCCCTGTCTGTTGCTCTACCCCAGACTGCGTGGGGTTGTAGTGAGAAGAGTCCTCACAGATAGCCACTTTTTTTTTTTTTTTTTTTTTTTTTGAGACAGGGTCTTGCTCTGTCGCCCAGGCTGGAGTGCAGTGGCGTAATCATGGCTCACTGCAGCCTCAATCTTCTGAGCTCAAGCAATCCCACCTAAGCCTCCCAAATAGCTGGTGGGACCCCAGGTGCATGCCACCATGCCCGGCTATTTTGGTGGTGTTGTATTTTTAGTAGAGACGGATTTTCGCAGTGAGCCGAGATTGTGCCATTGCACTCCAGCCTGGGTGACAGAGTGAGACTCTGAAAAAAAAACAAAAATGAAAACAAAAACAAAAAACAAACAAAAAACACTAAACTAAGAATATAACTGGATTGTTTGTAACACAAAGAATAAATGCTTGAGGGGATGGATACCCTCCCCGCCAAAAAATGTCATGTATATTCTTAAGTGTTAAACAAGGGTACACCTGTATTCTAGGATTACATGATGGTTATGAGACTAAATTTAGGAGTAAAATGGAATAAATAAATACTGCAAAACACTTCCCACATTGTTAATATCTTAGAATTCTAAAGTTCTTAATCCCTGAAGAAAGCTATGGGTCAAAATTAATGTTTTCCAGTTTGGTAAGTAATTACAGACTCCAAAGAACTTACACTTTTCCCATTTCCCTCCTCTTTCCTATCCCTCTTCTCTATGCCACACCACCCCCTTTTCCAATGCCGTTTGTCTATGGGGTTATAGGCAATTTCTAAGCAAATTGCTTGAGTCTGGGTTTCTGAGAAGTGTAGATAGCACATATTCAGTGATGTGCCAGAGCTGGTTTGTACTGGTACAAGATGATTGTGCACATTTCTTTCCAATCCTACATTTGGTGACATCTGTTGATAACTTGACCTTAGTCATGGTGGGAGTGTTTACTCCATGGAAGTTGGTAAATACTACAAATCAGGTCTTTCCTTTTTGCCTTTCAGAGAGCTGGTCGTTAAACATTTACCAGCACACATATCCCTCTTGGGTTCTCTTAGAGAGACATTGACTATCTTCCTGAACAGGGTAGGAATGTATTTGGTTGCACATAATTGAAAACCCAACTGAACAATAGTGTAAACATATGTGTCTTATAGCAGGTAGTGTTGGGAATCATTCTGTTTGTACTGTAGGAAATCGACTGCCATGAGGAGTCATGCTTTAGCATTTGTTCAGCTCTGCCTTAATTAGCATGTTGGCCATATGGTTCCTCCTTTCAACCTATGTATTGCACCCCCGGACAATACATTTTGCATATGGCCACCAAGAACTGCAAGATGGCCTGATAAATGTGTTTTTAGCTTTGCAACCTCTGCGGAAATGTTCAAAAATGTGAAAGCTGAAAAGTAATACAAAGAAACTTTATGTCCTCATCATCTGTCTATAACAATTATCAACCAATGATGAATGGGATGTAATCTCTGCCTGCTCCCCCTTCCTAACAGCATGAGATTATTTTGAAGCAAAATCTAGGCATCATAACATTTCATTTATGTAAAATGTAAATATGTATGGGAGCCTGCTTGCTTGCTTTTTTTTTTTTTTTTTTTGAGACAGAGTATCCTTCTGTCACTCAGGGTGGAGTGCAGTGGTATGAACACAGCTCACTACAGCCTTGACCTTCTGGGCTCAAGCAATCCTACTGCCTCAGCCTCCCAAGTAGCTGGGACTACAGGTGTGTGCCACCACACCCGGCTAATTTTTGTATTTTTTTGTAGAGATAGGGTTTCTCCATGTTGCCCAGGCTGGTCTCTAACTCCTATGCTCAAGTGATCCACCTGCCTCTGCTTCCCAGAATGCTGGGATTACAGGCATAAGCCACTGCACCTGGCCTGGGAGCTTGCTTTTAAAAGAAGGCATGGGAACCTTTATGAATAGCCTTCATTAAATATGCAATTTACAGTGGGTAGCTGTTTAGGGCCAGAATGTTTTCTCTTTTTTGGGTGTAAGATGGGTGGCGGTGCAGAAAGAATGATGACAGGTTCTGCCTGTAATATTTTATAGAAGGCCCTGTCCTTTCTTTATATCATACATATTTTTCTTTTCATCTTGATTATAAATTCCGTAAAAAAGAGAAAGCACTTATTCACATTGTATCTTCAGCTTTGCAAGAAAGTTTGCTTGTTTTTCAGAAGCTATAGGCCTATGCCAATTTTTGTTTATTCAATTTTTCCATGGTGTCAGCCTTGTATACATAGTTTGGTCTCAGTTCTCTGTTATATACCAGTGTTTCAAAGTGGCGTTAGTTTCCTGGCTTCAGTATTGCAAAATGAATTGCAAGTTTGGGGCTCGAATTTACAATTCTAACTCTGTGTTCTGCCTCTTTATTAGACTATCCTAGGCTCGAGTACCTGGTAATGTCGCCTTCTTTATGAAGGAAAAAAAATCAATACATTGTTAGTGGTGTTTTTCCGGATGAAATGAATGGATTAAATCAGCTTTTATTAATACCTTATTACAAGGTCTATTTCAAATAGTAAATGGGGGTCATGAGACCCCAAGAACTGAATGTTTCTGAGAAATTTTAATGACCGGATTTTATTTTAGATGAAACAGTTCCAGCCAAAGTTACTTTGTTCTCTATGACCTCATCCATAACTAGAGGCTGTGCTGAGGACGTCTAGCATTTGCCTCCCTTCCAGGCGGCTTGTGATAAAGTAGGCTAATGGTAAAGTAACGTATCTTATGCCATTGAGCATTAAGATCATACTTCATATTTTACAAAGTGCTTTTTCATTATTTATTCCTCACAACCTACCTATGAGATCTCCTGGCTGTCTTATCTCCCCATATTGTGGCTGAAATATGACTAACCTCTGTTCATAAATGCTTCAGGAAGCTAAAGTGAATATACGTGCTTGCTGACATACAAACACCCAGCCTTCAAAATGATCACCCTACCCTACCCTTGGGAATCAGGAATGCAACTCCCTCAGAGAGTGGGGAATAATTCCATTTCCCTGTGCGTATAGCAGTAGCGGTCCCCAGAACTGCAGGTGTGGGGAATTAAAAGTGAAGGGAATGACGACGGGTGTTTGTACTCTTGTTGTTGTTCAACGGAGGATTCATATTTCTGTAAACACATTGCTATACCTAGGACTGCTGTACTCAGATCAGTTCATAAATGTCCATGTAACCAATGATCCATTTTTACTTGTACTTCAGCTAGGGTCAATCATGGATTTTGTAATTTGTTTGGGGGAATATTATACTATTTACAAAAATTGGAACCCTGAGTTCACGTACCCATAAAAACTGCCCGTGTGAGGGAAGGAAATTTGGCCCTTTGGCAGTATGCATGTAGGGGAGGGTTGTCCGTTTTGCAGCAGTTTCCTTTTTCTTGTCTGAAGCTACCTATGTTGATACCTGATCATATTCCCCTCCAGAGGAGTTTCTAGAATAAGATAGTCTTTAGGTACTGTCTAATTTGGTGACATAGTAAAAGATGGGTGACCTCTGGCTACTCCATGGCTGCCAGGATGATCATGAATGGGAAACAGAATGTTATTTAGAGTCTCTTTGTTCTTGATACAGAGTGAGGTGCCATCTCAATGGACGTAGGTTGCCATGACTTCAGATTGCTTGCAGGGCATGGTGTATTCCTTCCATAAGTCCAGCATTTCCTGCTAGTTGGTGCCTACAGATGAGTGCAGCCAAACTGAAGCATCAAACTAAGCCAAAGACAGAAAGATAAAAATCTATTTACATTATATATACAACATGCAGATGCAAATATGATTTCTCTGGTGAATCGGTCCAAGTGAAATTTCAGTTAGTACTTTTCAGTTTCAAAAGGTAAAAGATTTGCTGCCAGAGGAGTCATATCTAAACAGAAAAAAAATATTTGAATTGATATTTTTTTGAAAGATGCTGCAGATTACATGTGCCATATGATTTTTTGAGAGGAAGAATTTTATAGAGAAAGTGCACTAGATTCGATGTCAAGAGACTTGAACCTCATTCACCTCTAGTTCTGATATTGACTAGGTCCTTTATCAAGCCACCTCACCCTTTCTGGGCCTGTTTCTTCACATGTCAAATAAGGGTGTTGAACTAGACTGACTGACTCTGACGTGTCTTTGTAGCATTAAGACTTTCTGCTCTATTCCAAAAGGAAGTAGATATTAATAGGTGAGCTAGTGATATATACGATTTATTGTCACAAAAAGCAGGCAGAGAATCATATCCTTATCTGAGAGGATGGCACTGGAATCTGTTCCTTCTTTTTCCTTTCTCTCCCCCAAAACTGTTCCCATTTGTGTACCTGCTTTCTGCTCAAGACATATACATACCAATCATCGATTACATTCCTTAACAACAATTTTGTTCCAGGCTTTTTCATGTTTTGCAGCTCTTCCATACTTCCCTTCTAATAATTCGGCTGCTGGAGGTCTTTCTCAAGCACCACAGAAAGTCTTACTCAAAGTTCGCATTTGAAGGCTAATTAGTTAACTGCCTGGGTTACCAGGAGCAGGTTAGTTGGGTTTGTGGCTTTGCAACCCATTCACAAATGTACTTGTTTCATTGCCAGCACCACTTTATTGAAGCAGGTCAAGAAAGGAAAAGGGTGTATGTTCATTAAAAATGAAATCACCTGCAAGTGTTTCCTAGTAAGAACTTACATGATGCTTCTTGTCTAGAAGCATGGAGCATAGTAACTATCTTTCTCAAAGACAATGGAAGAAACTAGAAAAGCCCAGTCAAAGAAGGGGCTTAATAGCATTTTTGACCATTATTAATGATTGAGATGATGATTACGTAGGCATATCTAAGAGAACAGAAAAAATACTAAACAGATACTCTTTTTCTATATTATGATTACAGCTGTGCATATACTTTATAGTTTGATTTTAGTCAACTGTGAACTCTTGAAGCAAAGACTGAATGGATTATCATATGATACCAAAAGTAGATACTAAAAGTATTTTGTAGATAGTATATGGCATCCAAATTGTCCTTGAAAGCAAGGAGGCCTTCCAGGTGCAGACTGCCCCAGGTTGGGGCATGGGGGCTTGATGTTGGTACCTGGGATGAGGCACTGTGGCCCATATGTTCTATATGTAGAGATGAGAATAAGCCCATTGACATGGTCTAGGGCTGAAACTAAAGTCAGAACCCAGACAGACAGTGTGTCCACGCTAAAAACATGAAAGGATATGTGTGAGGTACAGAATTTAGATCGTTAAAATCTGAGACTGATAGCCAAACAAGAGCAATAGGAATCAGTCTGAGTTGTGGGTGGGGGTGCCATCTCTTATAGGCATCCTGTGACTCAGGTGTCTGCTATAAAATATTTGTGGAATTGCTCTGATTTAAAAAAATATTTTCTATTTTTGTGGGTACATAATAGGTGTATATATTTGTGGGGAACATGAGATATTTTGATACCGGCATGCAACGTGAAATAAACATATCATGTAGAATGGGGTATCCATCCCCTCAAGCATTTATCCTTTGAGTTACAATCCAATTATACTCTTTTCATTATTTAAAAATGTACAATTAAGTTATTATTGACTATAGCCACCCTGTTGTGCTATCAAATACTAGGCCTTATTTATTCTTTCTAACTATTTTTTGGTACCCATTAACCATCTCCACCTCCCCCGCCTCCTGTAGAATTGCTATGAATAAATAAGGTGAATGGAGTACTGTGTATAGCTATGTTAAAGTTACACACAGTTGGGAGCATTTTTGCAATTATAAATGCATTTGTCAGGTGCTTACCACCTATTGTCTTTGTGGAAAGATGGGAGGAACTAGGGGGCTACATAGGCTCTGGAATTAGAAAGAAATATCCTCTTGCCTTATAGCAGCAAAGAAGAAAGAAAAAATTCTGATGCTTTTCTTTAAAATAAATTGGCCATGTCTCTTCCAATTCAGGATATTTGGCATGTACAGTGAAGCACTTCAGAGTAAGAGAATAATTGAGATTTATGGGAAGAGGTAAATGGAGGAGTGGATGATAGGAACATAATTTAGGTTTCAAAAATATCTGAAGGGTAAGAAAGAGAAGGTGACAACCAGGGGTTGGAGAGAGGTTGAAGACATTTTAAAAGACTGGGAGAGTGTTTGATTGCTTCAGCATTAGAAATGACTTAGCCTCTAAAATAACTACTTGTTGGGTTATGGAGAGCAGAGTTTGGCTTTTCTTGGGCTCTAGCTGTTTGCAACTGTTCATTAATAGGTATGGTTAAATAAACTGCAGTATGGCCAGAAAATGGAAAACTACTTTGTGGTTAAAAGTGAAGCAAATGTATATCTAATGTTACTGAAAAAATGTTTAAGCAATATCAAATAAAAATAGGGAGTTTTAGAAAAGCTAATATGGTATGATCCCATTTTGATAGAGTCAGTATATGTGTAGAAAACAGTCTGGAAGAGAATAAAGCAACCTAATAACAGTAGTAATTTCTAGGAGACTTTTTTTTTACTTTCTGTGTTCTTCATTTTCATGACATGGCTTTGTGTAACATTGTGAAATCATATTAGTACCATTTAGAAATCAATTTTGCTATACTGAAGATCCTTAATATTTCAAAGTATTGAAAAATTCAAAACTTTGTTAAATTTTAAAATATTGAAGATAAGCTATAAAATAGTTTATTTTCTTTATTTGTTTCTTTTGAACCTATCAACTGAAGGTTTGGGAATCTAGTCCAAGCAAAAATGTCATTTTGGAGGAGGGGATATAAAATTCAAAATATAAATTGTTCAGATATGATACGTTTCTTAAACTGTGAATAAAAGTCTTTGAGGATCTCAGTTCCTATGTGAAGAAATTTATATTGGCTGCTTTGCTTTAAATTGAGAGCTTTAAATTTTTTAATCAGCAATGAGAAAGTTTTAAATTTCTCTGTAGTGAAAGTTTGCAGCAGCATGAAATGTAAAAATTGGGAAGTTGCCATGTAGTACTTAACCCATGCAAAGAATTTGGACATTATGCACACAACCTGAAGGATGTTTATTAAATGAGGTGGACACATTGTCATTCTTATTTTTTGTGTTGGGGGTGCCGGGTGGGGAAGAGGATGTTACACACAATTCTTGGAATTTATGATACTGAGGAATATAGGAATTGATTGAGTATACAATCTTTAGATCTTGGGTTCTTCATCTAGAGTTTTACACAATATATGCAGTTGTTTGTATTTGTGAACTTTTTCTTTTTTTGAGAGAGAGAGAGAGAGAGAGAGAGACGGAGTCTTGCTCTGTCGCCCAGGCTGGAGTATACTGGCGCGATCTTGGCTCACTGCAACCTCCACCTCCCGGGTTCAAGGGATTCTCCTGCCTCAGCTTCCCAAGTAGCTGGGACTACAGGCATGTGCCACCACGCCCGGCTAATTTTTGTATTTTTTAGTAGAGATGGGGTTTCACTATATGTTGGCCAGGCTGGTCTTGAACTCCTGACCTCAAGTGATCCGCCCGCCTTGGCCTCCCAAAGTGCTGGGATTACAGGTGTGAGCCATCGTGCCCGGCCAGGTTGAAGTTCTTTTCACATATATCTGGCTGTCCAGGAGTACAAGACTCAACACACATTTAGAAAAACTTATGTGGAGGGAGTTTGAGATTCCTCCAAATATTTTCCACATTTTTGTCATCCATTGTTCATTAATATAATCTAAAACATAATAGAAACGAACATGTGAGCATATTACATGTTAAGCATTTGTGAAAATTCACCTTGACTTTCTGACCATTGGAGCAAAAGGCCACCATGATAGGGAGATGAAGTAGAAGCCACGGGGGCTCTTTTTGCCTCTTAAATTGAGGCACAGGTCCTGCATCTAAAATTGGCAATGTGACCTTCATGGGGTTGTGTCTTGGTCCTACTTTTCTGTTGATGTTCTTTCTGGGAGTCCAGTTTTCTTTGTCAGACTGCCTATGCTGTTGGGCTGCCACTGGGGAATACCTTGATATATCTACACTCCTGAGCCAATTTCAGGGTACTTGTGTCAGTAGTTAAAAGGAAAACAATTATAATTGGGATTCCCCATGATTTTGATGTGTAATTTGTTTTTTCCATGCACTCTTATCTACTCGTGAACTACTTCAGATCTACCTCAAGCCCTGACTTGGTGGATGGGATAACTTAGGGATAATTTTATCAGTTTCCACTGGACAGGATTTGTTGTATCCATGCATTCTATTGACTTACAGACTGATTCAAACATCTCTGAAGAACTTAGGAGGCTATAGGATGATTGACGTGGGGGGTAATTTAGTTGTTTTCTCTGCATGTGAGATACAATGGCAGTTTGAATGATCTCCTCTGGATGCCTCTGGATTTGGGTTTGTACTCTCACTCTCAGGCTGTTGTGCTTACTCCAATATCACAATATAAGAATTTTTATCTGATAATTTATCCAAAGAATCCTGGCAGGGCATGGTGCCTCACTCCTGTAATCCCAACATTTTGGGAGGCCGAAGCGGGAAGATTACATGAGGTCAGAAGTTCGAGACCAGCCTGGCCAATATGGCGAAACCCTGTTTCTACTAAAAATTAGCCGGGCATGGTGGTACACATCTGTAATTCCAACTACTTGGGAGGCTGGGGCATGAGAATCACTTGAACCCAGGAGGCAGAGGTTGCAGTAAGCCGAGATTGCACCACTGCACTCTAGCCTGGGCAACAGAGCAAGACTCTGTCTCTAACAATAATAATAAGAATAATAATAAGAATTAATGAGTCCTGCCAGACAGGCCACCTAACATTGGATTGGGGTGGGGTTTCTGAGCTTCTCTTGCCCTTCGTATTAATATTCACACCTAGTGTACTACTGTACTACTTCTTAACAACTTGATCAAAGAATAGCAGTGGCTTGATGCCCAATGCTATTCACTGATTTTTCTCAATCTATACCATCGGTCAGGTATTATTATGCAGCCTTATGGAAAGCTGCAAAGACCTGTTATAGACTCCATTATAATATGAGCTTGGAAACTACAGACTGTATAGTCAAAGTGCTGATCTACAGCATGTGGAATGTACTTTTAGGCAGGACCCAAGCACCTGTGCTTCTCTTTCAGGGCCCAGAATAGATGGGTCTAGGAATCTGGCTTCATAGTCAAAGACAGAACTTCCCAAAATAACAAATGAATGTTCCCCCTCAAGTGTTTTTTGATATTAGAACTCAGGGAGAAGAATGTTTCTACTGCAGAAATGGGAAATGACATTTAGAGCTTCCACATAATTATTTTTGCCTTGATTCTTCAATTTGTATGTAATATTTTACATTGGCAGTGTTTCAGATTAATTTTCAGGCTGGGCACAGTGGCTCATGCCTGTAATTTCAGCACCTTGGGAGGCTGAAGCAGGTGCATCACTTAAGCCCAGGAGTTCAAGACCAGCCTGGGCAACATGACGATACCCAGTCTCTACAAAAAATAAAAAAATTAGCTGTGTGTGGTGGCATGCTCTTGTACCCAGGAGGCTGAGATGGGAGGATCGCTTGAGCCTGGGAGGAGGAGGTTACAGTGAGCTGAGATCGCACTACTGCACTCCAGCCTGGGTGACAGAGTGAGACCCTGTCTCAAAAAAGATTAACCTTCAGTCTGTAGATTTCTGAATCTCAAATAATCACAGCAGTTCTACAGAAGCCATAAACTTCACCTGGAGGACTTCAAATCAAAGAGGGGTCCTGTGACATCAGCCCTCGGTGTGCTGTACCTTTGGTTTGGCCTTGGCATGGACTTTGGGTTGTTTTTGTTGTTTACAATATGTGTGCTTGTGCTTACACAAGGAACCTTGGAATTTTACATATCAGCAGATGTCAAAATATGATATGTAGTATATTTGTATCCTATGGGATGACAGTCTCAGGCTGATTGGTCTGTCCAGCAGGAATCTTTTCTCTGTGAACTATCCACTACACACACATCCTTCTATTTGCTGTGGTGACTGAGTTCACTGGCCATAGCTACTTGGTTTGATCTTTGTCGCCTCACTCTAGTTGAACCTATCTCAACACTTAACCTCTTAATTTTGGAGTTTGGAACTAGACGGCAAGACTGAGTGATGGCTTGCTAGGTCTCATTAATGCTGTCTTAGTACAGAGAACATTATTTAGAAGATCTAATGTTTAATCCTCCTGAGCTACCCTTGTTTCTGCACCTGTGGTGTGTTGCTTTGGATTTTTTGGAGTTGTATTTTGGGTTTTATGAGATACTTATATTTTCCCAATAATTTTGTTGTTATTGTAAAGCTTCCATTTGTAGATTTTTTAAATTATTATTCACAATAAATACAAGTGTGACCAAGGAAGCTTATGGTTCTAATAGGTACATCATGCAGTGTTCCAGGGCAAAACTGAGTTATATAAACTGATGTATTGAGGATGGGGAGTCAGTGGCAGGGTATAGGATCTCCAGGCCAAGCCAGGATGGAAGTTCTCCCCCTTGTTAAGGTAAGAAAGACAGTAGGTAATCTAATATCGCCCTATGAGAAGTGATCCTTTTGACCACTTCATGAAGGCCACGAATACATATTTGGAGATTGTGGGTGTGGTGGAAGCATCTCTTGATCCTGCTAAGGGTATGGTAGAAGCAGAGACTTCACATGGTTCTGCTGAAGATCCGTCCAGAAGTCATGAGAAGCTGGACTGGAAAGAGTGGGTACACAGTTCACTTCTTGTCACGTCTGCAGTAGACTGTTGGTCCCTTGAGTCTGAAGTGTTTCTCATTATACCATATTGCCTGGTCTAATAAAGTCCCTGTAAGGACAGAATCCAAAGAGGTCAGCTAGTGAAAGATTATTTTTTTGCATATGTGTTCCTTAAAAATTAATACTCTTAATACTGCTTGTATAAAATTTCCAATTTACTAAAATTGCATGTCCTCTCTGTACAGCTTACCATAGTTTACACATTTCATCCAATTGCCTTATTATCATAGTCATTAAAATCTCCCACCATGGGAAAGGAGAGTAACACTGTGGCAGTCTGTCCATCTTATAGATGTGCCATGCTGGGTGGTCGGGCATGGAAGTCTCCCTGGGATTTCATACATATCTTGGGCTGCAGGTGTCAGCAACTCTATTCTTGCCATTTGAGCTGGAGGGGCCCAAGCTGCTGTGTCTCATGTCCTGTTGGAGCATTCAAATAACCTCATCTCCTGGTCTCCTATAGCAGCTGGAACTTTATTTATATCCCTATTATTACCTTTTCTGCATTAAGGAATAAGTTGTCCATTAGGCTGCGAGCCATTTTTACCCAGCTATCTTCACTTATGCACCAACCAACATAGTGTTCCCATTGTGTATGCCCCTCTCCCCAGAGATTCTTTGAAATGCTGCTCTGGGTGGTGGGGAGTTTGTAAGGGACTGAAGTGTTAGGTTAGCAGATGACAGTGACATTTAGGATATTACTATTAACCTCACTCCATTTCAGAACATCGACTTAAGCTCATTTTTTATTTTTCATTTTTTAAATTTCTTTAGAGACAAGGTCTCACTCTGCAGCCCAGGTTGGAGTATAGTGGCTTGATCATGGCTCACTGCAGCCTAGACCTCCCAGGCTCAAGTTATCCTCCCACCTCAGCCTCCCAAGTAGCTGGAACCACGGGCACACACCACCATGCCTGGATAATTTTTAATTTTTGGTAGGGACGGGGTCTTCCTGTGTTGCCCAGGCTGGTCTTTGAACTCCTGGGCTCAAGTGATCCTCCCACCTTGGCCTCCCAAAGTGCTGGGATTACAGGTGTGAGCCACCACGCCTGACCCTACGCTTGTAATGAGAGTCTAATAATGAATTTTTGTTATAGTTCAGATAAGGCTTGCAATGCCCAGTTCCACTGGCCCCCAGCTGATGGGGAAAGATAGCCAAGTGTTTGGTGTCTTCGTTCAGCCTGGCTCTGTATGAGAGAGTTATGTGAGTAACCATGGTCTCAGAAAGCCCTGAGACAGGAATTGCTGCTGCTAGTATTTCTATGCACTGTCAACTTCCACAGATCAGAGAGAAGGTTGCATGTTTGTTTTCCATGAGAGCAAGGAATTTTGGAACTGCAGAAGTCATTAAGAATACAAGTAACCTCAAGGAGTAGAATAATACTTGTTCCTATTTATTGAGGGCTTTTTTAGTGCCAGAACCTGTGCTGTTGCCTAGTTGTAACATCTCATTTGACCATTCCAGCATTTCTTGGTGGAAGGTGCCATCATTTCAAAACATTCTTTGAGGTTCCACAGCTAAGATGGGAATTCTGACTTGGAGTCCATGTGTGACTGACTTAGACCTCATGCCCTAAACCACTAGTATCTGTTAATACTAAAAAATAATGGTGATTTCAAGAGGCAGAGAAGGCCTGAACCACTGGGCCATTTTAGAGCTGAGGGCAATGAAGAACTGAAGGTAGCTGCTTTTCACCAGCACAGAGCTGGGCAGTCTCCATGAGTTCCTTACCTCCTTGCCTTTGACCCTACACTTAGACTAGACTCAGCTAGTGTCCCGAATTTTGAAATTACTTTGTCTTCAAAACTCATGTTCCCTCAGACCTCATTCCCAGCTATCTGATTAGAGGAAATTCCTAACAAATGCATGACACTGACGTGTGATTGAATACACATTAATACTCCATTTTAGGAGAGTCAGGGAGTTGACCCAAAGGCTTGAATTGAATGATGGACCACGAGACAGAATGGAAGTCCTGCAGAAAGATACTGGCGGGCATCCTTGTGTGTATCTATATGTATGCCTCTCCATGCCCTATCTGAGCACCCGCCATTATTCCTTAAAAGCGTGTGTATTTAGAAGAAGGAAAGGCATTGATTAAAAACACGTCTTTGAGTTGAAGTTCAATAACTCAAGGTTGAGCACACTGACCAAAGTTGGAATTCACTTTGAATTCCAAGTGGGTTACCCAAGACAGAGACATCCATTGTGGGACTAGGAAGAACATGTTTTCATCCAAGTTCTCCTCTCTAGACTACTGACTAGTTTTCTCATGCTACAAGCAGGGTTCAGAAGACCTGCCAACTTCACCCCTACTTTTCTGGTGCCTGGCAAAGTAAGATCAAGAGTGAAGCCAAAGACACGCTAGTGAAAACCCCAGACTCCTCAAGCTCCCCAACTCTAATGGCCACAAAGCTCTAGTGATTCTAGCAGAAATATGCTAAGCAATTAGCATCTATCATCTCCTTTCATGATCCTGGTAATCTGGGGAGCCAGGTGCTATGCTATTTTTCATACGAGTTTCTCAAAGAAAATAATTGCCAAAGGACACACAGCAAGTAAATTTCAGAGCCAAGGTGGGAGCTCACTTGTGACTGATTCTACAGCTTGTGTGCTCTTAGCTGCACAGCACCCTAGGTTGTGAGAATTGGGGATGGGGGTGGCAGGGAAGATGAAGGAACTTGTAAACATTATTTAAAAATCATATTAATACAAATTTTATTTTGAGACGGAGTCTCTCTCTGTCATCCAGGCTGGAGTAGAGTGACGCAATCTCGGCTCACTGCAGCCTTGGCTCACTGCAACCTCTGCCTCCTGCGTTCAAGCGATTCTCTTGTCTCAGTCTCCTGAGTAGCTGAGACTACAGGCATGCGCCACCACACCTGGCTAATTTTTGTGTTTCTAGTAGAGACGGGGTTTCACCATGTTGGCCAGGCTGATCTCGAACTCCTGACCTCAGGTGGTCTGCCCGCCTTGGCCTCACAAAGTGCTGGGATTACAGGCATGAGCCACTGCACCCGGCCTTAATACAATTTTTGAAAATAAAAAGCTATAGAAAAGATTCACTTTATTTTTGCCATTTAAACCCAAACACCTTTAATATTTTGTTGTGCTGTCATCTAATCCTTCCTCTGCAGTTATAATTATTTATGTACATATCTTCACAAACTCTACTGTGTGTGCAATTTTTATTTTTTTACTAAACATATCATAGGATTTTTCTATTATTACGTTTTTATAATCTGCAGTTTTCATTTCTCTTAAAAATTACATTGTGTTCCTTCTGATCATAAAAGTGGTTTGTTTCTTACTAACGAGAATTCAAAATTCTGAAAGGCTCAAAGAAGAGACTAAAGAATGAACTCTAATTTCACCATAGAGAGAGAACCACCTTAACACTCTTTTACATTTTAAGACACTTTAAATATGCTAATGTATTTCTTTTCAGTCCTGTTTTCTTTACACATGCACACATTTTTCTTTCAACAAAATTGGGATCATAGTATACTTACAATATTTTGATCATGCCTTTTTCCTTAAAATATTATAAACAGTTTCCTACACCATTAAAACACCATTTTTTGTATTTATGTGATATTATAGCCTATAAAGAGCTATCACTTATCTAACTCATTAATTTGGAACCTTTAGTTTCCTTCTAGGTTTTTCATTTTTTAAAGTACTGTTTTAATGCACAGTTTTGCAAATAAGCCTCTTGCCAAATTTCTGATTATTACCTTAGGATAAGTTCCCAGAGAGTGAATTACTGGGGCAAAGAGTATGAACTTTGAAAAGACACTTTATGGAGATTGCTAAATTGCTGTCTGGAATGATTGTATCAGTTATTTTTTATTTTTATTTTTTTAAGAGGCGGGTCTCGCTTTGTTGCCCAGGCTGGAATGCAGCAGTGCAATCACAGCTCACTGCAGCCTCATACTCCTGGGCTCAAGCAATCCTCCCACTTCATCCTCCCGAGTAGTTCAGACTATGGGCACGAGCCACTGCACCTGGCTCAATGGTATCAATTTATTCTCTCCTCTGCAGGATGTAAGGGTGCTTATCCATTTTACTGACTTCATACATCATGTAGATGTGTAGTGTATTTCCTAAACATTTATATACTATTTCTGATTCATAAATAAGCCTGCTAAAAACATCTCTGGAACATGGCATTAGAGACCTTGGACCTGGACTGAATTTCTATGTCACCTACTCTATGAAATCTTGTGCATTTGACCTCAGTTTCTTTATCTGTAAAATGCAGGAAAATTGGTGCCTCAAACAATTGTGATGTGGAGTGACTAATTATTAATTGAGTCCAATTTTTATATAATGGTATTGCCTGTTTGCATTTTGATTTTCTTCAGTTTTCTCATTTAATAAAATTATTTGATCTATAATCTGTCTTGATTATATGATTCCTTTTTTCAGCTCTGAGGTTCTGTCAATTAAAACAGAAAGTTGCAGAAATCACAGACAAAATCAACTTGCTAATATTTCTTTGTTATTTATTGGCCCTCAGAATATAGTTAAGAGGGTTTCTTAAAAGGCAGAGTGCAAGTAAAATAAGTGGATTAACTTACTATATCATGTGAAATCATTTCCTTTGTATATTATGTACTTCCAAGTAGGGAATGAAAAGTAATCAATGCAGAAACTTCAAATATAACAAAGATAAGTTGTCATTTACTCAAATTTCAATGTCTTTGTGAAACTTTCATTTACCTCAGTTCTCTTCTTTAGCCACTTTCCTTAAAACCAATTTAAATAAAATGCACAGAAAGCCAGTTCTTTGACTTTGTAGGCTACATATGCATTATACACTGAATGCCCAGGTAGAATGAAAGAGAAGCCTGGGAAGTGGAGATTGTTTCTTAAGAAGATAGTCTTGGTAGCTCCCTGAAGCACCAAACCTGCTTCCGCAAAGAGGGTGATCCCTTTTCCTGGCCTCCTATTAAAGGATACTTCCTAGGGCTATTTTTTTTGCCTCTGAGTTCAGGCAAGCAGGAAGATTGTTTAATCCAGTGTGTCCCAAACCCTGCTGTGGATCCAAATCACTTGGGAGTGACTCTGTATGTATATGTGTGCGTGCGCACACGTGTGTGTCTGTGTGTGTATGAAACTACAGATCCCCTGGCCCAACTGCAAAGATATTCGTGAGTGGGCTAGGACCTGAAAATTAGCATTTTCAACAGCTTTCCAGGTGATTCTGATGCAACAGATCCACAGCCCAGCCATGAACAAACCACACATTTTACAGATGGGTAAAGGGAGACCAAGAATGGCTGAATACACTTGCTCAAGGTCACATAGGTGTGCTTCCAGTGAAGACTAAAACAACTCCTTGTTTCTTCTGATTTGATGATCAATGACGTAGCTTCAACATAGTCAAACCTTTAGTGTGGAGGTGCTCATCCTTCCTGGAGAGACAAACTGAAGAAAGTTCTGGGATGCGGGAAGGACAAAGAAACAAAATGTTTAACATTGCACTTTGACACCATCTGAAAAAAAATTTTTTTCCAACTAATTTTGCTTATTTGGATGACTGGTCTAAGTTCCATTTTGGCCAGTTTTCCCCACCTCACTTTTAATTTCACAGGTTTTATATACTGTCATACAGCAGAGAACCTTTTGATAGTTAATGATTGAGCATGATTCACTATCAGCTGAATATTTATTAAAAGGACATGATGACTAAATGCAATGTGGTATCCTGAATCAGATCCTGGAATAGAAAAAGAAAAACATCAATGACAAAACTAGTGAGATCTGAATGAAGTTTGTAGTTTAATAATAGTAATGTATCAATGCCAATTTCTCAGTTTTGACAAATGTACCACTGTTATGCAAGATGTTAGCATTGGGGGGAACTGGATGACAAGCATACAGGAACTCTGCAACTTCTCTGTAAATATAAAATGATTCTAAACAAAATTTATTTTTAAAAGTAGTCTTAAGAACAGATCAGAGCAGTCAAGAAACAATGAAAAATTGCTAATCAAAGTGCTGACTCCCTCACACATTGGGGGAAAATTCTTTAGGGAGGTGACTGCTTGATTTGTGTGAAAAACCTACTTAGGAGAAAAAGCCTGTTATATCCCAGAAAGGTAACCTGGCTGAGTTGGAGAGGGGCATTTTAATTTCAAGAGAATCAAATGGTGATTTTTTTCTTTGACAGCACATTTCTTTTGTGCAATTTTCATTGAGGTAATTGTATTAGGCCATTCTTGCATTGTTTTGAAGAAATAACTGAGACTGGGTAATTTATAAAGAAAAGAGGTTTAATTGGCTCACAGTTCTGCAGGCTGAACAGGAATCATGGCACTGGACATCTGCTCCACTTCTGATGAGGACTCAGAAAGCTTACAATCATGGCAGAAGGCGAAGGGGGAGCAGGCACGTCACATGGTGAAAGCAGGAGCAAGAGAGAGAAAGAGTGAGAGGGGGAGGTGTCACACACTTTTCAATGACCAGGTCTCTTGAGATTCACTCACTATCTCAAAGACAGCACCAAACCATAAGAGATATGCCCCCGTGATCCTAACACCTCCCACCAGGCCCCACCTGTAGCATTGGGAATTATAATTCAACATAAGCACTGGGCAGGAAAAAATATCCAAACTATATCACCGTTTAAGTAATCTACAAAGATTGGAATCACCTCATAAGGGGGATCATATAGAGTAGGCTACAGTGAATAAACAGCTTAATCAGAAGGATGATTATATTACTTACATGCAATTTTAAAAAGTAGTATTTCACAAAGGTTAGTCATTCTCATTGGGTTAGATTGGCCCACATTGGAAAAGGGGCCTTCACTTCATGCTATAAGATGTGAGGAGGCTCAAAAGTCTTCAAACCTCATGCCCTCCTCCCATCTTCCTATTATAGTACCTGAAGCATCACCATAGTTCATTCTTATTCAATAAATATCTACTGAGTACATTAATAATAACAGCTAAAACCTATGGAACAATTACCATGGGCCAGGTGATTTACATGGATTCTCTTCATTCTCACAACAAAGACAGGAGGCATGGATGAAGCATTATCTTTGCTTCTACAAATGGGGAAACTGACTCAGACTGGTGAAGAAACTTGTCCAAAGTCAGACTGGAAGTATGTGGCAGAGCTGGATGTTGAGGTTGTTTTTATCTGAATCTCTAACTTTGGACCATAATAGTGAAATGCATGGCACCACAGTGAACTATGCCACAGGGGCAGAAGGCAAATGACAAAGAGGGAAGATTGTCTGTGTGACAGCAGGAGCGAGGAGCAAGGGGCAGCATGGTTGGCTGGATTCATAGATTTGAGAGCCAACCACAGAGTGATACCAGGTCATCTAAGTCATGGGAAAAGAAAACATCTGCGAGGGAAAGGAGAGGCAAGATGTGGACAGTTTTGAAGACACCCACATGTAGGTGGCAGGAATGGAGGAGTGCATTAGGGAAATGGTGTCAGAGGAGGTAAATATTGAAATCCTAAATGCAAAGAGAATTCCAAGCAGTCATCAAATGCTTCTGAGAGGTGAGATGTGAAGGAGAACTGCTAAGAGGAAGTGGCATTCACTACCGAGACGTTCCCTTATGTCATTGGAAAGCAGGCCAGAAGGATGAGGGCGTCAGCTCTAGACTCAGAGGGCAAAGGAGGCAGGGAAGGGTGAGCAAGGAGAGGGAGCAAGGATGGGGTGCGTCTACTGTCAGTTTGGTGTGGAAGGTAAGCAGAGAGGAAAGATGATGCAATTTAAGGATTTTGGGGGTTGAGAAGTTCTGAGAGGTGAAGGATCTACTACCACGTGAGAGAGGGATGAGATGCAAGGAGGAGGAAGGTCACTGATGCAGCAGGAGCCAGAGCTCGCAGGACGGGGAGGGATCAGAGACACAATGAGCAGAGGAGGAAGCAACAGTTATTCCAGTTGGGGGTTGGGTGCATCTGTGGAAAGGTGTGCTCAACAGACCTGTTCCTCTCTCAGAGAACATTCCTTCCCCTTCCTGTTCTGCGCGCTCTTCTGTCTCCTGGTTTCTGCATAAGTCAGGCAAGCTCAGAATTGTTACTGCAATCTGGGGTAGAGAGGACTCTGAGCAGCTGGGGCAGCCTGAGGGCACTGTCCACCTGTGAGTGGCATCAGAGGGCTGAGGCCGAGACAGTTGTTGTGATCAGCAGGTGTGATTTCACCAAGGGGCTCTGCTTTTAGTCTTTTACTAACACCACAAAATCACATTATCCCACTGTTCATTAGATTACTTTCTCTAATATTATAATCACAATTGTATACCCACATATACGTCACCATTCACTTAGGGTAATCAGTTTTAATGACACTCATTTCAGTTTCTTTTATAAATCACATGCTTTCATGAGATAATGGGGGAGAAACATCTAATTTTGATCTAAGACCAATGAAAAGTGAATGCATGTGTTCTTTAATGTATTTTTCTGGGCTCATCATGTCCATTACTTAAAGAGGAAAGAATATTTCCTGGTTTCTTTTTTAGAACTAAATGAGGCAAAAGTACAGTGGATTTTGAATACCAAAGCATTAGCTGTAATGTACTGCAAACAGATAATAAACACAACTCACCCTTAGTGAGTTTTGCACAAATCTCAATTGACTAGAAATCAGTGGTTGTGAACTACATGGGTCATATCCTCCTAATGTATTAAGAAGGAAAATCTTAACACTACGCCCTCTTTGTGTAAGCAGAATCAAACTCTGAGCCTGCTATGTTGTCTGCAGAAAATAGAATAAAATGTCTTTCATCCAGCAAACATATACTGAATTCCTATTATGCACCAGGCAATGTACAGAGATAGATAAAGCACATTCCCTGATCTTCAGCAGATGCATGCTGTAGTTGAGGAAGCAGGCATGTTCACAGATTCACACACTAGATTGCTCTAAGTGCAGGATAAAGGCAATTACGAGGTGGAATGGGAACGTCAAGGAGGAAGTATTATCTGTGGAGTGTGTCTGTGTGTGTAGAGTGGTGGGGTTGGTCAGAGAGTCTCACAGAATCTGTGGTGATAGTGTTTGAGCTAAGTCTGTCCTGATGAATCCCCAGGGAGAGAAGAGGAAGAAGGATATCTTGCCAGTCTTTCCCCATTTATAGAATGCTCTCCTCTTTGCCCGAGGGCTTACTTTTCTCCAAAACCAAATACAAACTCAGTATGGCATAAGAAGCTCTATAAAATATGGCCCCAGACTCCCTTTAGGACCCTTTTTGGTCACCTACTCTATGTCACACTGTACTTGTCTATTTCTAGAATGCACTCTTTGATGGTTCCTTTCTTTTGCATGGACTATTCCCATCACTGACAATACTCATCTGCCTGTTTTCAGCTTGGCAAGATGACCCTTGTTGACGTAGTACCCAGAGCACCTTAGCAACAACCCTGGCTGCCACCATGTTCTCCTGGTAGAGACAGATTGGTGAGCTTAATGAGCATGAACCACTCCCTGTCTTCAGACTGAGCTGATGGGATGTGGTCCTGCTGCCCGGGTCTTTACTGTGGAAAGACGGCTCCTAAACATGTACTCAGTTTCATTTGCAGGTGTTTCGGAGCTTTTTGCTTTTAGCCTTCCAAACCAACTACTGTGGGGAAACTGGGGTAGGATGATGCTTTCCTCTGGTCTTATCACAGATAGGCACATTATAATTTTCTGTTAAGATTGCTCCAAAATTAAGCCTTATATTTTGTTTCTCTGTTTATCAAAATTGCCTTCTGTTAAGTGAAGATTTGGCCCTCGTTACAAAAAGAAATCTGATACCTTTCAATATTGCCCATTAAGCCTCTCCTGAATGAATGCAAACGTTTGGACTAAGGCCTAATGTCTCGTTCATTTCGGCTTTAATTCTAGGTGCCCCCTTATGTCCTCTTCAGCATTTGCCAGAACAGAATTAAAGCAAAATAAGTTAAATACCATGGAATTGATACAAAATGCATAGAAGAAGAGGACTGAAATGAAGCCTTTTGAAGGAATGTTATTTCCCACTGTAACAGCTTTTACTTCTGTTAAGAATTAGTACGTGATGGCTCCCACAATTGGATGAATTACATAAATGCTAATGTCAGCATCAGACATAATTTAGAAGAGATATGGAGAAGCATTTTCTGTTTTTAAATGCCAAAACCATTTCTCATCCATCAGGTAATAATTTTTCAATTTTCTTTTCAAAAATATAGTACATTGTTAGCACTACTGAAGTCATCATTGATTTCGCAGCTATGAAACCATGGAAAGCCAAAGAACCTTCACTGTAAGATGGAACTTGAAAACACGAATAAGACACCACTTCCCCAATAACCACAAAATCAATAGATGTCTATAGCAGATGGAGCTGAACCATACAGCTACTACATAATCTTGGTCTTGGATGAGTGCCAGATGGCAATGAAGTAGGTCTTAAGTGACCACCAAGGGCTCAAATGGGTTGCTTTATAAAAAAAAAAAATGATGCTTTCAATTAAATGTCAAAGATAATTACATGGGAAACATCAGAGACCTTCAGGAGGGCAGAAAGATTACCTTCCACTAACCTAACACTCCATTACCAAACTTTCCATATTTTGGAATTTTGACAGAAACTTAGTTGTTCCAGGAGAGAATGGCACTCCACATTCATGGAAAAGCACAAGAAAGAGGCTTCAGAGTAAATATCACTTTCCCAATAATACGGGGGTGATTTAAGGTCACAGAAGTGTGAAATGGCAGAATTTTTCTGCTTTTGATCTCAGCCAACACCTAGGCCCCTGTTAAAATTATTGAACCTGGACATCATTCTTACGGCAAAAACAAAAATAAAATATTCCAAGAATCACACTCCTTCACTCTAGAACTGACAGACCCTTTCTCTGCCACTTTCATTGGATTCATTTCTCCCCCTCCTCCAAGTCCCACTAACCATCCATTATTGGTGAAATGTCTAGGAGCTATGACTTCAGGCTGCAGTCTTTGGGCATCATGTAAGTGATTGGGGTCCCCTGGTGGCTTGGAGGACCCTGCTGTTTGCCCTCTGGATTTATTTGCAAAGTGTTGGGCTAGACCCAGCCTAATCCCTGTTCACAGCTAGGCCTGCTAAAGAAGACTGGAAAGATGCTGTACTTAGCGGAGTCAGTCAGAAGTTTGTCCACTACCCTCAGAAAAAACAAAAAGAAAGTTCTTACTATGACCAGCCCTGGGCCAGTCAAAGCAAATTTGAGAAGCTGGAAACATTTGTCTTTGGAGCTCCACTGACGATTTTAGGGACCCCCATTTTTCCCTTCTGTGTTCTAGGTCTAGATACCCTAGAAAGCACCTTAAATTATAAAGCCATATTTTCCAAACTCTTTCAGGGACTACTAGATCAATGAGATATTAATAGGCATTTTATGAACAATGAATTCCCTGACAAGTATGTATAAGAAACTCTTTTTTTCTTTGGGAGGCCGAGGCGGGCGGACCACGAGGTCAGGAGATCGAGACCATCCTGGCTAACACGGTGAACCCCCGTCTCTACTAAAAATACAAAAAATTAGTGGGGCGTGGTGGCAGGCACCTGTAGTCCCAGCTACTCGGGAGGCTGAGGCAGAAGAATGGCGTGAATCCAGGAGGCAAAGCTTGCAGTGAGCCGAGATCGCACCACTGCACTCCAGCCTGGAGGACAGAGTGAGACTCTGTCTCAAAAAAGAAAAAAAGAAAAAAAAAAACAACTCTTTTTTTTTCTTTCTTTTTTTTTTTTGAGACGGGGTCTCGCTCTGTCGCCCCCGCTGGAGAGCAGTGATGCAATCACAGCTCGCTACAGCCTTGAACTCCTGGGCTCCAATGGTTCTCCTGACCCAGCTTCCCAAGTAGTTGGAACTACAGGCACATGCCACCATGCCAACTAATTTTTAAACTTTTTGTAAAGAGAGGGTCTCACTACATTGTCCAGGTTGGTTTCGAACTACTGGGTTCAAGCGATCCTCCCTCCTCAGCCTCCAAAAGATTACAGGCTTGAGCCACTGCACCTGGCCAAGAAACTCTTTTTTTAAAAAAATATATTTTAGGTTTAGGTGTACACGCACAGGTTTGTTATATAGGTAAACAGCATGTCACAGGGGTTTGTTGTACAGATTATTTTGTCATCCAGGTAATAAGCATAGTACTCAATAGGTAGTTTTTTGATCCTTTCCTTCCTCCTGTCCTCCTCCCTCAAGTAGGCCCTGGTGTCTATTGTCCCCTTCTTTGAGTCCATGTGTTCTTGTTGTTTAGCTACCACTTATGTAAGTAAGAACATGTGGTATTTGGTTTTCTGTTCCTGCATAAATTCACTTAGGATAATGGCCTCCAGCTCCACCCATGTTGCTGAAAAAGACATGATCTCATTCTTTTTTATGGCTGCATAGTATTCTATGGTGTATATGCACCACATTTTTTTCAATCCAGTATATTAACAGATGGGCATTTAGGTTGATTCCATGTTTTTGCTGTTGTGAATAGTGCTGCAATGAACAGAAGTGTGCATATGTCTTTATGGTAGAATGATTTATATTTCTTTGAGTGTATACCCAAAATGGAATTGCTAGGCGAGAAACTTTTTATAATGTGCTATGTCCCCCTATGGGAGATGTACAATGTCAATTAGCGACAAAGATTCTGAGAAGCCCTGCAATTACAAATACCTGTCTCTTTTATTTAACTCAGCTTTTCCTATATTTCTTTATCCATGAAGCACTCTCTTCACATAATAGCTGATAATGTATTGCAAAACTACTATTGCATGAAGTTCAATTGTAGATTAAGAGGAAGTTCCCAAAGACATGCAAACATTTTGATACCACTTGGAAATTTTGTAGGGGTTGGCCTCTTGTCACAGATTTGTGATTTCGAGTAACTCATCTGTGTAGCAATGTAACTTTATAACTGATCTCAACCTGTTCACGAGTCCCCATTTCCACTGATGAAGAAATTACTAAACCCTGCCTCTTTAAGATGTCTCATTCTTTTCTGGTTAAAAACTTAATTTCTTTTGGGTAATTAATTACTCATTTGGCTCCGCATTTCAGCTAGTGCATTTCAAGTTCAATATCCCTGTCAGTTTGGGCATGGTGTGCGCATGCACACACACACACACACACACACCTATCAAGGCTGCTCTCAACTCAAGAATTTTCTTCCCCCACCACACTTCCTACTTTCCTTACTCCCTCTTCCCATCTCTTTTTCTCTTCTTCCACTTTCTCGTCTTCTTCCCCTCTCCTCTTTTCTTCTTTCTCCTCCTTGAGGACTGCAGTGTTGTAGGAAGCAATTCCCCTGTATGGGTAGCTGTTTTGCACATTGCATGCCCAGAGAGCAGAGTATGTCATTGCAGAGTATGTCATTGAGACCACTGTATTCTTCAGAAACATGTAAGGAAATCATGTTAATTATTTTTATTTCCTGCTGAGAAAACTGTATCTTAGAGGAAAAATGTCAGAGTGACTGGACACTCTCATGATTTCAGGTAATTATAAGAAATAAATAAAAATCTCTTAGAAATTTGCTTTAATATAAGCTGGGCATGGTGGCTCATGCCTGTAATCCCAGCACTTTGGGAGGCTGAGGTAGGAGGATTGCTTCAGCCTAAGAATTCAAGACCAGCCTGAGCAACATAGTGAGACCTCGTCTCCATAAAAAATAAATTTGCTGGGTATGGTGGCATTAGCTAGTAGTCCCAGCTGCTCCAGAGGCTGAAGTGTGAGGATCACTTGAGTCCAGGAGTGTGAGGCTGCACTGAGCCTTGATCACACCACTGTACTGCAGCCTGGGCGACAGAGCAAGTTTGTCTCAATAACAATTTTTGCTTTAGGTGGGGCACAGTGGCTTACGCCTGTAATCCCAGCACTTTGGGAGGCCGAGGTGGGTGGATCACCTGAGGTCAGGAGTTCGAGACCAGCCTGGCCAACATTGTGAAACCCCATCTCTACTAAAAATACAAAAATTATCTGGGCATGGTGGTGCACACCTGTAGTCCCAGCTACTCAGGAGGCTGAGGCAGGAGAATCGCTTGAACTTGGGAGGTGGAGGTTGCAGTGAGCCGAGATCGTGCCATTGCACTCCAGCCTGGGTAACAGAGTGAGACTCCGTCTCAAAAAAAATTTTTTTTGCTTTAATATAGGAAGTATAGCAAAACTCATCACACTGAATATTTCATGGACATCAGCCATAATGCCACACCATTGCAGGGAAGTTGAGAAACATCATTTTTAATTATTTTTCATTTTATTGTAGGAAACTTTGATCCAATTTCTTTATACAACTGGTGAAAAGCTCTGTGTATCTAAGATGACAGCAGATTGAACAATAGGGAAGGTAATTGACTTTTGTATATGAAGACAAACTAAACTAACCCACAGGAATCTGTTATTTATATGATGTAGGATCTGGCTTCGTTATTCTGTAAAATGCCTGCTATCTGTGTTCATATTTTTTCTGTTCTGTAAGGGTTTTCAGGAAGTAAGTTAACAAACACCTGTTGTTTTAAGAAAATTATTTAAAGAAATTGATTTTTGTGTGTATAGGCCAACTACTGCAGCAGGTATTGAACCCATGTTTTCTTGCCACCTGTTCACATAATCAACTAAGAGATCTAAACCTCTGTCCTCAAGTGGAGAGGAAACTGCAAAGGATGATGGTAGGGAAGTGTAAAGTCAGTCACCACCACACCACAGGGGATCTCTCTTTTCTAAAACAATCTCTCTAATAAGTACACATTGTCAATTAAAATCTAGGAGAACATGGCCGGGGGTGGTGGCTCATGCCTGTAGTCCCAGCACTTTGGGAGGCCGAGGTGGGTGGATCACTTCAGGTCAGGAGTTCGAGATCAGCCTGGCCAATGTGGTGAAACCCTGTCTCTACTAAAAATACAAACATTAGCTGGGCGTGGTGGCGAGTGTCTGCAATCCCAGCTACTGGGGAGGCTAAGGCACGAGAATTGCTTGAATTCAGGAGGCAGAGGTTGTAGTGAGCCACGATCGTGCCACTACACTGCAGCCTGGGCAACACACAGGGAGACACCATCTTAAAAAAAATGTAGGAGAACATAACAAGGCAGATGAAGAAAGTCTATCTACACTATTCAATAAGTTGCATGGATTTTGGAGTGGAAATGTTTTTGTACTCACAAACCTATGTAGTCATCTGAGGTTGATGTGTTTAAAGAAGTGGAATGTTAACTGAGAGATGGAGAAAGTGAGAAAATCCTGCTTACTCCAGGTGGGTGTCTCACCTGCCTAACCAAACATTGGACAAAGATCTCAATGGCCAGGCTCTTCCCCACTCATCAGAAGTAAAGACTTGAAACTGATTCTCAGAATATTGTCTCTACATATACTTATGCTTAACTGTTGTTCTGAAAGCTCTGAAGTTTGAGCTGAACCTGGTAATCAGTATAGATCATGTTGAATACCCAAGACTTAGGGCTCAGAGTGACTTGGATGCCCATCCCACCTGATATGGTTTGGATCTGTGTACCAACCAAATCGAATATAGAATTGTAATTCCCAGTGTTGGAGGTGGGGCCTGGTGGGAGGTGATTGGATCGTAGGGGTGGTCCTTTATGAATGGCTTAGCATCATACCCTCAGTGCTGTTCTTATAATAGTGAGTGAGTTATCTTGAGATCTGGTTGTTTAAAAATGCATACCACCTCCCCCTTCTCTCTTGCTCCTACTCTACCATGTAAAAAGCCTGGGTCCCCTTTCACCTTCCTCCATGATTGCAAGTTTCCTGAGGCCTCCCCAGAAGCTAAGCAGATAGCTTCATGCTTCCTGTGCAGTCTGTGGAACTATTAGCCAACTAAACTTCTTTTCTTTATAAATTACCCAGTTTCAGGTATTTGTTTATAGCAACGTGAGAACAAAATAATACACCACCTCTGTAGCTGGCCAGCTCTCTGAACCTGGGCAAGTGGTTTAACCTCAGTTTTGTCATTTTTTAAAATGGGGATAACAAGAGTACCTTTTTTTTTGTTGTAACATCTTATTTAGGTAAGGAACGCAAAGCCCTGAGCACTTAGGAACATGTCAACATGTTAGCTAGTGGAGAGCAGTAGGGAGTAGCAGTGGGTCCCATTGAAATCTGTGTATGTGGATCCTTGATAAACTCCAAAGCCCAGGGCTACTTTGGGATTGTTAGAACCAGTACAAACCCGAGTCACTCTGAAGACAGGCCTAGGTCCGTTCTCTACTGAGAAGGCAGTCCCAGGTCCACACCTCCAGGAGGACAAGCAGCCTGAATGATCAATGACTTTGCTTTCACTGTCTCTGAAGCCTAGATTAATTTTGGACTTAGAATCTATCTGTGGGACAGGGGTGGGAGCTGAAAGCCCATTGAGTTTTATTGCAAAATTTATCATTCATGTTTACTTTTCTCTGGAGAAAACCCTTGATTTCATCGAATTCTCAAACCTAGGTATTTTCACAATCCGCAAAAGCTTGAGAAGGGCTGCTCTAGTCTCTTGAAGAATGATTTACTTCCTTCCTAGAGCCCTTATTTGGGGACACAGATCCCTTCATTATTCCCCACCCCCAGCTCCCATGCTGTCTGTTCAAGCCTGCGTTAGTCCATTTGCGTTGCTGTAAATGAATGCCTGAGACTGGATAATTTATAAAGAAAAGAGGTGTATTTTGGCTCGTGGTTCTTCAGGCTGTACCAGAAGCATGGTGCCAGCATCTGCTTCTGGTGAGGGCTTCAGGAAGCTTACAATCATGGTGGAAGGTTAAGAGGGAGAAGGCATTGCACGGTGAGAGAGGGAGCTAGAAAGACAGCAGGGAGGTGCCACACACTTTTAAACAACCAAATCTCACATGAAGTACCAGACCAAGAATTCACTCATCACTAACGGGATGGCGCTAAGCCATTCATGAGGGATCTGCCCCTGGGCGTGATCCAAACACCTCCCACCAGGCCCCACCTCCAACAATGGGGATTACATTTAAACACAAGATTTGCAGGGGGCACACATCCAAATCATCTCAATGCCCTAGTCCTAGACCTGTTCCTCTGATTTTGTTTGTTCTCTTGGCATCAGCCTTACTCTCATCTGTAGTCTGTCGTCTCTTAAACCTCTTTTCAAACTCTCCATCATTTTATCCAACCACATTTGTTCTGCCCCTGTCTCTGACAAACTGCTCTCTGCTGCCCCCTGCTGTTCAAACTGACAGGGACCTAGAAGGTTTTCTTATTTATGGTAACTACCTGGACAATTTCCATTGAGAAATGGTTGGGGCCCAGTGGGGTGGCTCACGCCTGTAATCTCAGCAATTTGGGAGGCCGAGGTGGGCGGATCACCTGAGGTCAGGAGTTCGAGACCAGCCTGGCCAACAGGGCGAAACCCCATCTCCAATAAAAAATGCAAAAAATTAGCTGAGCATGGTCGTGGGCGCCTGTAATCCTAGCTACTTGGGAGACTGAGGCAGGAGAATCGCTTGAACCCGGGAGGCGGAGGTTGCAGTGAGCCGAGATTGCTCCACTGCACTCCAGCCTGGGTGACAGAGTGAGATTGTCTAAAAAAAGAGAGGGAGAGAGAGAGAAATGGTTGGTCATGTCTGTAGTTCAAGAGGCTAGCAGTGGTGGCTTATTCCTGTGGGTGTGTAATTACACAGTTCTACTTCCAGCACTCCAGAAAAGACCTTTGAAATGGAGGCACTTCTCCCACTGTTGGATGCCTGAGATGTCACATGCAGAGGAAGATAGGTTTTAGCTGAAGATTCTGATCTATATGCAAATGTCCATGAACAGAGGGAGATTATCACTCACCCACACATTAGTATCATCGATTGGGAGTGGGGAAGGTTGATATGGTGCAAGAAGGGAAAAAGAGTGTACTGAGCCAACAGGTAGGGGCAGTAGGGAAGTAAATCCACAGGGGTGAAGTGGAAATTCCACAGGTGGGGAAGGAGGTATGTAATGAAGGTCCACTTCTGACTTTCCCCTTTTACACAGGGTCTATCCGGCCCTGAATTGTTGATTTGAACATATGAATGCTTCCTGCTTTGTCCCATCACTTTATCCCTAGCAATGAAGGGCAGGGGGAAGAACAAGGGGGCAGCTTTTTACCATCCAGCTCTAGCTACTTTGCCAAGAACAGAATGGAGAGATGGGTGTATTTATGTTTACTGAGCACCTGATATCTGCCAGTTACTAGGAATGTCCACATCATATCAGCATTAATTATTGGAGGGAGGTTGAAATAACCTACTGAACAGAGCCACAGCATGATAGGAGAGAAAGGAAACTAAGTCAGAAGAAAGCAGTTAGTGGGAACCAGCCAAAAGTCTCACTTAACCATCCTGCTGTCTTCCTTATTATTTACTTTTCAGCAGATGGTGAAGCTAAGAATCAGAGTAAATGACTCTCCCAAGATCCCACAGTTGGTTTATGGTAGAGTTGTGTTTGGGTTCTCTTCTGTCAGAGAGAAGCCACATACTCTTCTTGTATCAATATGATATACAAAATAGAGAAAAGAGGGATGTCTGATTTTGGGTATATCTGTAGGTGCGCATCAGGTGTTAAACTGCAGGTACATACATTTCCAGAGGAACTCAATTAAAAAGGGAAAGACCATAAGATACAGTGTCTCATTCCTCCTTGGAAGCTGCATATATGGGGGAAAAGCAAAAGAAAAGAAAGCAAAAAGAAAAGCAAAAAGAAAAGAAAGAGAAAGAAAGAAAGAAAAGAAAGAAAGAGAAAGAAAGAAAGAAAGAGAAAGAAAGAAAGAGAAGAAAGAGAAGAAAGAAAGAAAGGAAGGAAGGAAGAAAGAAAGAAAGAAGAAAGAAGAAAGAAGAAAGAAAGAAAGAAAGAAAAGAAAGAAAGAAAGAAAGAAAGAAAGAAAAAGAAAGAAAGAAAGAAAGAAAGAAAGAAAGGCAGGCAGGCAAGACAGCTGAAAGGCATACATTTCTGGAGAGCTCAAAAGATAAAAATGATAGTCTCGCTTGGAATTTATCTTAATGAGCAAGACTCAATCAATAGAAAGTGACAGATGAGATAATTTAAAGTTCAAGTTTCCTTCTTCTGTTTCTTTGTATAAAAGAGAACCAACTTTTTGATCATTTTTTGCTTAGCTGTAATATTCTGCTGCATAAAAAAGATTGAACACCGAATACCACATTAATATGTTATTGGCATCTTTCTTTTTTCATATCCTACATGTTGATTGTAAAACCGTCCAGGGAGACTGATAGCTGTAATATATTACAGTTCCTCAACTTCAAATTAATTTCATAACAGTACAGTTAAGAGCTAGATATGCTTTGCTGCAAGAAGTATCTCAAAGTAGGAAATATTCTTTTTTTCTGAAACCCTGGGTCTGGTTATTTTATTTATTGGATCACCTATCTAGACTTTACTTCCTTATGATCCATTACCTGCTTCAGTAATTACCACCATCTCTGAAATGTCCAAGCCCTGGCAAGTAGATTGAATGCCTCTCTGCACATGCCTCCAGGGTGAGCTGCACAAGCACAGTAGGAGCTAGGGAACTGTGTGGGATGTAAAATCTATGTCTCTGTAATTCCTATTTCACATTCAGACCTCCAGCTTGACTCAGTGGGTCTGTGTAGACACAGCCTAAACCAATGACCACATGAAGGAACAAAGCAAGGTGATGCCCAATGACTGCAAGGGCCTTAGTTGAACTCATCAAAAACATGTCCCCCTCCTCCCCTCTAGCCCAAGCTCCCCTACCTGAAGAGAATGAGTCAGAACACTCTGTCCTTCTGTCTCTCATCTGGGGGCAGCAGTTGTAAAGAAAGGGATGTGAGTACCTTTCTGTCTGACCTGTGGGTCTTGGAATCCCTTTAGTTGCCACAAAGGATCAAAAATGGGTCCCATCTTTCCACCCTTTTCTTTAGAGCTGTGCTGTCCAATATGGCAGCCAGCAGCCACTTGTGCCCATTTAAATGTAACTTACTTGAAATTAAATTCAATTAAAATTAAATTGATTAAAATTAAGCTCCTCAGCCGGGTGCAGTGGCTCACGCCTGTAATCCCAACACTTTGGGAGCCCGAGGCAGGTGGATCACCTGAGGTCAGGAGTTCGAGACCTGCCTGGCCAACATGGTGAAACCCCATCTCTACTAAAAATACAAAAAATTAGCTGGGCATGGTGGTGGGTACCTATAATCCCAGCTACTCGGGAGGCTGAGGCAGGAGAATCACTTGAACCCAACCCAGGAGGCGGAGGTTGCAGTGAGCCGAGATTGCACCATTGCACTCCAGCCTGGGCAACAAGAGTGAAACTCTGTCTCAAAAAATAAAAATAAAAATAAATAAATAAAATAAAATTAAGCTCCTCAGTCACACTAGCCGCATTTCAAGGGCTCAGTAGCTACATGCAGCTGGTGGCTATCATATTGAAGAGTGCAGATAAAGAATATTACCATCATCAAAGAAGGTCTCTTTGACAACTCTGCTGTAGACCCCAAATGACTCTGATCTTGAAGGAAGAGCTGAATATCAATAATTGCAGAAAGAAGGGAGGACATTTCAGGAAAGAATTTGCAAAAAGAAATGTTCATTGGTTTTGCATGGTACAAAGCCCTGTGAAAGGAGCAACTTTAAATCTTGAGTTTCCTGTAGCAGTCTCAATTTTATAGGAATGTTCAGAAAGAATGAAGAGTATCCAAAAATGATATATAATGCAACTATGTAAAATAAAATTAAAAATGAGGTAGGGAAAGTGAAATAAAGGACTTTCTGTGGGTGTGAATGCATAATTAAATCTTTCCCCACATTTAAGTGCAGCTAAGCTTTTTTCCAGTCAGTGTTCTAATTGTTTTGTTTAGAAAATATGCTCACTGTAACTATGAAATTAATTTATTATTATTAATCATCATCATCAAATTTCATACCCTGAGTTAACACTTACTTGTTCACTCAAATATTTTTAAGCACCTACTACGTATCAGAAATTTTTCTAGGCCCTTGGGATAGATCAGTAAACTGGCTAAACTATAGAGATACCTGCATGCAGAAGCTTATATCCTATTGGGTAGAGATAGAAAGCAAACAATAAACACTGTAAGTTTGGTAAACATATGGAATATCTAAGAGTGTTAATTTCCATGAAATAATAGAGCACAGTACAGGATATCCATGTTGTGGGTTGATAATGTTCATGCTGGGGCAGGCAGGGGGGTTAAGCACATTCTCCTGGATCTTTACACAGGGCAGTGTCCTTATTTTATACATGTAGAAGATAAAGTTCACGTTGGCCAAAGTTCATGCAAATATACACACATATATCATACCATGTGCTGGTAAGCATGTGGCTTACATGACACATGTAAGGGCAATATGGCAATATGGCAGTATCTATTGCCTTTAGTAATAGCACTAATTCTATTCCCAGCTTTCTGAATCAGTCAGAATAGGCTGGATTACATTGTGGCAACAAAGAACTCCAAATTCTTAGGGTCTTATAACAGAAAAAAGTGTGTTTCTTGTTCAGTCTATATGTACACATGTTCATCAAATGTCCTGTTTGTGGGATCACTATTCATAACAGCCCAGCACTTAAAATTAGGACAATGCCCACCAATATGAAGAAATGTTGGATGAATAAAATGTGGTGTATTCACACAATGGAATACTTCACAGCAATGAGAATGGATTAACTATAACCCCTTATGATATGGATGAATCTCATAAACATAATTTTGAGTGAAGAAAGCCTGAGAGAGTAAATACTGTATGTGGTAGGCAGATTTCTAAGTGGTCCTCCAAGATTTCATGACCCTGGTGTACACAGACCGTGTCCCAGTTATTCAATCAAACACTAATCTAGGTACCACCATAAAGGAATTTTGCACATGTAATTAAAGTCCCTAATCAGTTACCTTAAAATAGGGAGATTATCTAGGTGGGCCTGATTTAACCACATGAGTTCCTTTAAAAGCAAAGTATATTCCTGGACTGCTTGCAGAAACAGAAGTCAAAGAGTTGAAGCTTGAGGGAGACTGATATGAGAGAAACTATCTGTTGCTGGCTTGAAAGTGGAGGAAGCCTTGTGACAAGGAATGTAGATGACCTCTAGTTGTTGAGTGTGACCCCTGGTTGACACCCAACAAGAAAACAGAGACCTCCATTTTTTAACTGCAAGGAAATGAACTCTGCCAACAATCAGTGAGCTTGGAAGAGGACCCCAGGCCCCAGATGAGATCACAGCCCTGGCTGATACCTTGATTTGAACCCCATAAGCCCCGAAGAAGGGAATCCACCCACACTGTGCCTGGATTTTTGACCTACAGGAACTCTGAGAATAGATCTGTGTTGTTTTAAGCTGTGGTTATTTGTGGCAATTTGTTACATAGCAATATAAAACTAATACACTCTGTGATTTGATTTATATAAAGTACAAAAGCAGGACAAACTAATCTATGCTGATATAAATCAGAATAGTGGCCACTGGTGGGGATTTATTGACTGGAACGGGGCACAAGAGAGGCTTTTGAGGTGATGGCAGCATTTCTTGATATGAGGGCTGATTACATAGGTATGTTCAGCTCACGTATGTTTCATCAATTGTACACTTATGTTCACTTTTCCATGTGTATATTACAGTTCAATAAAATATCAAAAGCATACATCCAAAACATACATTTTCCTTTTTTAAAAAAAACCCACAAAAACAACATTCTTTATTTTAATATGTGTATTCATATGTGTACTTGGTTACAATAAAGGCCCTCCAACATACAAAACAAACTGAAAACAGCAGCTACCTCAGGGGAAGGGAATGGAATTGTATGGGGGTCAAGAGGAGTTTTTGCACCTTCTATGATATTTGAATATTTACAAAGAGTTTCAGTCAAGCCTTACTTGGGTTATTAAAAACATGAAGGCAGAAAAGTATTAAAACGTATGTATAAGCTGGGCATGGCGGTTCACACCTGTAATCCCAGCACTTGGGAGGCCAAGGTGGGAGGATTGCTTGAGCCCAGAAGTTCTAGAACAGCTTGGGCAACACGGTGAAACTCTGTTTCTACAAAATATACAAAAATTAGCCAGGCATAGAGGCATGCACCCAGCAACCCAGGAGGCTGAAGTGGGAGGATTGCTTGAGCCCAGGAGCTCAACACCAGCCTGGGCCACATGTCAAAACCCTGCCTCTATGAAAAATACAAAACACTGGCCAGGCATGGTGGCATGCACCTGTAGTCTCAGCTACTTGGGAGGCTGGGATGGGAGAATTGCTTGAGCCCAGGGAGGTTGAGGCTGCAGCGAGCCATGATTGTGCCACTGCACTCCAGCCTGGGCAACAGAGTGAGACCCTGTCTCAAAAACACAAAACAAAACAATGAAAAAAAAACATATATATAGATCCAATGATGTATTTGAACAGGGTAACTCTTGTCTAGAGTGGATATAAACATTCACCTAGGGCTGTGATTTGAAAGACATTAAGAAGTTCCCAGACATCTCTCCTGCTTTGTTTAATAACAGTAACTGCCATTCGTTGGATACCCATTCTCTGTAAGGGCCTGTAAAAGGCCTTTTATGTATATTATCCTCTAGTTTTACATGCATACCTTACAAGGTTGTTGATTAGTATCATACCTATTGTGCAGAGACAGAGGAGGAAACTGAGGCACTGGTAGGCTAACTGCTTGCCTAAGGCCACACAGTTAGTAAAGAGCAGAACTGAGTTTCAAATCCTGGTCTGATCCTAGAGAGTGTGCTCTTTCCATTACAGTTGCCTGTTCCTTTAATGGTCTTATTGACTCTTATCCTGGTATAAATTATTCATTCATTTCATTCTAAATGGAACTTTGGGAAAGGGAATCCTCTGAGTCCCTCACACCATGGTGGAAATGAGTGTTCCTCAGGTTACATTTTCCCTCATTGGCATTGCAGGGCACCTCCAGGTATGGTGGGAAGTCTGGGAGAGTGGGTCTAATATAGAAAGATGCCGTGTCCCAGAAAGGGTAGACTCGGACACTTCTCAATGTTCTCCAAGAGTGACTGGCTGCTCAGGGTTACCCAGTATCCCCCTGGGGGCTTGGCCCAGCGTAGCTTCAAGCCACAGGCTTTGTTATGTGAATTTCAGCTTGCTCTCAATATGATCCCTCCTGTAGAGAATATATTAATAACCTTAGTGCAAACACTGTAGACATGGAAAGTGAAATCCAATCCCTGCCCAGGAGATTCCAATCCTCAAGACATAAGGACCAAGCTATCCATCGAATTGCAAAAGACTTACAATGGAGGCAGCTGACTCAAGCTTGGACTTGACTAAGAATTCACTGAATACCAGGGAGTGAGCCTGAGACCTGACCTCCAGGCCAGCTTTGCAAAGGCACTCCGGTTACTGAGATAAAAGAACAGCCTGTGGCACTGACCAAGAGCCTTTGCAGCAGACTTCTGAGAAAAGGAGGACAGGAAGAGGGCTTGTTTAGAGTACTCTGTTTATTTAGCTTTTTGAGAGTTCTTATATTCTTTTATGTGAAGAATGGTCTGTAAATATTGCTAAGAGGAGCTCCTACCTTGTCATTTCAGACTAGTACAGGGGTATTGGTGAAGAGGGACAATTCAGCCTGAATCTTCTATTCTCAGTTTCTCTGAGTATTAGATGAACGGTAGTGTTATAAGGCAGAGCAAAAGAATAAAATACATCTTTATAGTGATTTTTTTTAGAAGGGTCTCACTCTGTTACCCAGGCTGCAGTGCAGTGGCGTGATCATGGCTCACTGCAGGCTCAACCTCCCAGGCTCAAGTGATCCTCCCACTTCAGCTTCCAAATTAGCTGGGACCACAGGCGTGCCCCACCATGCCCTATTTATTTATTTATTTATTTATTTATAGAAACAGGGTGTTGAACACCTGGACTCAAGCTATCCAATCCTCCCGCCTCTGCCTCTTAAAGTGCTGGAGTTACAGGTGTGAGCCTTGTCGTGAATTTTTTTACATCATACTAATCTCCCTCATCATTTGATGAAATCTATATCAGCTGTTAAGTTTTTGATGAAATTAATGATGAATAAAAATAATTCTCAGTTGATATCCAGCCTAAAATGTCTCTATTTAGAATGTCATGTTATGAGCATCTAATGTGGATGAAAAATCAAAACTAAACATATTTCCAGATTACAGCCAACAAAGAAAATTGTCTGTCCTGCATTCTTGCAATCATCCTGGTAAATTATTGTTGTTGTTATTGTGGCAGTTAGTTTGCTATTGCTACAGCATCTTAGCATCTCAGCTGGCATAAGATTTGTCCTTGATAAGCGAGCCAAAAGCTGTTCATCTGGTAATTCATTAGCTGGCTCTCTTCCAGAAGACTCTGGAACACCAAATGTCAGTTTTTGCTTTGACTTGCTACCAACCACTGGCAAGATATAGAACAATGGAAACATTTAGGGTAAAATGCAGAGTGTCTTCTTGTTTAAACTGTGCCTATCCTGGTCCCTCTTCTCCCTGTGAAAAGCAGCTTATTGACTTGGTCTAAAAAAATCAACTATATGTTCCGCAACTGAGTTGTGCATGTTGACACAGCCCGTACTGTGTTTGTGAGGCTACACACTGCTCTCTTGATGAAAGACTCCGCCATGTCACGCTCTTGTCACTGCAGATTGAGGGTGGAATTTGTAGTTGGGGAGGGCTAGGACACTTTGTATACAACCCTGTGAACAAGGAAGGGACTGATGCCCTGAGTACAACAAGAAAAGGTGGTCAAAACAGTTTCTGTCAGCAAAAGTTCCTCTTTCTGGGATCAAGACAAAAAAGAATGGGTGGGTGGGCAGATTGATTAGCTCTTCCAGGCCCTCCCAATGTTCAGTAGGGAGGCTTTTCTGGCCATTCCAGATGTCTGTGGACCATCCGCTGAGTGTCACTGCATTAGAGCTAGTGCCACAGATTAGTCAGTCATTATCTTCAGGCTCTTGCATATTAGGTGTATTATATTTCCTTATATCGATGGTAAGTTCTCTGAGAATGTGGACTAGTCTCTGTTGAAGATATTGGGTACCTGGTAGAATGTAGTTAGTGGAAAGAAAACATTTTAAGTCATAAATTGGCAAGTAAAGGGAAAAACTAACATTTCTTGAGCACCTCCTCTGTCCCAGATCCGTTGTGAGGTGCTGTGGGCATTGTCTGACGTTGGCATGTGTGCTTGGGGGAGCTAAGGGAGAGGTCAGAAGTGGCAATTCCACACATGTTGTGTGACCCTAGCCATGTTTCTTCAGCCCTGAGGGACTCTATTTCCTCATAAATAAAGTGAGGACACTAACAGCAGCCTTGCAGAATTATTGTAAAGATCCAGTCAGTGTCTGTGAAAATATTGGGTAAACTGTGAAAAGCCCTAGACTAAATGTGATTGTTATTGAGCATTATGAGGAATTTTTAAAAATGAAGAAGCCAAGGCCCTGGACCTTCAGAAGGCTATTGTTTAGTAGAGTGGACAAAGTTGCTTGTGACATTTCTCAAAGATAACAATGTCAGATCATGTGGGTGACATCCCAAGGTTGTGTGTGTATTGAGTTGTCTAGTCAGCAGTGTCTTCATCTCTGCTTCCCTCTTTACTAAAATTCAGGCTTTGGGCTATCTTCTTCACTGCTCTCAGAGCATGTGCATGACAGCATGTGTCCATGTGTGCTCACACACACACACACGCACACACACGATCCCTCTCTGTCCAGCTCTCCTGCCTGGGATGAGGATTATCTAAGTCTCTTGACATTGTATTTTGGAACAGGATGTCTCATATTCCCCAATCAAACTCAGACACCCTGGAGCTGGATGATGATCAGGGAGACATTAGAGTTATTATTGGCTCGTGACTTAGATAGATCTGGGTTCAAGTTCCACCTCTATAATTCCTAGCTGTGTGGCTGTAATATGGAACTCCAGTTTACTCATTTGTAAAGTAAGCACAACAGAAGTAACTATCTCATTGGGTTGCTGGCAATGCTAATTGAGATAGTGCATGCAAAGCGTTTAGTACAGTATCTGACATACAGCAGATGTTCAGTGTTCAGTATGGGAGCTATTATTGGCACTATTTGCTAACCATCCTGAGGTCAAGCTACAGGAGACGCCACTATAGCCAGCTATCCTGATCACTGTGCAGATCTTTGAAACTGGCACCCTTGACAACAGGTAGACCCCTCTCCCCATGCCTGTTGCATTTCTAACCCTTTATTGAGCACTACCAACCGCATTTTGTCTCTTCTCATTGGGGATTTGAATATCATCTTCTGCTTCAGCTAAATCTCCCACATGATGATACCCATTAAGGCAACTTTCTTCAGTATAGAAGATAAATATTCAAAGTGCTTTTTACCAAGTTCATTTCCCTCATCTGCTCTAATGCTGTAGCTTTCTGCATTTTTATGCCATTTTGTGAAATGTGGATCTTGAAATATGTATTAAAAAAGCAAGTCCTTTCTCAGGTTTTACTATAAAGCCCAGTTAAGGGCTTTAGGAGCCTCTGGTCTGGCTCTTTCTTATTAAAAATTAATTTTCATTTAGTCTATGACAAGTATGGCTTCTCTAATTTCTCTTTTCCTGGATTATGCTTATAAAGCATTTCCTTTCCAGCCCATTTGAATGACAAATAAATCCTTTTCCTGGGAGCAACTTTGGCCTTGAAGCCTGCTTCCTTCAAATTCTTCAGGTTGACCTAAGATATAATTTTCAACTCTTGTATTTTAGTATTCAGAACTAGGACTCCCACAGAGATCAGTCAGGCAATGGGTGTGTTCTTCTCTTGCTGAGATCCCAGAGTATAAAAATAAATGGGAAACTGTGGGTCAGGTAAGGCCATTTTTGTTTTTATCATTACCATTATTAAAACCTACCTTGGGCTTTTGTGTTAGCTGGAGGTCAGTTCTTTATTTTTATTTTTATTTTGAGATGAAGTCTTGCTCAGTTGCCCAGGCTGGAGTGCAGTGGCATGTTCCCGGCTGACTGCAGCCTCTGCCTCCCAGGTCCAAGCGATTCTCCTGCCTCAGTCTCCCAAGTAGCTGGGATTATAGGCACACACGACCACACCCAGCTAATTTTTGTATTTTTAGTAGAGATGTATTTTAGTAGAGTTTCACCATGTTGACCAGGCTGGTCTCGAACTCCTGACCTTAGGTGATCCGTCCACCTCGGCCTCCCAAATTGCTGGAATTACAGGCATGAGCCGCTGCGCCTGGCCATGGAAGTAAGTTCTTGACATGACTTTTTCCCAATCTTTCAGCCTTGACTTTACCATCCAAGTCAGTAGAGGTCCAGAAGCCTTATTTTCAACTTTCTATCTTATCCCTATGATCTGAGAAAGTTTGCTCCTCATTTAAGTCCTTCTTCTGCTTTTGTGACTCAGGGACTAACTGGAGGGTCATCCTTGGTAGTGTATCTTTGCTGACACAACAGCCAGAAGAGAGGGGTGTCCCTCCTCAGCCTTCTCATTAGCTAGCATAGCTCAGATCACATAAGGCTCCTGCTGGGAGGGGCTTTCCGGGTCATCTAAGGCAGCCCCTCATTTTACCAAAGTTGGCAACTAAATCCCAGAGACATCAAGTGACTCACCCAGGGTCACACAGTAAGCCAGAGGCAGAACTGGGACTCAAACATTGTTTTATTGGCATCCCACTTGGTGCTTTTTCTACTCTACCACTGTGAGCTGGTGCTGCCAGCCCAGGGCTCGGTCGATGGGGCTTGCTCAGCTAAGGCTCAAGCAGGATGAATGGAAACTTGACCTTGTTTTTTAATCCCAACTGCTGTGGTTTGACCAGTTGCTCAAATGGAAACCCCTCCGGCCAGATCAACCATTAACTTTTGAAGCGAATGGAGCTTAAAATTAGTGTCAAGAGTTTAAAGTAGGGCTCGCCCTGTAAGCTCTCCTCTTTATTTACCTATAGCTCTCTTCCACTCTCTATCTCAGCTCTCCAAGCATCTCCTCCACTGCCCTATTTTCTGTGTTTCCTAGTATCCCATGGGAAGGACCATTCATTAGGGTTACGCAATGCCATCTCCTCTTTTCTTGTTGATATATCTTGGAAGGGGACACGTGTATATGTCCCATCCCTCATTGTGACACAGTGGATCAGAGGCTTTCCTCCTCCATGGGACATGAGCCAGGAGAGCACTGGAGAGACGTGGAGGGAGGGTGAGAAAAGACTGCAGATAAAAAAATTGGATGTGGCAAAGCCAGCCTAGGACAAAATTAGGCCCATAGCCAGTTGCCTGTCATTAAGTATATGTGTGTTGCTACTGTGGAGATATAACAAAGATACCAAATCAAAGGCATTGAGTCAAAAGAGGTGGAAAAAAGCAAGCATTTTCTGAAGGTCTGCTTTTTCAAGAACTAGACTAAGTGTTCTCAGTAGATTATTTTAGTTAACTCGCATGACAGCCCACTGAGGTAGCCATCATTAACCTCATTTTCATGGATGAGAAAATTGAGGTTCTGATGAATTCACAGAGCCCTAATTAAACCCCACAGGGCAGTGTGCTCTCCAAACCTATGCTCCCTTCTCTTTAAAAGCACTCATTTGAGATTGGATTCCTCTTTACTATACCCCTAAACCAGCTTTTTGGAGGTACCTGGTCAGACTACTTTCTTCTTCTTCTTCTTTTTTCTTTTTTTGAGACAGGGTCTCACTCTGTCACCCAGGCTGGAGTGCAGTAGTATGGTCATGGCTCACTGCACCCTCAGTCTCTCAGGCTCAACGGATCCTCCAACATCAGCCTCCCGAGTAGCTTGGGACCACAGGTGCATGCCACCACGCCCAGCTAATTTTTTGTATTTTTTTTTTGTAGACACGGGGTTTCGCTATGCTGCCCAGGCTGGTCTCAAACTTCTGTGCTCCAGCGATCCACCTGCCTTGGCCTCCCAAAGTGTTGGAACTACAAGTGTGAGCCACCAAACCCAGCCCAGGATATTTTCTAAGAGTGGAAACTGAGGCCCAAAGAAGTGAGATGACTGTTCCAGGAGCAGTCTGGCCTGCTGCCTATGGTTGCTAGGCCTTGGCTTATTGTAGCTTTAAAAGCCCTGCATGAGCTGACTCTTCCATTTGTTGTCAGTGAAAAGTGGGAATTTTGGCTGGGCACAGTGGCCCACGCCTGTAATTCCAGCACTTTGGGAGGCCGAGGTGGGTGGATCACCTGTGGTCACAAGTTCGAGACCAGCCTGGCCAACAAGGCCAAATCCCGTCTCTACTAAAAATACAAAAAGTTGCCAGGCATGGTGGTGCGTGTCTGTAATCCCAGCTACTTGGGAGGTTGAGGCATGAGAATTGCTTGAACCCAGGAGGTGGAGGCTGCAGTGAGCCGAAAACATACCACTGCACTCCAGCCAGGGTGAGACTCCATCTCAAAAAAAAAAAGGGAATTTCACTGCTAGTGAAATGGTGGGAATCCTTCATCAGGAGAGGGTCGGTCATCGGGCTGCTTGTTCACAGGGTTGGGTCTACTATGAGCCCCATTCCAGTGCTTATCCTACCTTCTCAGCACATATTCATTTAGCATATACAGCACCCTGGCACCTCCTTTTTTTTAACTCCTTGAGCCCCATGTTTTGTTAGGCTAGAAAAATAAAACAGTGTTTTGTGGGGGAAAATAAATGACTATTGAGAGTGATGCATATAACACACCCAGCCTGTTTATAATATTAAAGCCTGAATTGCAGGACAGTGTTTTCATTAAGTAATGCTATTCATTCCGTTTGGAGAGACACATAAGAACAGAAACCAATCAACTCAGTAGTTTGCATGCCTTCGATCTTTGTGACAGAATTGCCTATTATTGAGAGTATGAACGTTTTCACAAAATGAGAGACAGCTAGAAAGCCAGGGTTGAAGAGAATGCTCAGGATGAGGGGAAGGCATCATCTATGCTTTCTAGAAAGAATGTCATGCTTTCTTTAATATGAAGTTTCCACTATTTCTGCTCTAATTTGAACAGGGTACCCTGCTGTCACCCTTGTAATATGGGCCCAGAACAATTGCAGCTGCTGCTGGCCTGGTGGGATCCAGTGATGCAAATGCCACAGAATGCAGGTAGGACCAGGTCTCAGTCATTCCCCCCGGGCTAAGGCCCTGAGTCTTTGGCAGTCCTTCAGCCTTTGAAGAAGACAGTAAAGGTAAACATGTGACAAGGAATGTCAGATCAGGAAAGTGCCCCTTGAATCACAAAGTCAACCTTGCCATCTCACAGATAAGGAAGTTGAGCCCAAAAGTGAGCAAGTGGCTTCGTCGGGGTTATATATATATATATATATATAGTTTCATTAGTGTCAGAGTCAAGACATGAGCCCAGGTCTCTGGACTCCCAGGCCAGTGCTCTTGCAACTACCTCCCACTGTTGTCTCAGATTACAGGAACCAAATGCATGTCTGGCCTTGTGCTGCTTAGCATGCAAGCCAGGCTGACCTTTATGCTCCCAGAATCATCAACCTTTTCATTGGAAAAACCATGGAAGGACGGTCCTGGGAAAATAATGAAAATCATACCACACCATAGAGACAACCAGAAGCCCTGCTCAGATGACAGAGTTCTCCTCACCTTCCAGGTACAGAATCCCAAATATATGTATACACAGCAACTCCAGTTGGTATTAGAATTAAGGAGATGGAAAACTGAAGACTTGACAGTTCGGCCAGTTCTCTTCCCCCCCTTTTTTTTGCCTCCCACCCCCAATCTCTCCCCAAAAAGCCAAAATCTAGAGCATTTGAACCTTTGTCATTCACTGCCTGAGAGGAACCGGCTCCTGGGAGCAGAGACCAGCCGAGATTACAAGAAGCCTCTTCAACATGCAGCCAAGGCCCAGCCTTGGCCTCAGGAGAACATGGCTCTCGGGACACACGTAGGAAAAATTCCCTGCTTCTCAGCAAAAAGCCTCTTCAATCCTGGAGGGATCTTCTGAGGTTTGTGGGACTCCCTGCTCCCCACAAAGACTGTTTTCTTATACTTCCAGGAGCCCTGATATATGAATTCCTGTATGAGAGATTCATTTCTTTGTTCCTCACAGCATGAGGGGGTGGAGGAAGGGCTTCTAAATGCAAAAATCCTAGTGACATATTATATCTCAGAAACTGAACTTTACAGCCCCACCTTGTCCCTCTTGCTCTGCAACTACCAAACTCACTGGCCCTTTCTTTGAAGGTTGGACTGTGAGTGTGTGTGCATGTGTGTGGACACGTTCCTTTTCACAACTCATATGAGTAAAACCTGACTTCCCCCCCCCACCGGACTGTTTACCACCTCCCCCTTCCCTCCACCCAAGGCACTTTCTTGTGTTCCAATGCCACTAATCCCTCTTACAGTAGAAACTCCGTAGTTTAGCTGCTGAGGGCTTGAATCTGTGACCCACCTGTTTCAGAAATATTTTCCTAGGGACCCACTGAATGCCATTACATACAAAGGTGGTGTAATGGCAGGGAATCTTTATGCGACATCATGAGGAGGGCCACCTATTGGGTAGGCTAAAGAGGTTGACCGCAGTTAGTGGCCAAGCAGAAGGCAGGGGCAGCTGGCAAGCAGAGCTCCGGGGCCACCTCCATAGCTTCCCACTACGCTGGCTCACACCCGAAGCTGCCCTCAGGGGGAGCAGGCCCAGGCCTACCAGCCTGGGCACCAGGGGAGCTCTTGGGGAAGCTGAGAGGTCAACCTTGTAAGTTACTGCATCTGGCTTCTTTGTACAAGTTCGTTGGGTTTTCAGAGTGTTCCTGGAGCCTCAGGACAGGAGATGCCTGGAGTGCTAGAAATTCAGGATTTCAAAATTCCACTATCCCTTATGTCCGCAGCTGGACAAAGGGTCCCTCACTGTCCTCAGTAGGTTTAGGGGCACGTAGAAGTCTAGCCAGGGCTGGGAATTCTAGGGGGTGGTAAGGACAGGGTGCACAGCCACAAAATTCCCCGAGAAGGGCCTGTTCCTTATTTGGCCTGTGACGAAGTTGGCACACTGAGCTTAGAGCAACAGGTAAACACAGCCTCACATTTGGAGTGGCCTAAAGGTTTTTACATTTCATCCCCACAGTGACTCAGTTTGTCAAAACAGAGGACATAATTGGTGCTATCTTACAGACAAGAAAACTGAAGCTCAGGAGGAGCAAGTGATTATCCCAGGCTGTCCAGTGACAGATTTCCCAGGACTTCTGGACTATTCTTAGGCTTGCCGCTTCATGGCACAGAACAGGAAAGGGATGGAGCAGAGCTCAGCAAGGGAGATACTGGGAGAGCCTGTCTCCAGGAGGGACATGCCCCCACCCCAGGACTCAGCTGGTGGTCCGCATTCTCCCACTCAGTGGCCCCAGTGCCAACAGCACTGCTCAGAAACACTGCTGCCAACCGGTGCCCCTTCTGCAGCAGTGGGACTGGAGGGAGTTGCACACTCAGTCATGGAAACACCAGTGTGCTGATGTACAGCAAGCCCCTTTGATCAATCAAATGGGGACAGACTGAGTCCTGAGTTCCCAGGGTCCTTTTCCTGAAGGGACATCCATTCTTTCCCTGTTAAACCTTGCATTCCTAGTCCAGCAGCAGAAAAGAGCCTTTCGGACACTGGAGCTTGAGGAAGATCTGTGCCTATTTATTAGAGAAGGTAGTTTTAGTATCAGGAAATAGGTGGATGGTGCTGGGTTTCTTGGGTTCAAACCCTGGGGCTCTGCTGTGTGACCTTGGGCATGTCCCTACCCCTCTCTGGGCCTCAGTTTCCTCATGTGTCACATTACCTTGGATTAGATGGTCTCACTCTGATGGAGTTTTTAGTTATGTATCCATTCATTCAACAAACCTTTTATGAGTCAAGCCTTCCTGCAGGCACAAGGTTTAGTACACAGGATTCAGCAAGAAGACAGTCTGTGCTCTAAAAAAGGTCAGATTCTCATTCTGTAATGCTTTTTGGTCATGCTGTCTTTTTATCATGCTGACTTACCTTTTCAGAAAATGCCCCCGCTTCCGCTGGAGAATGGAAATTGGCAAAGAGAGACGGAAAAGCTCCAATTTGCGCCTTTGCTATTTTAGGAGAGGTTGAAATTACGAGCCAAAGTGGAGTGATGCGCTAAGCGGAGTGACCTCCGTACTCCAAGAAAAGAGAAAACCCAGGTTCTCTGCTTGTGAAGTGGCTCGAGCTCTTAGGCGTGAGGCATTATTATATAAATTCAAGCTCGCTCGTGATCCTTAGTACCCTGAGTTGCCTGAAGGGGGGAATGGCACTGCCTGCGTGTGCAGTCCGGGCGTTCGAGCCGCCGCGGCAACCGGAGCGAGGAGCGCCCGCCCGCACCACCTGTCCCCGCCGGCATTCCAGAGTAGAGGCCGAATTGGCAGAGAGCCGGCCCGGGTCGGTCGCCGCCTCAGTTCGCGCGGGCCCTCCTAGGGGTGTGTCTCACGGATTCCACACCCGGCCGCTCCTGGACAAGCCCCGAAAGGCGTCTTCTTCCCTGGCGGGAGCCGCGTGCGCCCCGCTTTTCGTGCTGCTGTCCCGGGGCCGCCGCAGGCGGATGCACGTCCTCAGGCGACGCTGGGACCTGGGCTCCCTCTGCCGGGCCCTGCTCACTCGGGGCCTGGCCGCCCTGGGCCACTCGCTGAAGCACGTGCTCGGTGCGATCATCTCCAAGATTTTCGGCCCCCTGGCCAGGTACGTTCTAGGTGAAAGCGGGGTTCGCGCTCCCAGGCCAGGGTGCGAAGGTGCTGTACGGGGAGGGAAGGGAGCCGCGGGGGGTAGAGAAGGGCGTAAAGTTCCAGCTGGCCATTGGTGGCCGGGCTGGGGTCTCCGGAGGGGTGCGGCGCGCATTTGGCCACGCCGCGGCTCCGTCGCCACTTCCGCGGGCACCGGCAGCGCAGCGTCTCCGCTAGCAAGTCGGGCTGCCGGCCGGCTCATTACCCCAGGATAACTCTGAGCCCCCGGCTCCGAGCTCCCTCGAGGCCGGCTCCCGGGTGGGCAAGCGGGCGCGGGCGCGGGCAAAAGGAGGGCTTCGGGGCATGCGGGGAGAAACCCGGACAGAGGTGTGCGCTCCAAAGGGGATGGGGGCAGAAGAGCCCGGAGAGTCCGGCGGACGAAGCGGGATGGGGATGGGAGCCACCGAGAGTGGAGCGAGACACGCGGGGGCCCGGACTGGGGGCGTGAGTTGAGGAGTGGGGCGACTGGGCCCGGAGGGGTCCCACTGGGGCTAAACCCCGTGGAGGGGCTCCGGGGAGCTCCGGAGAGCTCTGGCGGGGGGAGGGGGCGAACGGCCCGCGGGAAGGAGTCGGGGTGGGGGTGTGTGTGTGCCGCAGAAGCCACAGCGCTGAGCCTGCCGGGAAGGAAGGAAGCGGGGAAGGGAGCTGCCGCCGCAGCCGCCGCCGCCGTGGAGTACTCGGTGCGGAGGGGAGGGGGATAGGGGCGCAGCGGCGGCTTCAGGGGAAGGGGGCGGTGCGGGGGCACGGCGAGCGCGGGCTGAGCTGCGGGATTGACGTAACGAGCTTGGGTTTCCCCCAGCGTCGGGAACATGGATGAGAAATCCAACAAGCTGCTGCTAGCTTTGGTGATGCTCTTCCTATTTGCCGTGATCGTCCTCCAATACGTGTGCCCCGGCACAGAATGCCAGCTCCTCCGCCTGCAGGCGTTCAGCTCTCCGGTGCCGGACCCGTACCGCTCGGAGGATGAGAGCTCCGCCAGGTTCGTGCCCCGCTACAATTTCACCCGCGGCGACCTCCTGCGCAAGGTAGACTTCGACATCAAGGGCGATGACCTGATCGTGTTCCTGCACATCCAGAAGACCGGGGGCACCACTTTCGGCCGCCACTTGGTGCGCAACATCCAGCTGGAGCAGCCGTGCGAGTGCCGCGTGGGTCAGAAGAAATGCACTTGCCACCGGCCGGGTAAGCGGGAGACCTGGCTCTTCTCCAGGTTCTCCACGGGCTGGAGCTGCGGGTTGCACGCCGACTGGACCGAGCTCACTAGCTGTGTGCCCTCCGTGGTGGACGGCAAGCGCGACGCCAGGCTGAGACCGTCCAGGTGAGTGCGCGCCTGTAGTCGAGCGGGACCCGGGCCTAGGCGGGCGGAGGGCTGGGAGGCGCGGCTGGCCCAAGCCGGCGACCTAGCGCGCACCCTGGCGCCCGGGCGTTTGCACCCCGGCTGGGCAGGTGCTGGGCGCCCAGTAGCGCACGTTCGCCGCGCTGTGGCGGCCACAGAAAGGCTTTCCGCACCGGCCCCGGACTGACCGTCTGTCTGTCCGCAGGGTGGCCTGCGTGATGGTTGGGAGAGCGTGCGGGGGAGGCGGCCGAGCGGCCCGGAACGAGCGCTCCACTGGCCGCTGAGACGGGGCATCGCGCTCAGTCTCCGCACTGGAGAACCCTAAAGAGCCGCGCTCTCCGTGCAGCGTGTCTGGATCCCTCCTTTCTTCTACTCTGCACCCGGGTTCCGAAGTCTCCTTTCAGCGCGCTCTTCCTCCTTTCGGCGCCCGCATTCTTCCCTCCCCCCCTTTTCCCTCTACCCCGCTTCGTCTATTTGCCTTGTTCTCCCTCTTTCTCTCTTGTGCCCTAGATCTTGTCTGCTCCTGTTTGCTCGCTGTTCCTTCTTTTCATTCCCCTCTCTCGCTTTTATTCTTTTTCTCTCTTACCCTTTCTGTTTTTCTTTTCTTGCCGGACTTTTTCACCTCTCTCCTTCCCCGCTCTGGCTCTGCTCTTCCCGGGCGACTGGGTGTCCCTCTGTCTCTATTTTCCGACATCCAAGGAGAGCTCATGGTTCCCAGGCTTGCTTATCACTACTGGCTGCATGAGAGGCATCCGTGGCTCTTTGGGAGTGCCGGGTGCACCCCGCGGACCGAAGAGCGGGCTGGGATGGTGCCCTGGACCCCATGTGGGGTTCAGCCACCAGGAGCCTCTCCTGATTTACAAAAAATATTTTAAAAGCCCGAGCCCCGGCATGGGGCGCTGCCAGCCCATGTTCTGTGAGCCTGGGCTGATGCGGTAAAAGCTGATTTATTAATAGTCTGTAGCCAGAAGCAAGGGTATTTTCCTCCCTCCAAATGCGATGTCCAGTTGCTAGAGGTCATGCAGTACTGTAAAGTGGGTGGTGGTGGGGTGGGGGAAGTGAGTGCTTGGGGTGCAGTTAGTCCAGCCAGGGCTACTGTTTCACAAGTCTCCTTAAAACAAATCTGGGCTGAAGCAGGGAGTCCAGGGGGTGCACAAGGTGAGTTTCATGGCCTGGAGGCCTCTGGATGGGGTCTCTGGGCCGGCAAGGACATGTCTGCGTTCCGTCCTCCCTCGCGCCCCGGGCACTTGGTACCCTGGACAAGGGGATGCTTTGCAGGTGACTGTTAGAACGCAACGACCAGTGTGGATTTTTCTGTCCAACTGCAGCAAATAGAGCCCTAGAGCCCTCTGACTTTCAGATTACAATTGAGATTTAGGGGGAACATCATCCCCTGGCTCTCGTCTTCACTCTCTCTTCTCTCGGTTTACAGTGTCCTTTCTCAAATGCTGGAATTGTGGCAGAATCTGCCAGACTTGTATTTCCTTTGCAATACTAACAGATTTTTTCTTCCACCCCAAGAAAACCTTAGCCCCAGGACCTCAATCCGTTGGTACAATTGTGTAAGTCATTGTCACAACAATATTCTGGTGTTTAATAAGTTCCCAAACAATTTGGGCAATATTGAAAAGAATTTCTCATACTGACAGACCTTGTAGGTGTAGCGAGAGGTGGTAATATTTAAAAAGCTCTTCTGGGCAAAAGTAGAATTCCACAGCCACGACTATAGCAGAGATGTGAAAACAAGGTCTTGTCTGGAGTTCCATGGGGCACATGTGCCTTTACTGATCCTTTTGAACACGTAGGTCACGGTATGATGTCTATAAACACACATTATTAATGTGGTCTAGATTATCTGTTTGGTGGCTACTGTCCTCTGGCAGATTCCTTCCCGCATTCTCCAGAAGATAACCAGAACCCCTCAAAGCCTCTTGGATTGTCCCAAATTGAAGCAAAATTATTTGAAATGACATAGAATTTTCTTGGTTATTAAAAGGGTGATACCACAGTAGCATCTAGTCTAATCAAAGAACAACCACGTTCTAAAAAGTCACAGTTACTGGATTTTACGGTGTTTGCAAAAATGAAATAAAATTTGCTAGAGAAATGCATTGCTACCTCAAGGGCACCTTTTTATTTCATTCATTCCTGCCCACCTCCAGAAATACTCACTTTGAAGAACAGGGATAGCCTAGGGGTTCCAGAATTTCCCTGGATGTTGACAGATCCCCTAGGGGGTTGCAGGACCAGTTCTGTGAGTTCTGATAATCTGTAAGAGCTAAGGTGTGCGTGTGTGTGTGAATGAGAGAGTGTGTGTATATGACTGTTCTATGTGTCTGTGCAAGGCGAAAATTTAGAGGTAAAGGCAGCTGCATCGATGGTGAAATGTGGGGGTGAGAAGCTGGTGTCTGGAAATGGGAGAGTCTGCTTTTGGGAGTTCCTGTGTCAAACAGCCTCTCTGTGCCAGCTGGTGGTCTCTGTGCTCCTCTCAACTAAGGGGAACAATAGTTCCACCTTTCTGGCCTGGGAGTTCAGACAGCTGAGCCTTAGTTCTACGCCAGCCACTAACCAGCCATGTGACCCTCGACCAGATCCTGTGTAGAGAGTGCACTCCAGTTTATGATAAGCATTCATATCCCTTATCTCTGGTATTCCTCTGTAAACTTGCACCATCTTCAGCAAGAGGCCAGAGTGGACAAAAGGATCCCCATTTATCAGATGAGAATGAAGCCCAAAAAGGCTAAAGGGCTTCCCCCGGGTCACTGAGTTTTTTTAGCGGCACAGCAGGAATCTGACTCCACTTCTGTCTGACTCCACAACCCTTGCTCTGTTGACTGCACCTTGATGAACAAGGGTTTTTTGCAAAACCACAGTGAGGTCTTGAGTTAGTCATTCCCACAAAGTGAATGAACACAATAAATGTTGGCTGTTGTTGTTATCACCTACATCATTATCGTCGTCAGTCATTTTACAACATGTGAGTTTGGATGAGTTTTTTGGGCCAGGTTACCACACCCATTGGGAGAAGAACGGATTTCTACATCCCTAAGGCTTTCTATTCACTGGGGATAGGTTTTGTGGCTAGATTGCAGAGGGGTCTTTCATTGCCATGTTGGGAATCCCTGCAAAGCTGAGCAGGATGGGAGCGGGCTGAGGCCTGGTTGGATGAGCTTCAGTAGGAGCCTTCAGCTGCGACAGGAACCACCTACTGACTCACAGCCATTCATCCACATTAGGGGGGGTATCAGAGGCTATTGTGGCTGCAAGCCAAGACTCTGAATCCTGCTTCCAGTGCTACATTTGGGATGCTTCTCTGCCTCCGCGGATGGTTAAGTGCTTGGGTGATATATAACTGAATAGAAACGACCGTGATCACGTTGCCTGGAGAGGACAAAGAGAGAGAGAGAGAGAGTGTGTGTGTTTGGCTGGTGAAAGGCTCAAGTTGTTTATTAAGAATAATATTTCTTTAGAAAAATCAGAAATTGGATTTCATCCATCTGTCTGCCAGTATGTTGTTTGCAGTCACTCAGGGTCCTGCTCATTTTAGAATTTCTGAGACCATTTTTGAAAGTGTATCCAAACATTGTTGCTCACAAGCTGTTAAAAGTCCCAAATTCTGCAGGCTTTTCTCAGGCCAAATTTCCTCTGTTTGTAGCCAACTCTAGTGTGCCATTTGTTCTGTAGGGGGAATTCAGAACTGGGCCCAAAGAAATAGCACTAGTCCCCTTCTTCGTCACTAGGTATCATGCTGGCCGGCATGCACAGAATGGGGTTGAGAGGTCAGGGTCCATGGCTATACAAGTCAAAGAATCTGATCATATTCATGTTGTACCCTAGACTTTTAGCATCTCTAAAATTTTCAGTTTGGATGAGTGATTGGGCCAGGGTTACCACACCCATTGGGAGAAGAACAGATTTCTACATCCCTAAGGTGTTTTATTCACCAGGGGTAGGTCTTGTTGCTAGATTGCTGAGGGGCCTTTCATTGCCATGTTGGGAATCCCTGCAAAGCTGAGCAGGATGGGAGCAATCTGAGGCATCTGGAAGAGTAATTAATTATCATCTCGAATCCAGTAGCATATCATTGATGGGAAAGGACTAAAAAGTGTTTGTTTAGATGGAGAAAAGCTTTTTTTGGTCATTCTATTTTTCTTTTTTTAAATTGTGGAAAAAGCTTTCTTTTCTTTCCATTTGTTTTTAAAAGGTGGCTCTATTTTGAAAGAGCTGTAACTATAGAGTGTGTGTACCTGATCATGCCTCACAAGCCCACGCTTTCCCTCTTTCTCTTCCTTGATTTTGCAGTGAGGCAAAATGACACAACAGGCTTGTGGTATAGGCTGAGGCATTAAGCAGAATGAACTGTTACAGCCAGTAGTCAGTACTGGTCGTGTGGTTCATCACGCTCTAAGCTGTTGGGCTCTCAGTTTTACTTAGCTGAGGATACATTTCTTCAGCTGTCTTTGAGAGCTGTGGTACCATCTTAGCTATTTCATAGAAGAGGGGGAGAAATCTACCATTGCAATATCTGTAGAATGCCAGTAGTATTAATTAGCATCTTTGCATGGATGTCAAACATGGTGTTGGAGTCCTTACAAAGCTTTAAGTTCTCAGGTAGTACAAAAGGCTATTCAGAATTAACATCACTTACTAATAATTTTAGATCTGTGCTATGTGACAATTAAAATGCTAGAGCTTGTCTTTCATGGATGTCAGTCATCAACTGAGGTAGTATGTAATGACATTAAAAGAATAGCCATCCGTTTTTTTCTGTCATTCATTAAACAAGATTTTGTGAAACTGTTCATTATAGTGCAGGGAAGAGACATCATTCTCTGTCTCACAGAGCTTATGGTAGAACAGAACAATTTGGTACTTTAGATATTTAACTAAAAAATAGATTTTGTTTGAAAACAATTTGAAAATCAATAATGTCTTTAAAATGTCATACATTTACCAGAATATACAAAAAATAAAGAAAAGTCCATCTGTTATGTTGTAGTTTGGGTCTAATCGGCAAAGCAGATGGAGTAACTATTATGTCTCTCGCATGGTGCTAGCAGTTGTGGGGCGATTAGAGCCAAGATGAAACCAAAAAAGCCAAGATAACCATCTTCAGCCTCAAGTCTATAAAGATTAGCATATGAAGTGCAGGACTATGTAATGTAGACAGGTGCTGGGAGAGGAAATTTAGATTTTGGACAAGCCCTTTTCCCTCCCTTGGTCTCAGTGTCTTATCTATAAAATGGGAGATTTAAATGAGATGCTTTCCAGGGCCCTTTCCTTTCTAAAATATGAGGAACAGGCCAGAAAAAGGAGACATCCTTTTGAGAAGGCCTCTAGGAGTAGGAGAGTTGTATTAAGAAGAAAGGAGGCATTGTGGGTGGGCATGGAGTCCTCATGACCTTTTGAGCTCCAGCAACCTCACCTAGGCAGGTCTGGCCAGACCTGAAAGGTTCATGCTTGGAGAAATAATGGTTAGGGAAGTAGATGGGGTTAGGCTCCACTGTGGAGGACTTGAATGGCAATGAGGAACCCCAGCAAATATGGGAAGCTCTTGGATGGAAAGAGTGCAAAAACACCATGGAAGTAAATAAAGGTCGGAGTCTAGGTAAAGCTATCTCCCTGATATCTAGTCTGGAATGTAGGTGGTACCAGCCACCAAAACAGAGAGGTTGAGAAGGGGATCTAGTTTGGGCTGGAGAGTACTAAGAAGTCATGACTGGTTCCCGTTGCCTAGATTTCTAGTGGACAGGCCTTATAAGGAGGTGACAACTGGGGCTCTGGGGCAGGTTAGGGCTCTGTCATACATTATATGTGGGAATCTGTGGACCCAGTTAATCTGAATTCACAATTAGCATTGTTATTTAAATGATAGCTGCAATTCACATATGGGACTCTTAGCCAAGGAAAAGGATGTTTGAATAAAGGAAAAAAGATCAATAGTTATGATTACATAAGAATAAGATATGCTTATCTGTCAAAAAAAGCCAAAATGAAAAGGTTTCAAACTGGTAGTAATATGCACAATTACAACAGACACAAAGTTGAAATCTTTACTGTACAAATAACTCTCATGAGCTGATTAGAGAATCAAAGGACGTGACCAGACAATTTACAACATAGGACCCCCAAACTAGTTTGCAGACATGGAAAAACTTTTATTTCACTGGTACTAAAGAAATGCACATTTAAACATAGAATACTTTTTTTGCCTCTGTAACCCTGATTAAAACAAACAAACTAACAAAGCAAAACCCAACATATATCACCACCAAACAAAAAAGGTAGACAGTGCTGACAAGGGCATGGTAAATATCAAAATTCTCATACATTGTCAGTGGGAATGTAACTTGAATGACCTTTTTGGAAATAAATTAAATAGTGTAAACACAGAATATAAAAATATTTATTTCTATGACCCATAATTTGTTTTCCGGGATTTTGCAGAAAAACATACTTTTATACATGCTTTCATTCATTCACTCATTTATTTATTGATTCATCAAATATTTATTGAGTATCTGCTATCCCTGTGCTATATGCTGGGGTTACCGGGAAGAACCAGGTAGATGTGGTCCCTGCCTTCATAGGAATGGGAAAGATAGACAGAAAACAAATTATCAATTACTTAAAATTATATGAAGTGCCATGGGGGAAAAGTACAGGATGCTATGAGAACACATACTAGGAGGCTAACTGGAGTTACTATAAGTGCACCAAATTGGAAACAATCTGAACATCCACATGGAGAAGAATGGTTCAAGAAATCTCAGTACATCCACTTGAAGGATTATTACAAAACCACTTAAATGTCCTTTGATAGAGCATGGAAAATTGCTAGTGATTTAATGCTAAGAGAAAAAGAGATAGAAAATTATGGACCCAGTACGACTACAATTACGTTAAAGAAAAAAAGAGAGTGAGTGAGCGAGCGAGAGAAATCATCTCCTACCTCTCCCAAATCTAAGCATGAAAGACAGAAACTGGACGAAAAAAATAATAGAATATTAGTAGATCTATTAGTGATTTATTTTCTTATTCTGCTTTTCTGAAGGTTTTGAATTTTCTTTATGAGTCTACATTACTTATAACAATAAGCATTAACAATTTTTAAAATAATGTTTTACTAAGCTGTGATTAATTACACACAGGTCTACGTTTTTGGTTCCTGGCTGGTTATTTCATTAGCCTCTTGATATCCTGGGAGCCCTTAATGAGGAGAGTAGCCTCAGCCCTAATAAACCCTCACCCTGAAAGGCAGAGGTGATGAGTCAGACATTGGCTGCTGATTTTCGATAACTGGCTGTTATCATATTCCCACACAATGCATGGAACTCTTTTTATACCAGTATGGTATAGAGCTACTTGAATGAATTGCTATTGTTTCCTCCTCATTTATAAATTATAAATTTTAATTTATAAATTATATGGAACAGGAAGTTAATGGTGGTACACAGTTGGAAATATAAAGCTTATTCTGCTCAGCCAGAGCCATCCGAGGTAGTCTGGACTTTGGATCTCCATGAGCTTCTTTCTTAGTGAGTTGACACCAGGGCTGATGGTCTGGCTGGAAGAGTTAAAATCTTGGGGTTGGTAAAGGGCTAAAGTTCTATACATCCATAACTGGGAGCTTTGATCAGTTAGTGTATATGTTGCTCTCGTCCAGCAGAAAAGGAGAGTTCACTTTGCTAAGCAGCCCCCTCCTAGAGAAGTTTCACTGCATAAGAGTATTACCCCCAGTTAACCATAAATAAAGTTGATTAGAAATGTCATTGTCCAACTATTCCAATATCTGAGGGACCACTCTATACACATATAGTGAGGTGCATAATCTTATTGTTGAAACTCCACTGAAACTACACCATAGGTACAAGTTGTTTTGACAGTGTAAAGAACATGCTTCACAGTTGAAAAGCTAATATTGACGTTCTGTGACACATGAAATGAGGTATTTAGTCACCGAGTTTAAAAAGAGATGTATGGATGGGAATTTCCCCCTTTCCATTAAAGGATAATGAATAATCCATTTAATGGCATATGTCCTCTAAAACAATGTCCTTGTAAGCTTAGATAAATATTTGTCTAAACTTTAGTAAAATATTTATTGGCAAAAGAGCTTTTCTCATTTTACTAGGTATTGAACTTTGTATTCAGTTGGTCTTATTGCATCCCATTTGTTATTTCTGCCATTTTGCCTCCAAAAACTGTGTTGAAGACTTTGACACATTTCAGAGCATTACACTAAATAAATCTGTCTTGCACATTCCACTGTGCTTTTTCTGGAATATTATAAATATTCAAATATAGGCACACATGCAGATTCAAAATACAATTTAATACATGCAAATTGTGCATAAATTCCATATTTATAACTTGGCAATAGTTTCGAACTTGTTATCCTATGATATAAATGTATCAAATAGGAGCTCATGGGAATTATCAATAAATGTATTTTTCTGATTAAACTGTGGGCTCTTTTTCAGTCACAATTTAAGCTTCAATTCTGAGTTATATTATAAGAGAATAATTTGCACTTCATTTACTCTGGATTGTCAAGAATCTTGTTCTTCCCCAATGTAAGTGTCTGCAAAGAGGACTTCTTATTCAGTTTGATTGCTTTTTAAATTTTACTAGTGGAGATGCCCTAGTGAGTCTGAGAGAATTGGTCTGTTTCTTGTGAAGAGTTTAATTCTAATGAGTTGCTTCTATGCACTGTTCTGTGCGAATACAGAGCAATTGAAATGTGCAATGTATTGATTTACCTCAAATGGATTAGGCCTGGGTGCACCATTCCTTGCATTAATTGACTTTCTCCCATAACTGTGCTAATAGCTGCAAATCTTCAGTATAGTATTAGCTTCAGTTTACTCATAAAGATCCTCGGGTTTTTGCTAACTTACTACAGGAGAGTCAATGCAAGCAAAGAGTATTTAGAAATTGACCAGGGTGACCAAGTTACATCATACAACCCAGAAATACTTTTAAAGGGCTCTTTGATCATGGCAGCCAACTCTTCAGTTATTACAATAAATAGGAGTTGACTAAACTCACCAGTTAAGACCTAGATTATCACAATGGATGAAAATAAAAAATCCAACTATATGCTGGTATAAGAAACAAAGGTAAAACGTAAGAACATAAAGCACACAAAAAGGATTGGAATAGGTACACTACGCAAACACTAGCCAGAAGTAAACTGATGTGGCTATGTTGATATCAGACAAAACAGACTTTAAGGTAGAACCATTATTGGGGATAAACAGGATCACTGTGTAATGATTAACAGTTCAGTTTTTTTTTCAGATAACAATTCTAAACTTGCATATGCTTAATACCATAAGTTTGAAACATATAAAGCAAAAGTTGGCAGAGCTAAAAGCAGAAATTATAAAATCTGATTTTTTTTCAGAAATTTATAGGTAAAATGAACAAAAAATGGATAAGGATACAGAGGATTTGAACAACATGATTAACAAACTCAATATAATGGGGGTATATATATATATATATATATACACACACATATACATATACATCTAAAATACCCACATACACACACATACACGCACACACACACACACATATATAAAATCTGCACCCAATTGGAAGAGTACACACTCAAGTGCATATGGAACACTTTTGAAAATAGTCGATATACTGAGCCCTAAAATTAGTCTTGAAAAACTTCAGTGAATGAATTATCTTGTAGACCATACTATCTGATCATATGCAGTGCTTAAACATTGGGTGTTGTGTTATACCTGAGTGCATGTGAAGGAACGTTACTAGTTTGCTATATTTGTAAGTATTACCAATCCTTCACCGACCACATAATGTTTCTTAATTGGCATACAAAAATGAAGAACTCCGAGACTTAAGTAGTTTGACCCAGGTAACTTGGCCTGATTTTCCATGAAGATCTATTACTATTTTGGGGTACATACTGAGCCAGGTCCTGTGCAAGGAGCATATTATATATTTTCTCATTTAATTCTCACAACAACCCTCTGAGATAGATTTTTTTATATATACTTTAAGTTCTAGGGTACATGTGCACAACGTGCTGGTTTATTACATATGTATACATGTGCCATGTTGGTGTGCTGCACCCATTAAATAATCATTTACATTAGGTATATCTCCTAATGCTATCCCTCCCACCTCCCCTCACCCCACGACAGGCCCCAGTGTGTGATGTTACCCACGCTGTGTCCAAGTGTTGTCACTGTTCAATTCCCACCTATGAGTGAGAACATGTGGTGTTTGGTTTTCTGTCCTTGCGATAGTTTGCTGAGAATGATGGTTTCCAGCTTCATCCATGTTCCTGCAAAGGACACGAACTCATCCTTTTTATGGCTGCATAGTATTCCATGGTGTATATGTGCCACATTTTCTTAATCCAGTCTATCAATGATGGACTTTTGGGTTGGTTCCAAGTCTTTGCTATTGTGAATAGTGTTGCAATAAACATATGTGTGCATGTGTCTTTATAGCAGCATGATTTATAATCCTTTGGGTATATACCCAGTAATGGGATGGCTGGGTCAAACAGTATTTCTAGTTCTAGATCCTTGAGGAATCACCACACCGTCTTCCACAATGGTTGAACTAGTTTACAGACCCACCAACAATGTAAAAGTGTTCCTATTTCTACACATCCTCTCCAATACCTGTTGTTGCCTGACATTTTAATGATCGCCATTCTAACTGGTGTGAGATGGTAGCTCATTGTGGTTTTGATTTGCATTTCTCTGATGGCCAGTGATGATGAGCATTTTTTCATGTGTTTTTTGGCTGCATAAATTTCTTCTTTTGAGAAATGTCTGTTCATATCCTTTGCCCACTTTTTGATGGGGTTGTTTTTTTCTTGTAAATTTGTTTGAGTTCTTTGTAGATTCTGGATATTAGCCCTTTGTCAGATGGGTAGATTGCAAAAATTTTCTCCCATTCTGTAGGTTGCCTGTTCACTCTGATGGTAGTTTCTTTTGCTGCGCAGAAGCCCTTTAGTTTAATTAGATCCCGTTTGTCAATTTTGGCTTTTGTTGCCATTGCTTTTGGTGTTTTAGACATGAAGTCCTTGCCCATGCCTATGTCCTGAATGGTATTGCCTAGGTTTTCTTCTAGGGTTTTTATGGTTTTAGGTCAAACATTTAAGTCTTTAATCCATCTTGAATTAATTTTTGTACAAGGTGTAAGGAAGGGATCCAGTTTCAGCTTTCTACATATGGCTAGCCAGTTTTCCCAACACCATTTATTAAATAGGGAATCCTTTCCCCATTTCTTGTTTTTGTCAGGTTTGTCAAAGATCAGATGTTTATAGATGTGTGGTATTATTTCTGAGGGCTCTGTTCTGTTCCATTGATCTATATCTCTGTTTTGGTACCAGTACCATGCTGTTTTGTTACTGTAGCCTTGTAGAATAGTTTGAAGTCAGGTAGCGTGATGCCTCCAGCCTTACTTTTTTGGCTTAGGATTGACTTGGCAATGCAGGCTCTTTTTTGGTTCCATATGAACTTTAAAGTAGTTTTTTCCAATTCTGTGAAGAAAGTCATTGGTAGCTTGATGGGGATGGCATTGAATCTACAAATTACCTTGGGCAGTATGGCCATTTTCACGATATTGATTCTTCCAACCCATGAGCATGGAATGTTCTTCCATTTGTTTGTATCCTCTTTTATTTCATTGAGCAGTGGTTTGTAGTTCTCCTTGAAGAGGTCCTTCACATCCCTTGTAAGTTGGATTCCTAGGTATTTTATTCTCTTTGAAGCAATTGTGAATGGGAGTTTACTCATGATTTGGCTCTCTTGTTTGTCTGTTATTGGTGTATAAGAATGCTTGTGATTTTTGCACATTGATTTTATATCCTGAGACTTTGCTGAAGTTGCTTATCAGGTTAAGGAGGTTTTGGGCTGAGACGATGGGGTTTTCTAAATATACAATCATGTCATCTGCAAACAGGGACAATTTGACTTCCTCTTTTCCTAATTGAATACCCTTTATTTCTTTCTCCTGCCTGATTGCCCTGGCCAGAACTTCCAACACTATGTTGAATAGGAGTGGTGAGAGAGGGCATCCCTGTCTTGTGCCAGTTTTCAAAGGGAATACTTCCAGTTTTTGCCCATTCAGTATGATATTGGCTGTGGGTTTGTCATAAATAGCTCTTATTATTTTGAGATACGTCCCATCGATACCGAATTTATTGAGAGTTTTTAGCATGAAGGGCTGTTGAATTTTGTCCAAGGCCTTTTCTGCATCTGTTGAGATAATCATGTGGTTTTTGTCTTTGGTTCTGTTTATATGCTGGATTACATTTATTGATTTGCAGATGTTGAACCAGCCTTGCATCCCAGGGATGAAGCCCACTTGATCATGATGGATAAGCTTTTTGATGTGCTGCTGGATTCGGTTTGCCAGTATTTTATTGAGGATTTTTGCATGAATGTTCATCAGGGATATTGGTCTAAAATTCTCTTTTTTTGTTGTGTCTCTGCCAGGCTTTGGTATCAGGATGATGCTGGCCTCATAAAATGAGTTAGGGAGGAGTCCCTCTTTTTCTATTCATTGAAATAGTTTCAGAAGGAATGGTACCAGCTCCTCTTTGTACCTCTGAGGTAGATGTTTTAAAACCCCATTTAAAGATGAGAAAACAGAGAACTGGACAAGATACATAACCTGCTAAATCTTCACAGCTATGCAGTATTGGAGCTGGCATTTAAAATCAACTGGGATATTTGGCCTGTCTGGTATATTTTAATGTCTACTAAATTCTCAGACAAATCTCTAAAAACCCTTCTCTTTTCTGTGGCTATGTCTATACAAGCTAAGTGGAATGGAGACCTGAAGTAACTATCTGGAGATACCAAGATCCAACATATTAGCCTGTTTTTAAAAAACACCTTTTAAAAATTTAATAAAAGTCACTCTTTCAAGGTGAACTCTGCAGCTCTTTTTTCCCTTCTTAAAGATTTAGATGCGCAAGTTATTTCAAATGCTTTTTACATTTAACATTTACACATAAGTATGATGTTTTAATGGAAATAAAAAAAGACACTAGAGAAAAGATTCAGGTTTTCTTTTTTCAAATAAGAAAAATGAGGACCTTAGCTGTATTTTAATTTCTACCCCCTTGTAGACTGCATTTTTGGTACATACACTATGCAAAATTTGTAAGAGGCCAAAGAATCTTTCTCCTTGTAGAATGTTGGCATTTGTCTCACTAGCAGTTAGTTGCATTGCTTTGACCAATTGTGACCTGTTTCTATAAATGACCATTGCTTTTTGCTGCATTTGGTTAGTGTAGACACAGCCTTTAGAGGGTAATATAAATGAGTTCAGGCAGGGCATCTCTTGTAATCTGGGAACAGAGGAGCCAGTGAAATAAAGATGTTTTCTTTCAAAAACCAAGGGAGAAGTCCCAGATGAAATGAATCCTGAAGCCTATTCTTATTTTGGGGGCTCATCGTGAAGATAATAAGAATCCATTTTGTTGCTGAAATAACCAAATAAGAGTAGCACATTCCCATAGGAGTGACCATTCTCTTCCTTTTGGAAGAGGCAGCTTTAGAAAAGTGCCATTATGCAAAGCTGAAGGCCATAAAAAAGTGCCATTAAAGAGAATGCAAATTAGCATGGGCCTACCAGCCTGGCAGGCATTATTAATGTTGGAGGCAAAGAAATTAGGTTGAAGGTATGGAACAACCATAAAAAAACAACCAGAGGCCAGTGTGACCTTGGGCTGATGGCCACTTCAGCTGATGCCTCATGGCTGAGACTTTGCTAAGTGGAAGATTAACTGACAAAACAGCTTGAGGGTTGACGAACTATTTGAGCTCATTGCCAGATACTCTAGAGGCAAAAATACTTATTTTTGTGATTTGTTTTTGCTGAAAGTGGCAAAGTATGTTCTAAGAGTATAATAGGCCAGCTCCAGTGCATTAAAACAATGTTGAAATGAAGCATATTGGTGTGAATGATGCGTAGTAGGCTATTTATGAAAAATTACTTCAATAAAAAACTTCATGAACATGTAAAAATTATTTTATGTATAAACACACTATAAGATTTATGAAAGATAATTATACTAATATGAGAATATGAAGCTGAAGCAAGGTATTTTTTAAAAATTACATTGTTGAACAAAATGGTCTGAATATTTCTGCTTTTAGGTAAGGATCTATGCTTTGCATCTGCCTCCTTCAGTTTGTTTTTGTGACTTAAGCAAATAAAAAAGTAAAAAAGAGATCATTTTAGCATTAGTATAGCATTCTACAATCTTCTGGAGGCTTTTATATTTATCACCATATGGGTGTACATTAAATCTGCATCTCCCTCGTTTATATGTTTATGAAGTTATAAAGATATACACATGCGCACACAAAATAATTAAGCAAGTGATGTGTGTTTGACAACGATTGGTGACTTAATGCCAGTTAGAGGGGGTTAAAAAAGAACACTTGCTTTCTTAATCCAATTGTTCCCATGCTTTTTGGTTTATGCACTTAAGGAGAGAACCCATTTAAAGTGCTAGAATTTGCATACATGCAGCTTTGACTGAGACTTCTATTTAATCCAGTGGTCTTAAAAAATTATTAGTGAGGGTTTTAGAGACCTACATGTCATGAGATTCATTAGGACGAGACTGAAAGTACACTTTTTGGCTGCCTCCTGTATGGGAAGGGGTGTGCTTTTGATATTGGGAGAGCTTAAAGGTATGGGGATCAGCTGGACTGTTTAATGCAGCCAGATTAGCTCAGCTCGTCTCAGTTAGAGCGTCTTGTGTTGCAGCCACCTTGCCTAATGCCATCATGGGAAAGTGGCTCATAATTTTCCAGAGTTCAGCTGAATGCTAAGTGAAAGGCTACATACAGTGTTCGTATGTATGAAAGTTAGCAGTTGCATTGACGAACTCTGTTTTAAAAATTCTGATTGGACTGGAATGGGCAGGATTGTGATATTCCCCTTTCAATGTCATGTTTGTTTTGCTTTAAATCATGGTGATGTAACCATTATTCATTGTAGGAAGATTATGGCTTCAGTGTCCACGGACTGGGTGCAGGGCTTCAGGTTGTGACCTTTGGCTGAGAATGCCTTCTCTAGAGAATGTCACAGAGGTCAGATTTCTATGCTGACTGCAAACAAGCCTGCGACCACAAAATCCAGCTCTTCTGATTTGCTGGAATCTGACTCCAGGATGCAGTACTTTCTGGTTAACAGAGGGGGCTCTTGTATGCAGTAAACCTGCCAAGATGGAGAGATGTGGTATCAGCCATTTTCATTACAGCCATCCTAGGAGTGTGAAGTTGTATCTCATTGTGGTATTGATTTGCATTTTTCTGATGGCTAATGATGTTAAACATCTTTTCATGTGCCTATTGCCCATTTGAGTATCTTCTCTGGAGACATATCTATACAGGTTGTTTGACATTCTTAATTGTGTTATTTCTTTTTCTTTTTAGTATTAACTTTTTTAAAACATATTCTAGGTTCAAGTCTCTTATAAGATATACGCTTTGCAAACATTTTACCCCCATTCAGTGGTTGTTGCTTCACTTTCTTGAAGATAACCATTGAAGCAGGAAAGTTTTAAATTTTGATGAAGTCCAATTTATTTTTTTTCTTTGTCACTTCTGAAGGCTTTGCCTAGTGATCACAAAAATTTACTCCTGTGTCTGCTTTTAAGAGTTTTATAGTTTAACCTTTTACAGTAAGGTCAATGATCTATTTCAAGTTAATTTTTGTGCATACTGTGAAAAAGGAGACACACCGTAAGATTGGTATAACTTTATCCTTTTTTATGTAGGTAATAGTTGTCCCAGAATCCTTTGTTGAAGACTGTTTTTCTTTATTCATTTTCCTTGGTACCATTATACAAAATCGGTTAATCATAAATGTTTGGGTTTATTTCTGGATTCTATTTTACTTGTCTATGAAGCTATCTTTAATCAAGTGACACATAGTCTTGACTACTGTTGCTTTGTAGCTAGTTTTGAAAGCAGGAAGTGCGAATCTTTTATTTATTTTTTCTTTCTCTAGATTGTTTTGGCTCTTCTTGGCACCTCGAATTTCATTGTGAATTTTAGCATCAGCTTATCAATATCTGCAAAGAAGCTGGCTGGGATTTTTCTAGGGATTGTATTAAATCTATAGATCAATTTTGGGGAGTATTGCCATATGGACAATACTGTTTTTCAATTCAAAAACATGGGCTATTTTTCCATTTGTTTAAGTCTTCTTTAAATTCTTTCAGTGCTAATTTGAAGCCTTTAGATTGTAAGTTTTGAACTTATTTTGTTAAATTTATTTATAAGTATTTTACTCTTTTGATATTATTGTAAATTGAATTTTTTTCATTTTTGGATTGTTCATTGCTACTATGTAAAAAGATAGTTTTTTTTGTTTGTTTGTTTTGCGACGCAGTCTCTGTCGGCCAGGCTGGAGTGCGGTGGCGCAATCTTGGCTCACTGCAACCTCTGCCTCCCATGTTCAAGCAATTCTTCTGCCTCAGCCTCCTGAGTAGCTGGGATTACAGGTGCACACCACCATGCCTGGCTAATTTTTGTATTTTTAGTAGAGATGGGGTTTCACCATGTTGGCCAGTCTGGTCTCAAACTCCTGACCTCAAGTCATCTGCCCGCCTTGGCCTCCCAGAGTGCTGGGATTACAGGCATGAGCCACTGTGCCCGGCCAGTTAATTTTTAAATATTGATCTTGTATGCTGCAGCCTTGCTGAATTCATTTTTAAGTTCTAATAGTTTTTCAGAGTATCCCTCAAGATTTTCTATATACAAATGATAGAGTTTGGATGTGTGTTCCCCACAATCTCATGTTGAAATGTAATCCCTAATGTTGGAGGTGGGGCCCGGTGGGAGGTGTTTGGATTATGGGAGCAGATCTCTCATGAATGGCTCAGTGCCCTCCCTGTGATAATGAGGTCACATGACATCTGTTTGCTTAAAAGAGTCTGGCACTTCCACCTCTCTCTCTTGCTCCCTCTCTTGCCATGTGACACACTGGCTTCCCTTCACCTTCCACCATGATTCTAAGCTTCCTGAGGCCCTTGCCAGAAGCAGAAGCCAACACTGTGCTCTCTGTACAGCCTGCAGAACTGTAAGCCAGATAAACTTCTTTTTTATGTTACCCAGTCTCAGACATTCCTTTATAGCCACACAAATGGACTAATACAACATGCTTATGTTATCTGTAAATAGACACTTTTGTTTCTTACTATCCAGTGTTGATGAATTTTATTTCCTTTTCCTGCCTTACTTCCTTGGCTAGAATCTCCAGTAAAATGTGAACTAGAAGTGGCTATAATGAACTTCTTTATCTTGTTTTTGATCTCAGGGGAAAGCATTCAGTCTTTTATTATTATTATTATTATTATTATTTGAGACAAGGTCTCACTGTCATTCAGGTTGGGATGCAGTGGCATGATCACAGCTCACTGCACCCTCAACCTCCTGGGGCTTGAGGAAACCTCCCACCTCAGCCTTCCAGGTAGGAAGAACTATAGGCAAGGATCACTACGCCTGACTAATTTTTAAATTCTGTGTAGAGACAGGGTCTTGCTATGTTGCCCAGGCTGGTCTTGAACTCCTGGGCTCAAGTGGTGTACTGCCTCGGCCTCCCAAAGTGTTGGGATAACAGGTGTGAGCCACTGCTCTCTGACCAGTCTATCACTATTAAATATGAGAGCTCTAGGTTTTTCCTAGGTGTCTTTTATCAGATTGAGGAAGTTGTCTTATTCCTAGTTTGATGAGTGTTTTTTTAAAAAAAACAATGAATGGATGTTGGATTTTGTCATGATTATTCTGCATCTCTTGAGATAATTGTGTTTTTTTCTATTTATTTATTTATTTATTTATTTATTGAGACAGGGTTTCCCTTTGTTGCCCAGGGTGGAGTGCAGTGGCATGATCATGGCTCACTGAAGCTTCAACTTCCTGGGCTCAAGCAATCCCCCCACCTCAGCGTCTCGAATAGCTGGGACTACAGGTGTGCATCACTATGCCCAGATAATTTTATTTTTTATTGTAGAGATGGAGTCTCACCATGTTGTCCAGGCTGGTCTCAAACTCCTGGGCTCAGGAGGTCCTCCTGCCTTGGCCTCCTACATGCGGAGATTACAGGTGTGAGTCACCACACCCTATCTCTTTATTCTATTGATATAGTGTTTTACATTAATTTACTCGCAGGTAGTAAGCCAATCTCGCATTCTCTTGACAAATCGTACTTAGTCATGGTGCATAATCTTTTTTTATATATTGCTGGATTGCTTAGATTTTCTTCTAGTATTTTCATAGTTTCAGGTCTTATGTTTAAGTCTTTAATCTTGAGTTGATTTTTGCACATGATGAGGGCTAAGGGTCCAGTTTTATTCTTTGCATGTGGCTATCCAATTTTCCCAGCACAAGTTATTGAAGAGGGTGCCCTTTTCCCAATATATATTCTTAGTGCCTTTGTTGAAAATCAGTTAGATGTAAATACACAGATTTTTTTCTGAGTTCTCTACTCTGTTCCATTGGTCTATGTATCTGCTTTTATATCAATGTCATGCTGTTGTGGTTACTATAACTTTCTAGTGTAATTTGAAGTCATGTAGTGTCATGCCTCCAGCGTTGTCCTTTTTGCTCAGTATTGCTTCGGCTGTTCAGGGTTTTCTGTAGTTTCATACAAATTTCAGAATTTTTTTTCTATTTCTATGAAGAAGGTTATTGGTATTTTGACAGGGATTGCATTGAATCTGTAGATTGCTTTGGATAATGTGGACATTTTAACAATATTAATTCTTTCAATCTATGAGCATGTGATGTCTTTCCTTTTTTGTGTCTTCTTCAATTTCTTCAGAGTTTTATTGTTTTTATTTTACTTCCTTGGTTAAATTTATTCCTTGTTATTTTATTTTTTTGTAACTGCTATAAATGGAATTACTTTCTAGATTTCCTTTTCAGCTAGTTTGTTAGTGGTGTATCAAAACACTATTGACTTTTGTATGTTGATTTTTGTGTCCTGCAACTTTACTAAATTCATTAAATAGTTCTAAGATATTTTTGATGGAGTTTTTAGGGTTTTCTATATATAAGACAATGTCATCTGCAAACAGACAGTTTGACTTTCTCTTTTTCGATTTGGATGCATTTTATTTCTTTTTTTTTCTTTCTCAACTTTTATTTTAGGTTCGAGTGTACATGCGCAGGTTTGTTAGATGGGTAAATTGCGTGTCACTGGGCTTTGGTGTACAAATGATTTCATGACCCAGGTAGTGGGCATAGTATTTGACAAGTAGTTTTTCAACCCTCATCCTCCTCCCACTCTCCACCCTCAAGTAGGCCCTGGTTTCTATTGTTCCTCTCTTTGTATCTAAGTGTACTCAGTGTTTAGCTCTCACTTATAAGTAAGGACATGCAATATTTGGTTTTCTGTTCCTATGTTAATTTGCTTAGAATAATGGCCTCCAGCTGTATCTATATTCATAGGAGACATTGGTCTATAGTTTTCCTGTGATGTCTTTGTCTGAATTTGGTATTAGAGTAACACTAGTCTCACAGAATGTGTTGAGAGATATTCTGTCTTCTTCTATTTTTTTAAAGAGTTTGTGAAAGCTTGGTGTTAATTCTTTTTAAATTTTTGGCATAATTCACTAGAGAAACATATGGGCCTGGGCTTTTCTCTGTGGTAAGTTAAAATTATTTATTCGATCACTTTACTTTTTATAGTTCAATTGAGTTTTTTATTTCTTTGTGAGTTAATTTCAGCAGTTTATTGTCTTTCTGGTAACTTGTGCGTTCTTTCCAAGTTATCCAGTTTATTGGCATACAGCTGTTCATAGCATTACCTTATAATTCAATTTATTGTTAAAGGATGGTATTAATGTCCTTTCTTTCATTTCTGATTTTGATAATTGAGTCTTTTCTCTTTTTTGTTCAGTATAAGTTCGGTTTTATCAATTTTGTTGATCTTTTCAAAGAATCCATTTTTGTTTTCATTGATTTTATTAATTCTTTTTCAACTCTCAATTCCCTAGAATCTATAATATTTCTTTTCTTCTGCTTGCTTTAGGTTTAGTATGTTCTTCCCTTTTCAGTATCTTATGATATAAAGTTATATTAGTGATTTGAAAATTTTCAAGTTACAGCTGTAAATGCCTATATTTTCAAAAAGAAAAGATTTCAAATCGCTTCATCCCATAAGCTTTGATATGTTTTGTTTCATCCCATAGGTTTTGGTATGTTTGGTTTCATTTTCATTTGTATCAAACAATTTTCTGATTTCCTTTGTGATTTTTTTCCTTGACTTATTGGTTATTTTGCAGTGTGATGTTGAATTTTTCACATATTTGTGAATTTCCCAAATTTCCTTCTGTAAATGATTTATAATTTCATTCCACTGTGATTGGAGAACATACATTGTATGATTCAACTATTTTAAATATGTTGAGACTTCACGACCAGTCTGGGCAACATGGCGAAACTCTATTTCTACCAGAAATACAAAAAATTAGCTGAGTGTGGTGGTGCACACCTGCAGTCCCAGCTACTCTGGAGGCTGAGGTGGGAGGATCACTTGAGTCCTGGGAGGTGGAGGTTGCAATGAGCTGAGATTGTGCCACTGCACTGAAGCCTAGGTAACAGAGTAAGACCCTAGCTGGAAAAAAAAAATATGTTGAGACACATCTTATGGCCTAACATATGCTCTATCCTAGAGAATGTTCTGTGTGCATCTGAGAAGACTATTTTGCTGTTGGTGGTGGAGTGTTCTATAGATGTCTGCTACAACTTGTTAGTTTATTGTGCTGTTTAAGACTTCTATTTCTCTATTGATCTTTTTCTAGTTGTTCCATCCATTATTGAAATTGGGATATTGAAGTCTCCAATTATTATTATTGAATTATCTATTTTTCCCTTTAGTCCTGTCAGTTTTTACTTCATGTGTCTTAGGGATCTGTTGTTAGCTGCATATATATTTATAATTGTTATGTTTTCTTGATGCATTGCTTCTTTATCAGTATAAAAATTCTCTCTTTAGTAATTTTGTAATATTTATTTTCTCTGATATTAGTATAGCCATTCCATGTTTCTTGTGGTTCTTGTTTCCATGATATCTTTTCTCTTCTTTTTCCTCTCAAATGATTTCTATCTTTTTCTATCTATAATGTGTGTTTCTTGTAGACAGCATATAGCTGGATCTTGTTTGGTTTTTTTATTTCATTCTGGCAGTCTGTGCCTTTTGATTGGACGGTTTCATCCATCTACATTCAATAATATTAGTGATATATAGCTTGATCCACCTTATTTTGATTTTCTATATATCTCATGTCTTTTTTGTTCCCCTATTGCTCCTGTACTGCTTTGTCTTATATTAAGTTAATGCTTTCCAGTGTAACATTTTAATTCCCTTAATGATTTTCTACTGTATTTTGTTGTTATTTTCTCAATGTATTCTCTAGGGCTTAATCTATATATATATATTAAATAATCAGAATCTACTTCATATTTATAGTAACTTAATTACAATAAGCTCTATAAGTGTTTTTCCTAGATAGCTCTGTTTCTTCTCTCTTTTGTGCTGTTATTGTTATAGATTTTACATCTATACATGTTACAAACTCAGCAGCACATTGTTACAATTATTACTTAATGAAATTTTATGTCTTCTAAAGAAGGTAAGAGAAGTGACAGAACAAGTATTTTTTTGAGTTTCTTATAAACCACCTTATGTACCATTACTGGTTCTGTTTGTTTGTTTCTGTGCATTTAAGTTACCATTTTGTATTTCCTCACTCCAGTACAGCCTTGCTCCAACACATTTCTTTTGGTTTGTTATTGTCATATATTAAATGTATATATTTTATGGTCCCAACAATACACAATTATATACCTATTTTTTGTATTGCTTTTCAAAGTTTGTTACGAGAAAAGGGGAGTAAATATGCATTTATACTGTATTTTATTATTATTATTACATTATTATTTTATTATTACATTATTATCTTCAAATGAGCTGATTTTTTCTTTCATGTGGACTTGAATTACCACCTGGTCCCACTTACTTTCAGCCAGAGAATTTTTCTTTATTATTTCTTGTAATGCAGGACTGTTAGCATGAGATTGTCTCATGCTAACATGAGATACTTTGTTTTCTGTGAATGTCTTTATATTGCTTTCGGTTTCTAAAATACTTTTGCTGGATATACAATTTTTAATTATTGGTTTCTTTTCCTAAGCATGTTGAATGCCATCCCACTGCCTTTGTCCTCTATTGTGTCTGATGAGAAATTAGCTGTCAATGTTATTGGGGTTCCTCTGTGTATGATGGGTCACTTTTACTGCTTTTAAGAGTTTCTCTTTCTCTTTTTAACATTTTTAGTATGGTATGTCTGTGTTAGGATCTCTTTTTGGTTATCCTACTTGGAGTTCATTGAGCTACTTGCATGTGTAGATTAATTTTTCTTCCAGCTTAGAGAAGGTATTAGCCATTAAGATTTTTTTTTTTTCTGCTTCTTTCTCTTTCTGGTACTCTTCCATTAGGTGTATTCTGGTGTGCTTTTTGGTGTCCCATATTTCTCTGAGGTTCTGTCCATTTTTACACCTTCTTTCTCTCTCTGTTTTCAGATTGCATAATGTCTACTGAAATATCTTCAAGGTTGCTGATTATTTATCCTGCCGGCTCAAATTGTCTGCTGAAGCCTTGTAGTAATTTTTTTTTTAAATTGAGACAGAATCTCGCTCTGTCACCCAGGCTGGAGTGCACTGGTGCGATCTCGGCTCACTGCAACCTCCGTCTCCTGGGTTCAAGCAGTTCTCCCACCTCAGCCTCCCAAGTAGCTGGGATTACAGACGCATGCCACCATGCCTGGCTAATTTTTGTATTTTTAGTAGAGAGGGAGTTTCACCATGTTGGCCAGGCTGGTCTCCAACTCCTGGCCTCAAGTGATCTGCCTATCTGGGCCTCCCAAAGTGTTGGGGTTACAGGTGTGAGCCACTGCGCCCAGCCCTTGCAGTAAATTTTTAATTTCAATTATTCTTTTCAATTTCAGAGTGTTCATTGGTTTCATTTTTATAATGTCTATATTATATAACATAGACATTATATTATAGAAAATATACATAGAAAATATATATTATATATAAATAAATATATATTATAGAGTATAGAATATATGTAGAATAGAATATATATTCTATTATAAATACAGAAATATATAGAAAAATATTATATATTATATAATATAGACATAATATCCTTTTATGGATATTATATATTTAATGAGACATTGTCATTATACCTTCCTTTACTTCTTTAACTATGGTTTTCATTAGTTTCAACACTATTTCTAAAGGCTGCTTTGAATTCTTTGTTAAGTCTGACATTTGGGCCCTCTGACAGATAGATCCCATTCCTTGCCTTTTTCTCTTGTGTATGGGTGACACCTTTCTAAGTCTTTTCATGTCTCATAATATTTTGTTGGAAACTGGACCTTTTGAAACTCTGGATAATGATTCTCCTCCACCTTCACTGGGTTGTGTATTTGTTGCTGTTTGCTTATTTATTCTGGGACTTGTCTGAACTATTTTACTAAAACCTATTTCTCCCCTGTGTGAATCCTTTGATGTCAGAGGGCTGTCTTGGGCATGTGCAGAGTCACAGTGGGATAACAGTTTTAGCAGGGATTTCTTTGTGTCTTTCCCTGATATTTCTGTTAAACAGTCTGCCTCTGTTGTTATCACATCTATCTGTTAGACTCCACTAATTGTTGGGTGATTGCTATATAGTTTTTGACAATGTCCTGGGGTGTCAATTGCGCCACAGTCTGATCAAATTTAGTCTGGACACTTTTGCTGGGGTATTTTTTTTTTTTTTTTTGAGATGGAGTCTCGCCCTGTTGCCCAGGCTGGAGTGCAGTGGCACAATCTTGGCTCACTGCAAGCTCCGCCTCCCGGGTTCACGCCATTCTCCTGCCTCAGCCTCCCGAGTAGCTGGGACTACAGGCGCCCACCACCACGCCTGGCTAATTTTTTGTATTTTTAGTAGAGACGGGGTTTCACTGTGTTAGCCAGGATGGTCTCGATCTCCTGACCTCGTGTTCTGCCCGCCTCTGCCTCCCAAAGTGCTGGGATTACAGGCATGAGCCACTGCTCCCGGCCTTGCTGGGGTATTTTTTGAGGCCAGTCTTTGAGATTTGTTCTAACCCCCAAAGCGCTCTTCTTTGCTGGCTCTTTTTCTGGTTATCTAATGTTAGCTTTCCTATGATTTAGCTTGTCGCTGTTACACATCCTCTTAAATGCTTACCACCAAGATTTCCATTTTTTTCTCAGAGGACTTTTAGGGTTGTACTTTCCCTTATGCTATAATAAAAAGTCAGTTCCTTTGGGGAGAGCTTTGGAGCTCTCTGTTTTATGGCCTGCCTTTCTCTTAATGTACAGTGTCTGAGCCATTGCTTTGGAGTTGGAGGCAAGGACAGGGGTCTTGTTTCTCTCAAAATGACACTGCTTCTTTTCTAGCCGGATATTCATGGAGTCAGTATCCTCTGGTCTTCTCAGTTTGCCTCTCCTGATATGGAGCTTCTTTGCTGATAGCGAGATAGACCAGTGGTGACTGGGGGGTCCAGTGTTGTTGCTCTGCTATGCCTGAAGTACAGTCTCCATCCTATAACTGGAGACATTGTTGAGGAAGGGAGCCCCTGTCTTCTTGGCCATGCTTGCCTGGAGTTTAGCCTTTGCAACAAAGAGCTGATGTTGATGAGAATTCTGGAGGCCTTGCTCTCCTGGGGAGATACATAGCTCTTGACTGGGCGCTAGGAATTGTGGGTATCTCCTCTTTTTGTCCACACCCACCTGTACTGGTCCTGCTGGGTGAAGGGGAGGGAGTAGATCATGGCTCAAGTGCTACAGACTCTCCCTCTTTCTACCAAAGGTTAGTAGACTTCCTTGAATCAATCTTTCATTATTTGCTATATGCATTAAGAACATTTCCAGAGACAGTAAATGGCTGCTTTAGAATTTTCACCAGTATGGTTGTTTTACTGGGGAGAGGCCTGCAGAGCTAAGTCACAATTTTCTTGGTTTTAGGTATGATGGATGATTTTTTTTTTATTGGCTCCAAGACATATTATACATTATGTTCAGGGATGCTGGGTCCTATTTAAATCTTTTATTTTAGCAAGCAGTCTCCCTGTTTAGGTTTAGCATATAGGTCTTGGCCTACTTTTTTTGGCTGTGGTTCCACTGTGAGTTTAATTTTCACAGCATTTGTGTTGTTATTTAGGTCTCCTCTGTTTATTTAGTATTATTGGACTTTCACTGGTCTCTGTTAGTGCTGCCTAAGGAAGCCAAGGACTTTCCCCAAGCCAAGCCCTTGGGTGTCTTTTGGTGGGGGAGGGTTGTATTGAGATCTTCCTAATAGTATTATCCAGCCTGGTGTCTCAGGTTTGGGAAGGAAAATCTTGGGTCCATGGGGACTAACAGGCCTCTTAGACCCATATACTTGCTGCAGTTGTCTCTTTTGGTAGCTCTTCCAGCCTGCCCCAGTGTCTCTGGGCAGGGGAGGAGAGTGTCAAGGCCAGTAGGGACAAAGAGCCTTTCCAGTGGCTGGGCGCAGTGGCTCATGCCTGTAATCCCAACACTTTGGGAGACCGAGGTGGGTGGATCACCAGAAGTCAGGAGTTCGAGACCAGCCTGGCCAGCATGGCGAAACCCTATCTCTACAAAATTAAAATACAAAATTAGCCGGACGTGGTGGCACACGTCTGTAATCCCAGCTACTAAGGAGGCTGAGGCATGAGAATCGCTTGAACCTGGAAGGTGGAGGTTGCAGTGAACCCAGATCATGCCAATGCACTCCAGCCTGGACGACAGAGCAAGGCTCCATCTAAAACAAAACAAAACAAAACAAAACAACAACAACAAAAAGCAAAGCGAAAAAAAGAAAAAAAGCTTCCCAGAATGGGCTACTTGACACAATTAGGTCTCTTTTATTGGTTCTGCCCACCCACCTTGATGCCTCTGGGAAAGGGAAGAGAGTCTTAGGCTCATGGGGACAAAGGAGCATCCTATATCTAGCTGTTAGCTATAACTGAGTCCCTTTTTCAACCTCCGTCTGCTTATCCTGATGTCTCTGGGGGAAGAGGAGTCTTGAGTCCTCGGGGGACTTCCTGAAATAGTCTCCTAGCTGTGGTTAGGTCCTGTTTGCTTAATTTGGTTTTGTGGACCTTTTGCATATCCTTGTTGTTTTTCTCTCTAGCTATCAGTTTTCCAGAGAGGAGGTCAAAGTTTCTAACTATAATTGTGGGTTTGTCTATTTCTCCTTTTAGTTCCATCAGTTTTCACTTTATATATTTTGCATTTCTGTTGTTTGTTACACACACATTTAGAATTGCTGTGTGTTCTTGGTTGATTGACCCTTTTATCATTATGTAATGTCCCCCTACATTCTTGGTAATTTTGTGTTCCAAAGTCTACTTTATCTAATATTAGTATAGCTACTTAATTGCTTTATTTTGATTGATGCCTACATGATCTATCTTTCTATTTTTCAGTGCCTTCTTTTGCTTGTTTTATGTATTATGTCAGGCTGGAGTACAGTGGCTATTCACAGGTCTGATCACAGCTCACTGCAGCCTCGAATTACTGGCCTCAAGTGATCCTTCCACCTCAGCCTCCCAAGTAGGTAGGACTGTAGGCTCAGGTGTATGGCACCTGGCTTGTCATGTGTGTTTTTTGTAAAATCTAGAATTAGTTGGAGGAATAGAGAGAAATGTGTATACTCTGTCTTGTCCAGAACCAGAAATCTAGTTCACCTATTTCTGTTTTCTTGAATGATCTGGGTTGGCTTTTTAAGTCTTTGAGGCTCCGTGTTGCACTCACCTAATTTTAGCTCAATAAGATCATGTTACTGAGTCTACTACTCTGTACATCAAGGGCTGTAGTGGCTCAATTTTTTTTTCAATAATCAAATTTTCAAAGTCCATATATTTTTATCAAATATACCCCTAGCCTTTTGTTGTTTTGATTGCATCTGTCCCTCCATTTCCTTTGTAGGCATTTGGTTTTGGAGAGTTGCAATGATGTATGATCTGCAAATCTCCATCTGTTGCCTACCACTGACTCAGCATGAATAGAAACAAAAATTGACTATAAACCGGTTGACACTAAGATAGACCTAATAACATGGCCTATTTGTATGAAGTTGGACTCTTTGCTATTAATTCATTCAGTACGAAGTGCTTACTGTGTGCCAGGATCTGTGTTAGGTCCTGGGGTTACAGCACTAGCAGTGCCATAGGTACTGATTTTGGAGAGTTCATAGACTACTGAGAGAAGACAATCAAATAGGGTATTCAGTGCTATGATAAAGGTGAGCACAGGTTGCTGTGACAATAGAGAACAAGGATTCTCAAATCAAGGTAGGCTCTGTTGATGGAGGTGACACCTGAGTTGAGTCCCTGATATAGTTTCGATATTTGTCTCTGCCCAAATCTCATGTTGAAATGTAATCCACAATATTGGAGGTGGGGCCTGGTGGGAGGTATTTGGATCATGGAGGCAGATCCCTCATGAATGCCTTGGGCCATCCACTTGGTGATAAGGGAGTTCTCACTCTGAATTCACATGAGATCTGGTCATTTGAAAGTGTCTGGCAGCTGGGCGAAGTGGCACATGCCTGTAATCCCAGCATTTTGGGAGGCTGAGGTGGGAGTTTGAGGCCAGAAGTTTGAGACCAGCCTGGCCAACATGGTGAAACTCCATCTCTACTAAAACTACAAAAATTAGCCAGGCATGGTGGTGTGTGCCTGTAATCCCAGCTACTTGAGAGGCTGAGGCAGGAGAATCGCTTGAACCTAGGAGGTGCAGTGAGCCAAGATTGCCCCACCACACTCCAGTCTGGGCAACAGAGTGAGACTCCATCTCAAAAAAAAAAAAAAAGTGTGTGACAACTCTTCTTGACCACTGTCTCTCTCCTCCTCCTGCTTTTGCCATGTGACACGCCTACTACCCTTTCACCTTCCACCATGATTGGAAGCTTCTTGAGGCCTCCCCAAAAGCCAAGCAGATGCTTACACTCTGTTTCTTGTACAGCCTACAGAACCATGAGCTAATTAAACCTCTTTTCTTTATAAATTACCCAGTCTCTGGCATTTCTTTCTTTTTCTTTTTTTTTTTTTTTTTTTTTTGAGACAGGGTTTCACTCTGTAGCCCAGGCTGGAGTGTAATGTTGTGCTCTGTTATCACTGCAACCTCTGTCTCCCAGGCACAAGCGATCCTCCCCCCTCAGCCTCCAGAGTAGCTGGAACTACAGGCACATGCCTGGCTGATTTTTTGTGTTTTTGGTAGAGACAGGGTTTTGCCATGTTGCCTGGGCTGGTCTCAAACTCAAGCATTTCTTTATAGCAATGCAAGTGTGGCCCAATACAGTCCCCAAGGATCCATAACCAGGCAAGGATTGGGGGAAACCTTAGGAAGCAGCATGAGTAAAGGGAGTTACAAGAGGAAGTGTTGCTTGTACTTATGGGCTAGAATGAGATCTGTGACCTCAGAATTTGATAGAAACTAGGACACCTAGACCCCTGTAGGATATGCGACATATTTTGGACTTTAGTCTGAGAGCAGTGAGAAGGCATTGGGACTTTTTAAGTAGAGGAGTCATTTAATTTGATTTGGTTTTTTTTGTTTGTTTGTTTTTTGTTTTTTTTTTTTGAGACAGAGTCTCGCTCTGTCGCCCAGGCTGGAGTGCAGTGGCGCAATCTCGGCTCACTGCAAGCTCCGCCTCCCGGGTTCACGCCATTCTCCTGCCTCAGCCTCCCGAGTAGCTGGGACTACAGGCGCCCGCCACCACGCCCGGCTAATTTTTTGTATTTTTAGTAGAGACGGGGTGATTTGTGTTTTTACTGAATTCCTCTGGCTTCTGTGTGAAGGGGCTGGAGAGTGGCAAGAACATGGCAGTGAGTTAGAAGGCTGCGCGGAGCAGCCCAGGGAGACAGGGTTGTGGCTTGGCTTGGGGAAGTGATTGTGGGGATGCAGAGAGGTGAATGGATTCAGGAGGTTTAGGAGGAAGAATAGAAGGAATGCTGCGAGTAAAAGATATAGATGGTAGGGATGAGAGTGAGGAAGCAAGGAAGTTTCTGCCAAGGATTCTGCCTTGAGAAGACTGGAGAAGAAGCTGTGATAAGCAGGGCAATGGGAGAGAGTCTTTGTTTACATGTGGAATTTGGGGAGACTGTGGAGTCACCATGTTGAGATGCCCACGGGTAGTGGATCTGTGGATGGGAGGCTCAGTACTGCAGACATAGACTGGGAGGGTTTTTTGTTTGTTTTGTTTTTGAGACAGAGTCCCCCGCCATCACCCAAGCTGGAGTGCAGTGGTGCGATCTCAGTTTACTGCAACCTCCGTCTTCTGGGTTCAAGTGATTCTCCTGCCTCGGCCTCCCGAGTAGCTGGGATTACAGGCACACACTACCACGCCCAGCTAATTTTGTATTTTTAGTAGACATAGGTTTTCTCCTGGCCTCCAGTGATCCACCCGCCTTGGCCTCCCAAAGTGCTAGGATTATAGGCGTGAGCTACTGCGCTCAGCCAGACTGGGAGTTTTGAGGTGCTTTGTCTCATTTATCTCACTTAAAATAATTTCAAAATATGTTAAAAGGAAATGTTATTTGCAGTGCATAGACAGGTTTTCCTCACTAGTTGCTAAGGATAAAATCCAAACAACTGGACCTAAACAGACAGGATTGGAAGAGGCTGTTCTGGACCAAATGGGATGCTAAACCTTAGAATGGATTGACAAGAGAAGGCCATGTAGAATGGTGAGAAGTCCCTACTTACCTCAGCCCAGCTTCAAGGCCTTAAGTGAGGGATACCTGGAATGCCTCTGAAGACTGGCATTTGGATGCCCATTCCTTTCCATTGCAGTTGCCAAGCCCAAGAGCAGTGGAGAACAACGGTACTTTCTTGCCATGAAGTGTGTACACTGGAAAAAAGTAAATGCTTGTATTTTCTTTTTCCTCTCTTTCTTTTCTATATACCGCTCTCCAAAAACGCAGATTTCTCTAGATCACAGTTGTTCGTGGAGAAGTGAGAGTGACAATTTTAGAGTAAAAAATTTAATATTGTGGGAATTATCTCTAACCAGTCAAATTACTAATGAAGATATTTATTCTTGGGAATCTGGAATCAGCTATTTAAGCTTTCTGGGATTTGGAGTCACACAGACTTGAGTTCACGTGATGGCTCTTTCACTTACCAATCATGAGACTTTGGGTTAATCACTGCACCTACTTCTGACCTTCAGTTTCCTCATTTGTAAAAGGAGAATGCTACCTCATGGGACTGTTTTGAGGCCCAAATACTGTATGTAAGTGAGAGGGCTTTATAACGTATAAGTTGCTCTTTAAATGTTATTTAATCATTATTTAGTTTCTGATTTCATTCTATTAATAACATTTTAAAGTGTTATTAGAAAAATTGTAAGATTCTTGCTAATATTAAAATATGTTGCTTTATTTAAAAGTAACTCCTAATTCATGCCCACCTAATAACAAAGAATATCATTAGGTGGCTGTAAACAAAAAAATCAAACTGTTCTTTCTTTCCTCTATACACTCACACACTTCTGGTCATCAAAATGTGTGAATTTTTCCCACGGACACCAATACTCTGACACTAGCTGGGTGTCTTACAATTCAATTCAGTTCTGAAACTAACCAGCATTAGTGCAGGCCCCATAGATTAAGGGCTCAGTCCCACAAGTCTGCCCCCTCCCCTTCAGACACCTATCTCAAGTCCCAGGTTGTCACCTGTACTTCTGGCTGTAAATCAAGGTTTCTACGACCCCTTCCTTGGGTTTGACAATTTGCTAGGACAGCTCACAGAACTCAAGGAACACTTGCTTACATTTACTGGTTTATTATTTAAGAAAGGATACAATAAAGGATACAGATGAACAGCCAGATGCCAAGGTACATAAGGAAAGGTATGTGGGGAGGGATGCAGAGCCTCTTGTCACCTCCGTGTGTTCACCAATATGGAAGCATTCTAAACCCTGTCTTTTTGGGGTTTTGTAGAGGCTTCATTAGGCAGGACTGATTAAATCATTTGTCATTGGCAATAATTCAGTCTCTCTTTTTATCTTTTGTTTTGAGACAGGGTCTCACCCTATCACCTAGGCTGTAGTGCAGTGGTGCGATCACAGCTCACTGCAACCTCTGCCTCCTGGGTTCAAGTAATCGTCCCACCTCCACCTCCTGAGTAGCTGGGACCACAGGTGCACGGTCTCACTTTCTTTTCCAGGCTGGTCTCGAACTCCCAGGCTCAAGCAATCCTCCCACCTCAGCCTCCTGAGTAACTGGGACTGCTGGCACACACCACGACACACGGCTAATTTTTGTTTTTCCTAGAGGCGGCGTTTCGCCATGTTGCCCAGGCTGGTCTGGAACTCCTGAGCTCAAGCGATCTGCCTACCTCAGCCTCCCACAAAGTCCTGGGATTACGGGCGTGAGACGTGAGCCACCATGCCCCGTCAATAACTCAATCTTAAACCCCTCTCCCTTTCCTAGAGGTGGTGGGGCTGGTCTGGCCGAAAGTTTCAACCCTCTAATCACATGGTTGGTTCCCTTGGCAACCAGCCTTCATCCTGAGGCTATCCAGGAGCCCCCAGCCATCAGTCATTCATTAGCACACAAAACATTTATCACTTCAGAGATTCCAACAGTTTTTGGAGGATTGAAAATCAAAATATAAATTTCTTATTATAAATCACAATACCACAGTGATTATTGGTATGTATGCTTTTAATTTTAGGCTAAGCGAGGATTGATTCTATTCAATTTTTCCCTCAGGCTTATAGGAACACATTTGAGGGCATCTGTTGATGACTCATTAACTGTTTCAAACCTAAAATGTGTCAAATGCTGTGACTTTGTAACTATTGTTGCTCTTCCCTTTAGCATGAAATACTTTAATGATCTGAAGACATTTATATTATCAGATTTTTGCATATATTCACTAAAATTTGGTATTATTAATGGTCTCGATGTGTCCCATAAATATTCCTGGTTTCCAACTTGAGCTGGATTTATTGGGAAGAGGCAAAATTTAGCTTATGTGCCATACCTGAAGGAAGTTACGTATCGTAGCTTGCGATGCTGTGGGACAGCTAAAGAACAAGGCTTTACCTGGTGATAGATTTTAACTGGGGAATGGTTATTGTAAAAAATATTTTCATTTTTTTTAGACTACAAGATATGCAGGCTAGCATTGGATGCTTGAAAGGAAATTTACATTTTTGCTGAAATCCAGGCAATGCAAAAATTTTATGGACTTCTATGGATATTTCTTGATGCTTAGAGATTTGTTTTTTTTTTAATTGCAAATGTGAATTGTCTATTTACAAATGCTGTTACATATGGAGCGGGCCTGTGGTGTATGGCACTATTCCTTGGACTAATGGTACCCGGGTTCCATTCTCTGCTCAGCTTGGTGACTCTAGACAAAGCCCCTAAAGTGCTGTCTGCTTCAGTCTCCTTAATGGTGAAGTGGAAATGAATACCTGCTATCACTTAACTCATGGAGATGCTGGACTGATAATTAGATCATGTAAGAGCACTTTGAGCTGTATTGAAAAATATGTTGTCTCAAATTAAGTAGAGTCTGTGGTTTTGTAAATATAAATATATTGCCAGAAAATAAATCATTGGGGGAGCAAAACACGTAGACCAAATATAACAGGGATTAGTAACATCAATAAACATAGTTGGGAAAAGATGGCACTAAATAAAGCCAAAAAGAAAGTGTTGCTCTTGTTAACCAAAAATAAAATGCTGAGACCCACTCCCCAACCATCTAAATGGACTTCCTCCTCGACCAAGGCACTCTTAAAATTTAACTTGAAAGACTGGTTCAAGTCATGACAGGATGTGGGGGTGGGACATGTCTCATGATTACCTCTCTGGCATTAACATCAACACAGACCTTAAGTCTGATAAGAAGCATTTACAATCTGTTCTCTTGGAATCTTCCTACCTGGAGACTTCCTCTGCACAATAAGAACTTTGGTCTTCACAATCCTTTATCTTAACCCAAACATTTCCTTTCTATTGATCCTAGGCCTTTATTTAGATAAACTCAACCAGTTGTCAACCGGAATTTTTTTTTTTTTTTTGAGACAGAGTCCAGCTCTGTCACCCAGACTGGAGTGCCCTACTGCAATCTTGGCTCACTGCAACCTATGCCTCCCAGGCTCAAGCGATTCTCATGCCTCAATGTCCCAAGTAGCTGGGATTAAAGGCGAGTGCTACCACGCCCGGCTAATTTTTGTATTTTTAGTAGAGGCAGGGTTTCGCCATGTTGGGCAGACTGGTCTCAAATTCCTGGCCTCAAGTGATCTACCCACCAAGGCCTCCCAAAGTGTTGGGATTACAGGCGTGAGCCACAGAAAAATTTTAAACCTGCCTATAAAGCCGGAAGCTCTCCCCTTCAAGTTGTCCCGCCTTTCTGAACCGAACCAATATATTTCTTAAATGTATTTCATTGAAATCCCATGTCTCCCTAAAATGTATACGACCAAGCTGCACCGCGACCACGTTGGGCACATGGTCTCAGGACCTCCTGAGGGTTGTGTCATGGGCCATGGCCACTCCTATTTGGCTCAAAATAAATCACTTCAAATATTTTACAGAGTTTAACTCTTTTCGTTGACACTCTGCCAAAAGGAGCCCTGAAATGTTGGTGAGATTTGGATAAGAACCATGACCGTGTGGCTTAAATGGCATTTGCTCGCTTGTTGGTAATGAGTTACATTTGAAGAGGTGGAATAAATGGAGACAACCGGCATCATTGGGCACCTGTGGACAAAGAAAAGCCTTTTTGGTTGAGCCAAGGTGATACTATCCACATCTGCCTAGGAAGTTGTTTTTTGTTTGGAGTAGCTGTGACTACAGGTGCCTGCCACCACACCTGGCTAATTTTTTTGGTTTTGTATTTTTAGTAGAGACGGGATTTCACCCTGTTAGCCAGGATGGTCTCTATCTCCTGACCTCCTGATCCACCCGCCTCGGCCTCCCAAAGTGCTGGGATTACAGGCGTGAGCTACCATGCCCGGCCCTGCTTAGGAAGTTTTTTGAAAGAGTGTTTATTTGTGAAAATGAAGATGCTTCTTTTATGTCTATAGCTTTCTGGCTTTACTCCTTTCAGAGATTTGGCTTGTAAGGCAATAGGTAGAAATGATAGCTCATCAGCATCTAATGAGCCAAATTACTTACGCCATAAAATATTATCCTACTTTCTAACTCCAACCATACAATTTGAAGGAAAGAATCCCAGGGGTCCTGATTAAGCCATTGACATGTCTGGCTGAAGGATGATATGGGCTTATCATTGACTGAGCCAACAACATGACCTGCCCAGGCGGGATCCGGGCTGACTCCTAACTCCAGGATGAAAGCAGGAAGGTAAACAGTCTTTGGGTAATTTACTCAAATTGTAGCCAGTGAATACCTCAAGCATGGCACTCACAGTGCTATAGTGTAATTGCCTGGCTTTTGTTTTTGTTTTATTTTGTTTTACCTGATGGGAGCTCTCTAATACTTCAGACATGGCACTTACCATGCTGTAGTGTAATTGCCTGGTTTTTATTTCTGTTTTGTTTTGTTTTACCAGATGGGAGACTATGTCTTTCATGTCTGTCTTCCCAGTGTCTTTGTCCGCAGTAATCAATTATTGTATGTTGAATAAGCAAAATTATAATTTTCAAGCACCATAAATTCAACCTGCCAAAAGCCAAATCCAATTTTTTGTCTTTCAGGGGATGGCACGATAGCCAGCTTTTCAGGAACCTGAGTGTTTTCCAAACCAGCACTTTTCAAACTTAACTATGCACATGAATCACTGGTTTTTGTGAAAATGAAGATTCTGATTCAGTAGGTCAGGGGTGGGGCATGAGATTCTGCATCTTTAACAATCTCCCAGGTGAGGCTGATGCTGTTGGTCTGCAGACTACACCTTAAGTAGTAAAGGTCTAGACCCTGGTCTCTACCTTATCTCCAAAATTTAATCCATCACCAAGTCATGTTGTCTCCATCTCCTTTGTCCCAACTCATGTCTGTTTCTGTTGCCACCACTTTAGCTGAAGCCTTCATCATTTCACTGCAGAGATTATTGCAATAGCTTTCATGTAGTCTACCTGCTCTTTATCCTCCACTCCACTGTCTATACTGCAGCCAAGATGGTATCTCTCAAATACATCTTTGGGCATGTCAATCCGTTGTTAAGGGGCTTTCAATGTAGGATAAAGTAACAGCCCTTCTGTGGTTAGATTGCCTTTATATTGGGTGGGAGCAGAGGCAGGGGCGAAACAATGTGAGGACTGAAGAGCCAAGAGCTTAGAGTACTGGTGGACCAGTAGTAGGCACCAACCCATGCAGACAGAGCTGCCTACAGTTATTGTCTCCTCCATCCATCTAGCCAGTTGCTGGCTAGCTAGCTGGGCAGGCATCCAACATGCCAAAAGTATTGGCTCTTGGACCAGACAAGCTTTTTCATGTCATTTATGCTAAAACCCCAATAACTTGATATCTATTCTTTCAGAGTCTCTGGCAGATAAGATGCCTCGCTGCTTTTTTTCTTTTAAATCAAAATGTTAGCTAGTCTGGGTCCCATCAGTCCAAAATCCCTTGTTCATGTTCCTTTTACGTTTGAATTACTGAGAATTTTAGTGTACGTCGATCAACAATTTGTTCCATATCCTGTACCTAAAAGATGTTTTGCCATTTCCTTTTTCTTCCAGATTTTTTTTTTCTGCATTTTTAGTTGGGGTTTGGTAGATGGTTACTGTGTGCACATTCTCACGGAGGTGTAAGCATCGATGATACTGAACCTGTCTTGGGAATGGGGTGCAGTGCCTTGGGTGGCTTCAGGAGATTGACACACTTCCAGGACTAGGCATTTTCATTTCCACCTTAAAGAAGGAGTCTGCTGTGCTTTCTGAGACCTACTGTATCTGGGATGGCCAGACTTCAGGAGACAAGAAGAGGAAGGCATCCTATCCTTTTGGTGGGTGGATGGATGGGCCGAATCTATCTCAGAAATTTTTAATTTTTACTTCCATGTCACTTTCCAGTCTTCAGCCAGCCCCCCACCATCTACCTCCCACCACTGGAGTGTGGCTTCATTCATGGGAGAATGCTGAGCTCTGTTGACATTTGGTAGAATTTGTTTTCTTCCCTCTTTAATTTAGCAACTAATCACGGGGGTTGTTCTTTGTTCATCTTTCTGGGGTTTTCTGTATGCTGACTAATGCTTACAGCTGGCTGTCTCTGGAGAGAAGTGCTGGGAAGATCAATCAAATGAAATCTTAAAGGGTAAATCAGGTTTTCAAATGTGTTCAGGCAGCTTTAAATCATTTCAGTGAGAAGAAGTGCTTACAAGGGCAGAAATTTGCCCAGCGAAATGCCTCCCAATGGCAACAGAGCAATCACACCTTGGATGGCTGCTTTGTAGCCTGAGTGTCCAGTTCTTCTGAGATTTCCAATGGCCATTTACAACTAAGAGTGAGGGACAAAATGAAGTGCATTTGACTTGAAGGAATTCACTAATGCAAGATCAAAGTTGTAAAAACTGTACCTTAATATGCTCTATCAAAGGGCTGTATGCAGATGTTAAGAAAGGGAAGCTGCACAAAATACCCCTTTTCAATAATTTCACACTTTCTTTAGTTTTTCAGCTCCTATAAATCTCAAGAAATAATTAACATGAAACCTATATTGTGTTTCAGGAAAAACTCCAGAGAGTCTTCCTTAGGCTTTTGGAAGTCAGTGATGCTGTTTTCTGTCTTCTTAGAGAAGTCTTAAAATGAAAAATTTTATCATGGAAACTGACCGATTTAGAGCAGAGAGTTTATGTGACTTTATGGTATAGGAAATTTGAAAATCGCATCTCATCATTTATTTTCTATTATCATGTTAAATTATGATTGTGCCTATGGGATTAAGTGAATACTCTAGCCACTTGCATTAAATGATTAGCCAGTCTTTTCATAGTGACAGTTGGTTGTATGTGCTGCTAGTCCTGCAGCGGTCTAGTCTGCTAGTGGTTAACCATGGAGAATTGGTCAGAGGAGTCCCTCCCCCTATTACACACATCTCATTAAAGACTCTCTGCCACTGCCAAACCAGAAAAGGCAACTTATTTCATGATTCATTAAAGAAAACATAATTGGGAAGGTAATTTTGTAAAGTCATCATCAAACTTAGTCCACCACCCAGTAGGAATTATCCTCTCATTATCTCTTTTTCTAGATAGTCATTGACATTGTTCCCCTCTGTTAGCATAAATAATTAAGGACTGAGCATAAAGAAGTGGTGTGGACCTATGGTCAATCTGAAGGTGTCATCAGAAGAGTTAGCAGGGCTTTCTTGCCTTCAGCAGGCCATTTATTCTGAGCTAACCTCCCAATTGTATTTAGAACAGGGACCATTAACAGGGTGACTGTTTGGCTGGCTGTCAGTAGGCTGTGGGGCTTTTTCCAGAGCAAATAGAGAAGCCATCTGGGCTTCACTAAGACCACCCAGGAAGAGAGATCATGTCCCACCTGATCACATTCCAAGCAGGTAGCAAATGGGCTCCAATTGAATTGTACTTCTGAAGGCTTTCTGAGGGGTAGGGGAAAATACCTCCCATCTTAGAAATTATGGCTGCTAGTGGCCAGTTTAAAAAATTTCTGGCCCTCAGCACCAAGTGTCAGCTTTTTGTCCACCTATAGCTGTCAGAAAGACAAGCTTTGTCCTCCTGGCATAACTGCCTCTCAAGGTCTATGCCATCATTATGGCTTGGTTTAATCAAACTACCAGGGTTGCCCCTGTGTCTCTCATCTGGCTCTTCCAGAAGGGACAGTTTGGAAAACTTTCAGAGATCCTGAAGATTTCATAGGGGGAGACCACGCTTAAGGAATAAGACCCTCCACACATGGCAGTGAGAGTGGCATGTTCATTGCCACCAAAAGAAGCCCCTCTGTTAAAACAAACCTGATCCCAAACAGAGCTAAGGTTGCTTGGGGGCTCCGTATTGTAAGGCCTATGGGCATGCAATGAAATAGGAGATGATGTGGACTCTGAACCCTGAAGAAGCAGTTTAAATCACTAGCACTGCTGTTTATTAGCTGGGAAATTTTGGGCAATTTATTTCAGTTGTCAAGTCTTCAGTTTCATCATCTCTAAAATGGGGAGGACAGTGCCTGTCTTTTTACACTCCTGGACTTGTGTTGAGGAGATCATGGATAAAGTGTGTTGCACACAGTAAGGGCAGTTATCATGGTTATTAATCACACTGCAGCTAATTGGGCTCTAGCTACTCCGTTTGTCCCTGGTCAGGCAGGCCCAGGACTTTCTTAAACTTTTCTCACCTTAAAGCAGAAACACATTCCCTCTCCTGTGGGGTCACGTGGCTCTGTTTAAATGTGGCTCTAAATGAGATGTGTGCCTTTTGACAGGTCACCTTGTAAGGATACACAGCATTTCCAACCATGTAAAGGTGGCTCTAACTTCTTGAAATCCCCTCTTTGAGGATTGCCTTTAGAGCTGGTCTTTTTAGTCACAAAAGAAACATCTTTCAACAAGGTCTTTTTTTTTTTTTTTTTTTTTTTGAGAGGGAGTCCCCACCCAGGCTGGAGTGAGTGGTGCAATCTTGGCTCACTGCAACTTCTGGTTCCCGGGTTCAAGCGATTCTCCTGCCTCAGCCTCCCAAGTAGCTGGGACTACAGGCACACACCACCGTGCCCCGCTAATTTTTTGTATTTTTAGTAGAGACATGATTTCACCATGTTGGCCAAACTGGTCTCAAACTCCTGGCCTCAAGTGATCCGCCCAACTCAGCCTTCCAAAGTGGTGGGAATACAGGTGTAAGCCACCATGCCCGGCCTCAACATGGTCATGTTCTGAATATGCTTGGACAGAACCTTGCCACCATTTCTCATAGTCATGTGTATGGTATTTAAACCATAGAATGTCAGATTTGTAATGCCCCCTAGAAATCTTCTACTCCAGTAGTTTTCAAACTATGTTCCCCAGATCTCAACCGTTTGGAGAAGGGACATCAAGGTCAGGGAAAATCCAAAGCACTATATGTTCTTGATGCTAAGATGCCATTAGTTGTAGTTTGCACCATCAATTAATACTGGCATTTCAGGAATATTAAAAGAATGTATGCAGTCATTCTAAGACCCATCCTTATTTTAGATATGAACTGCAATTAAATACAGTATTAGTCAGGGTTCTCCGGAGGGACAGAACTAATAGGATAGATGTATATATATGAAAGGGAGTTCATTAAGGAGAATTGACTCACATGATCATGAGGTGAAGTCCCACGATAGGCCATCTGCAAGCTGAGGAGCAAGGAAACCAGTAGTGGCTCAGTTTGAGTCCCACAACCTCAAAAGTAGGGAAGCAGACAGTACAACCTTCAATCTGTGGCTGAAGGCCTGAGAGCCCTTGGTAAACCACTGGTGTAAGTCCAAGAGTCCAAAAGCTGAAGAATCCGGAGTCTGATGTTCAGGGGCAGGAAGCATCCAGCACAGGAGAAAGATGAAAGCTGGAAGACTAGGAAGTCAGCTAATTCCACCTTCTTCTTACTGCTTTGTTCTAGCCATGCTGGCAGCCAATTGGATAGCGCTCACCCAGATTGAGGATGGGTCTACCCATACTAGTCTGCTGACTCAAATGTTAATCTCCTCTGGCAACACCCTCACAAACATATCCAGGAACAATACTTTGCATCCCTCAATCCAATCAAGTTGACACTTAATATTAACCATCACACTGTCCATCATCAAATTCAAGAAATGTAATGTTTTCTGTTAAACAGTATAATTTTACACAATTGGATAAGCACTGTTTCATTGCTATTTTATAGATTGGGCTAATGCTTATGGTTTCATGTCACAGATTTCTGCTCCTACAGAGTTTGAAAATTGGCCTAATCTAACCCATTTCTTCTGTAGAGGTCCAGACAGGAGAACGTCATACAGATAGTTAGCAGCAGGGCTGGGGCTAGAACTTGGGCTTCTTGACTGCCACTCCAGTTCTCTTCACAATGTTACAATACCTTTTGTCTGCAGCCATATTGCATCACCAGCACAGCTTTCCTTTGCCATGACTTGGTTTGCATGCAGGAATTGTAAACCCATCTTATTAAAAGTTACCAATGATAGGCCAGGCTCAGTGGCTCACGTCTGTAATCCCAGCACTTTGGGAGGCTGAGGCAGGTGGATCACGAGGTCAGGAGTTCGAGACCAGCCTGACCAACATGGTGAAACCCCGTCTCTACTAAAAATACAAAAAAAAAAAAATAGCCGGGCGTGGTGGCACATGCCTGTAATCCCACCTACTCGGGGGGGCTGAGGCAGGAGAATAACTTGAGCCTGGGAGGTGGAGGTTGCAGTGAGCTGAGATTGCACCATTGCACTCCGGCCTGGGCACCAGAGAGAGACTCTGTCTCAAAAAAAAAAAAAAAAAAAAAAACCAAAAGTTACCAATGATAAGAACATTTTATGTTACTATAGCCCTTTACATTTTTCAGAACAATTTTATATTCTCCTTTTACTTACATCTTTACTACAGCTTGTTAGGTGGAGCAAGGAGGATATCATCATCATCATTATTATCATCATTATTAAGACAATCACCTCCATTGTATGGATGAGAAAACTGATACCCAGGGAGCATAAGCAATTGGCTCAAGATCATGCAGTTAACGGAACTGAGAAGACCATCCATGGGTCCTGACTTACTCATTCAATGTTGTTACACATTAAAGCAAAACATAAATCTAAAGATACGTCTTGAGGAAAGAGTTATTCACTAGAAGCTTGCAAGAACATCATTTTATTGCTGAAAGCAGCTCATCTTCACCAGGGACGTTGAGTCACTGATATCCCAGAAACCCTGTGTCATTGGGTGATTTCAACTACAAGTTGGTGCCATAGCCTGAGCCCTGAGCCCTGAGCCCGGAGGATGGCCTTATACTGAGCATTGGGTGTTTTATCATAACAGAGGCAGCTACGGTTTAACAATGGGCTAATGGCCAATGGCAGTGCTTCCTGCATTGCTAGTGAGAGTGCCAAACCAAGGAGGAGCTGAGGAACAGTCCAGTGGCTAATGTGGAGATTAGCTGCTGCTTTGGGTAATCTGTGTCCAGTTCAGGCTGGTTACAGGAGAGCTTCAAGGGCTCATTTCACGTGGCTGCTTCTTGATCTGCAATTTTGCATGCTACATGCTGCAATTTTCCCTTTGAAAACACATCTTTCATTTTAAAAATGTGGTGACGTGACTTTTCTGAAGTTTTAAATGGTTGATCATTTTTAAGCTGGCACAAAAATGGTTATAAATCTTAATACTTAAAAATGTAAAAGGAAAGCATAAACCCTACCAACTTGTTTGGTCCCTTTTGTGTGTTTGAGAGAGCAAGCCCAGCTCAGCAGGCCCTTTGGATGTCCACTGAGGTTCAGAAAGCAATGATCTAGTCGCATCAAGATATTGAATCTTCTGAATTCTGACCTTGTGCCCCCCAGGTCAGGGCCGTTGTGTTGGTTAGATGGCTGCCCAAAAAATAGTCCTGCCACGCCCCTGAATTTCCCTCTTCTGAATGAATAGAAAGTTTCCATCTACAGAGTTGGCAAGCTCTGTGCTGTTAAGTTCACTTAGTTAAAAGGAAAGAAATAACTCAACACACAATTATAAGTAAACCACCCTGCAAACAAGTTTAGGATTCTAAAGAACATTTGGTGGTTAGGCTTAAATGCTGTAGGCTATGATTACCCTTAATTCTGCACACAGTCAGGCTTCAGAGCCAGAAGTTACATGATTTGGTCTTGTCAGATGAGGTTCCCTTTTTGCCTTATTCACAGGGAGATTATGGAGGTGGTAATTGTCAGTGGATTCCGAAACTCCCTGGTCAATTTAAGCATTTATATGTGGGTTTAATCAAATGATGATATAATACCGAAAGCACACTGTCAGGGAAGGAAGTAACTATTAGAAACATCATGACACCTTAATCTTTTTCTCCCTTTGGGAGAGCAGAATGGGTTAAACAGAAAGGTTTGCTTTTATTATTGAAGCAAAAAAAAATCACATTTTTGTCTAAGTTGTTTAGTCAGTGAGTTTTGTGTAATTCAATGGAAATAATTCCATAGTAACTTAGTAAGTCAGTATTGAAAAGGCTGGGTGAAAGGACAGCATTTTAGAGCAGGTAGTGGGAAGCCTGAGGGAGCAGGAGAGGGGGAGAGAGGGGCTGGTTAATCAGCCATCATTTGCCAGGACAATATATAATCCCGTTTGATTTGGTGGAACAGGCCCTTTATGGGTAACATATTCCCCAATCCCAAATCAGGAACTGTAAACTCATTTTACTTGCTATAACCTCAATCCTCATAGGACTGGGGCTTATAAATTGTGGTTGACTAAGTGGGGAGGGCTGAGTTGTAGAAGATGCCACCTAAGGGTAGTGGGGACAAGCACTTCACCAGGAAAGGCAGTGACAGGATTTTTCAGTGTAAATTTGCCAGCTGGAGACCTCTGCAGCCAGCGATGGCCATGCCTGGATCTCACTCAGGCCCTGGGCTTGCCGCAGGAGGCACCCCACTTACTTGGCCCAGGAGGCTGTGCTTGGCTTGCACTCCTGCCCAGATCCCACACTTGCCACAGGATCTGCACTCAGCCTGCAGCTGGGCCGAGCATGCTGCAACCAGCTTCCCCCTTGTGTGCTGACATCTGGATGAGGGGAACACAGTGGCATCTGAACAGGGATGCCAACAACCTCAAAGCCCCAGAGGGGGTGTTACAGTGTGCTAACAGTTGTTTTAGTCCCACCATCCATAGCCTGAGCAAACAGGGGTGTGTTAACAGCTCTTTCAGTCCTGTTGCCCTGCTCCAGCCCACAGCCCCAGTGCTAGGCTGGCCCTGCTGCTGCTTCCTGGAGCACGATGTGGCTGCCCGGCACTGGTGGAGGGCAGAGGGCTACAGTTTTATAGCCTTCTTTGTACCCACGTTTGGCAGGTTCTGAGTTCTTGTCCCACGTCCAAGAAGAATGAGGTTATGTTGACAATTGAAGTGTGAGGAGAGTTTTATTGCGTGGCAGCTCTCAGTAGAGAGGGGACTCGAGAGGCCAGCCCTCAAGTGGTGGTCCCAAAGTGTGGCTGAGTCTGGGGTTTTTATGGGCTCAGAAGGGGGATGCATGCTGATTGGTTTGTGAGTATTCAAAAAAGGCTAAAACAAGGGCACCACTCAAAGGTGGGCACGACAGTATAAAAAGCCAATTAGGGAAGGGTAGGTATATGTAAAGTAGGTGAAGGGTGGGGATCAATTAAAGGAAAGCATGCCAGATGGGAAGAGAGGTTCTCAGTTCGGTCCATGGATTTATCTAGGACTTGTAGCTTGGCTCTCAAGCTTTAAACTGTCTATGGTTTGAAGGTGGGGTTTTATTAGGGACTTGCCCCTGTCTGCCTAAGACTTGTCTGCCTTCTGCTGCTATGAGCAGTATACAGAGGCAGGAGCAAAAGCATAATAGAGCCCCATCTGAGCCATGAGTTGGGAGATTTTACGATGGGTCAGTAAAAGGGACACAATTTGTCAAATGGAAGAGCACAAAGATGAGCATTTGGATTTGTCAAGAAAGTTCCAAGAGAAATGTTAGCACAATCACAGAGGGTTAAATTCTGTACCACGAACTACAGATGACCCTGACTCCTTTGTTGGTTATAAAATACCTTTCTAGCTCCATATAAAGCAGGATGCCAAAGCCTACATTTATTAAATCATGCATTGTATTGAGTTGAATTGAATGGTATTTGGGAGAGGGAGGGGATAGCCCAAGTGGTCCCAGGTTAGGAACAACACTGGGGCAGCTGTGATCTTGGGACAGAAATGTGAAAACACAGACTGTCCAGATGCAGAACAGGTGACTTTCATCGAATCCAGTCCCTCCAATGAACATAAGAGGAAACTGATGCCCCATGAGGGGAAGCAACTTGTTTCAGGTCACCTACAAGGTTAGTTGCAGAACAGACCTAAAGGGTAGGCTACCTAATTTTCAATTTGGTGTTTGCTTCTCTTTAGGCTTTATTGTTACTTTGCAATGGAGATCATACAGATGTGGGTCAGGAGACTCAAGAGAACAAGTGATTTGCCCCAGGCTACACTAGTGAGTGGCAGTAGCCAGGGTTTGTCTGATTCCAGAGTCTGTGGATGTAACTACAGGGATATATGATAGAGTGTTTTGTGGTTGGAGGAGGAGAGAATTCCTTAAGAGTGTGTGCTCACGAGGCCGAGCGCGGTGGCTCACACCTGTAATCCCAGCACTTTGGGAGGCCAAGACGGGCAGATCACAAGGTCAGGAGATCGCGACCATCCTGGCTAACACAGTGAAACCCCATCTCTACTAAAAATACAAAAAATTAGCCGGGCGTGGTGGTGGGTGCCTGTAGTCCCAGCTACTCAGGAGGCTGAGGCAGGAGAATGGCATGAACCTGGGAGGCGGAACTTGCAGTGAGCTGAGATGGCACCACTGCACTCCAGCCTGGGCGACAGAGTGAGACTCCGTCTCAAAAAAAAAAAAAAAAAAGAGTGTGTTCTCATGAAAGGCAGCTCTAAAGAGATCACATTTAAACTGAAATCTAAGGGATCATGGGAAAGAATTAGCCATAGCAAAGCCGGGGGAAGTCCAGGCTGAGGTAATCACAATTGCAAAGACCCTGAGGTTGATTTGTCCCCGGGATAAATGTCCTTGCCTGATGATGTGCTTGCCTAAGTCCTTTTTTTAGGGGTAATTCTTTGACAGACCCATTGCCATCTGGAACTCCCAATGGACAATTATTGCTTTGTTGGTGTATCTAATTCAAGAGTTAGCAGCAGAGGCTCATGTCATGAAACTTCCCTTCAAGCTTGTTTGTCTGCTGAGTTTTTGGTAGGAGCAGGATGGGATCAGGATGGTTAGGCGGCCAGGAGCAGTGGGAAGGAAATGAGTTAGGAATGGTCTTTTATGTGCCCATGAGACCAGGCTACTGGTAAAATGCTGACAAATAGTTCCCCTCTAAGATTTTTTTTTTGTTTGAGATAGCGTCTCGCTCTGTCACCCAGGCTGGAGTGCAGTGGTGCTATCTCAGCTCACTGCAACCTCTGCCTCCCGAGTTCAAGTGATTCTCCTGCCTCAGCCTCCCTGGTAGCTGGGATTACAGGCATGTGCCACCACACCCGGCTAATTTTTGTATTTTTAGTAGAGATGGGGTTTCACCATGTTGGCTAGGCTGGTCTGAAACTCCTGACCTCAAGTGATCCACCCGCCTCGGCCTCCCAAAATGTTGGGATTACAAGCATGTGCTACCACACCCAGCCCCCACTAAGATTTTTAATATATGTCATGCTGCAGGATTCCTATTCCATCAGAGGCTTGTATTTACAGAGGCAAATGGACGAAAGGCAAGGAACCAGTGCTAGAAATATAAAACCATCCCTGTGTTGGATAGGCCGTGGAACAAAGGAATATAAGGCCAGGATTTTACTTTCTGCCCTGGAACTGACTTGCCTTTGACTCTGCAAGTTTTACTTTCCTGCTTTATGTCTGATAGGCATAAAATGCCTACCATTCTTCTTTCTAACACAGTTGTAATTTCATCAATGGGATTAGTGAAGGCACTAACAAAATCTAAATTCTCCATAGTACTGATCATCAGGGTGTTCTTTAGTAGTGACTTAAAGAAAATCATGCTCTTTGAAAGAGTGTATATAAGTTGCCTTTACATTGCCCACTGAGAAAAGATAGTGGAGCCCAAATCTAGGCTTCTTGTTCCCCTCCTCCCTTTTTTTTCCTGGGTGATCATGCTTTTCAAGGTTATGTTCTTTCATATTCAGTGTTGACCATGCAAAACTGGTGAACAAGAATTGGTTCTGGGATGATTTGTTCCAGTAGAAAGCATTTTACTAAATAGGATGCTTAGATTTGTTTGGATCTACAGTTTATTCTTAACTAAAATTCCAGGAACTGTTGGTAACAGTCTAGATTCATAGCAACCAGTTTTTACAAGAATTAGAAAGAAACGAATAAATGTTCTCGTTATAAGGTTCAGGACCGAATTTGAAGGCTTTCAGGATTCCAGAATGGCAAATGGTAGAGTGAACGTGAATATATTAGAAATTTATGCTCAATGATCATCATCTTCTATCCAGTGAAGAATGTAGTTTAAGCAGGATGGGTGGGGGCATCTGATGTCCTCATTTATTTCCACCTCTGTAGCTATTTAAGTGATTATCATTCTTGGTGGTGGTTAAATTATGATACACGAAATACTATCTCCCTAAGGACCTTGCTACAGGGCAGAGGTGATTACAAGAAATTGTTGCTGCTGATGTAATGTTTCGTATACCAAGATTAAACCACAAGATGAAGTAATGTACATTTTTTGCCTTTGAAATGCAGCTGGAGGGAAACCAGGATAAGAACTATTGCCAAATGAAATATAATGCCCCAGGAAAAATATAAGATACTGTAAATGTAAAATCATTACAAAACTGACCATCTGGGTCATATATTAAACCACAGCTTTCAATTTGTTATGGTTTGAGGAATGACTTCACAGTGTGTACCCCTTCCTCCGTACCTTCCTCAGCCTCAGGAAAGCGTTCTATTTTCATGAGTGTAGCTAGAAAAAAAAGTAACCTTGAAGTTTTGTTTTTAAAAAAGAGTTCCAATCAATAGCTCTTAGTAAAGGCACTGTGTTTGCTTACTTCTTTGCATTTAGTCCTAGTATATAGTCTTGCGTTGCTAATTCCACTTTAGCTGTGGCAAATATACCAGTGTGTAGCCACTGGGCCATGAGGTAAATTGAATCAGTGTGGAGTTGACAGTTGAAAAACCTCTGTCTGCCTCAGTTCAGGAAACAAGAGCGTGTTCAACTCACTTGGGGAAACCCCCAGGCATTAAAATTCTGGCATTTTCGTGTTTTGAGAGAACTGAGGAGTAGCCCTGTTTTGATAATCATTTAAAAATATTTTACTTAATTAGAGCAGAATTTGCTTAGGCAGAAAATCACATTTATATGGTAGCCAGGCTGTAACACCTCATAGCTACCCATTGTCTCTAATCAGAAATGACAGCCTGGTGACTGGCTCCATGCTGGGTGAAGTCCAGCAAACTGCAGGCCCTGGAAGTGCCTAATCCCAACCTGGGCTTCCAGTGGAGTTTTTTTTTGTTTGTTTTTTTGTTTTTTTTCAATGGAGTTCTTCAATGGGTCTGGCTTTGAAATACTTCTATCTTTTCTAGTTTAGGAAAGCAATGGCACAAGAAACCCATATATAAGTCAGCTACTTTTTTGATGTATAATTCACATACCATACAATTTCCCACTTAAAGGGTAAAATTCAGTGGTTTTTAGTATATTTATGAAGTTGTACATCCAAAACCACAATCAATTTTAGAATATTATAATTCCCCAGAAAAGAAACACCTCACTAGCCTTCACTCCTAGTCTCCCCATTCCTCACACCTAGGCAACTGCTAATCTACTTTCTGTTTCTACAGATTTGTGCATTCTGATAATTTCACATAAATGGACAAATACAGTGTGTGGTCCTTTGTGACTGTCTTCTTGGTTCATCATGTTGTAGCATCAAGCAGTAATTCATTTCATTTTATTGCTGAATAACATTCCATTGCATGAATGCACAATTTATTTATTCATTCATTGGTTGATGGACATTCAGATTGTTTTCAGTTTTTAACTATTGTGAATAATGCTGCTATGATTTGTGTACAACTCTTTGTGCAGACATTTGTTTTCATTTCTCATGGAGTAGAATTGCTGGGTCATGTGATAACTCTGTGTTTAATCATTTGAGGAATTGTCAGGCTGTTTTCCAATGTAGCTGCACCATTTTATATTTACACCAGCAATGTATGAGGGTTTCAGTTTCTCCATATCCTTTCCAACACTTGTTATAATCTGTCTTTTTCAAAATAGCTGTCGTAGCAGGTTTGTGAAGGGTTACCTCATTGAAGTTTTGATTTGCATTTTCCTAATGATTAATTATATTGATCATCTTTTTATCTGCTTAATTTCTATTTGTATATTTTATATGGAGAAATATCTATTCAGATTCTTTGCTTATTTGAAAATTGGATTACTTGTCTTATTGAGTTATAATTGTTCTTTATATAGTCTAGGTACAAGTCTTTTATTAGTGACAGGATTTGCAAAAACTTCCTCCCATTCTGTGAGTTTTCTTTCTTGATGTTCTTTGAAGCATGAAAGTTTAAAATTTTGATGATTTCCAGTTTATGTGTTTTTTCTTTTGTTGTTTGTGTTTTTGGCATCATAGCTAAGAAGTCATTGCCTATCCAAGGACATGAAGATTTACAACTGTTTTCTTCCAAGATTTTTATTGTTTTAGCTCTTACATTTCTGTCTCTGATCGATTTCAAGTTAATTTTTGAATATGGTATAAAGTAGGGGTCCATCTTTATCCATTTGCATGCGGATGTCGACTTGACCCAGAATCATTTGCTGAAAAGGTTATTGTTAACAGTTCCCTCCCTGCCCCATAGCAGCCATGCATGGGGCAACTTCCAGTGAGGTGAGTATGAGGTTGTGGCAAGCAGGCCTCAGTGATGGTGGCATGATGCCCACGCTCTGGGGCTTCATCTGTAATGACCTGTTCAGTTTCAACAACATTAACTTGGAGACACTTACAGAAACTTACAAGATTCCTTTTTACTTACAATATCTTGCCAGAGTATTTTATCATTGCAGAGGCATCTAGTGGAAAGTTAATGGATTGTATTGTGGGTAAAGCAGAAGGTTCAGTAGCTAGGGAAGAATGGCACAGTTATGCCACAGCTCTTTCTGTTGCACAAAATTTCCATATCTTGGTTGGGCTGTTAAACTCATAGAGTTGTTGGAGGAAATTTCGGAAAGGCAGAAGACAAGGGTGCCTTTGGTTAGCCCTTTAATAATTTACTGTACCCCTAGATAGCACAGGGAAGCAAGTGTCTTAGTCCATTTATGTTGCTGTAAAGGAACCTGAAGCTGGGTAATTTATAAAGAAAAGAGGTTTAATTTGGCTTATGGTTCTGTAGGCAGTACAAGAAATGTGGTGCTGGCATCTGCTTCTAGGGTGACCTCAGAAAGCTTCTACTAATGGCAGAAGGCAAGGGAGAGCAGACATCACATTGTGTGAGAGAGGAAGACAGTAGAGAGGGAGTGCTAGGCTCTGTTTAAGAATCACTTCTTGCCGGGCACGGTGGCTCATGCCTGTAATCCCAGCACTTTGGGAGGCCGAGGTGGGCAAATTACCTGAGGTCAGGAGTTCAAGATCAGCCTGGCCAACATGGTAAAACCCTGTGTCTACTAAAAATATAAAAATTAACTGGGCGTGGTGGGTGCCTGTAATTCCAGCTACTCGGGAGGCTGAGGCAGGAGAATTGCTTGAACCCAGTAGGCGGAGGTTGCAGTGAGCCACTCCAGTCTGGGCAACAGAGTGAGACTCCATCTCAAAAAACAAACAAACAAACAAAAAATCACTTCTAGAGGGACCTGCTAGAGTGAGAACTCAGTCATTACCATGAGGATAGCACCAAGCCCATTCCTGTGGGATCTACCCTCATGGCCCAAACACCTCCCATTAGGCCCCACCTCTAACACTGGGGATGAAATTTCAACATGAGATTGGAAGGGGCAAATATTCAAACTGTATCAGTGAGAAAAATAAAATAATATGAGAATTGAGGAGAAAGAAGCAAAACATTTATGTTGCATAGATATGATTGTACAAATAGAAAATCCATAATTATTCTTATGGATTTATTACAATAAATGTTTAGAATTAATAATGTTTAAGAAGTTGGATATAAATTCAGTACAAAAATCAATTGCATTTCAATATACAAAAAATAACATTTAGAGAAATATGTCATTTGCAATGTTACCAAAAAACATTAAGTGTTTAGGAGAAACCTAACAAAAGCCATGCAAGACCTCTTTGAAGTTTGTAAAGCTTTATTGAGAAGCATTCAACATGAGCTAGCTAAGTGGGCAGATAGACTGCACCTGTAGATTAGATGATGTGCTATTATAAAATTGGTAATTCTCCCCAAATTGATCCACAGATCCAGTGTAATTGCAATCAAAACCTCAAATATTTTTGTGGGATTTGTTAATCTGATTCTTTTTTTTTGAAACAGTGTCTTACTTTGTCACCCAGGCTGGAATGCAGTGGCGTGATCTTGGCTCACTGCAGCCTCAACCTCCCAGACTCAAGTGATCCTCCCACCTTAGCCTCCTGAGTAGCTGGGACTGCAGGCCTTCACCACCACACCTGGCTAATTAAAAAAATTTTTTTCATAGAGATAGAGTCCCACTATGTTGCCTAGGCTGTTAAGCTGATTCTTAAACTTGTGAGGTAATGGAAATAGCTAAATTAAGACAATATTCTCTTAATTTTTTTCGATACAGAGATGAGGTCTCCCTATGTTGTCCAGGCTGGTCTCAAATTCCTTGGCTCAAGTGATCCTCCCACCTCAGCTGACAAGGCATTCTTAAACAACAAAATGGGCATACTTGCCCCTCCAAATGTCAAGCTATAATAAATAAGACTTTGTGTTAGTGTTGTAGTAGTTGTCTAGACCAGTGGAACAGAATTTGAGAAACAGATCCAGGAATACATGGATTTTGACATTTCTTAGAGGAGAAATTGCAGATCAGTGGTGAAAGAATTGACTTTTCAGTAAGTGTGGTAGAACAATTTGGCAGCCATGTGTGGAAAAATTTTTCCCAGATGACTACCTTATCATATGCACAAAAAATAAATTCCAGATTTGTGAAAAATCTAGATGTGAAAAGTAAAGCTAAAATGCTCTTTAAAGATAGATAATATAGGAGAGTGTCTCCATGACCTCAGGATAGAAAATAACTTCTTCAACAAGCCATTGAAGCAGTAACTGTAAAGGAAAAGTTCAATGAAGTCATTTTGTTCTTCAAAAGATGTCATAAGGATCATAACAAGACCAACCACAAGTTGGAAGAAGATATTTGCAAAAGCATTACAACAGTGTTTGTTGGTTATCTGGAATACATAGAGAAGAACTATAGCTGGGAAAAATAAATAAATAAGTAAATATGGGAAAGACCAATTAAGTACTGTACAAAAAGAGAAGAGTAAATGGGCAATAAACGAAAAATATATTTGGCCTTATTAGTAATCAAAAATGCATATTAAAATCACGATGAGGCACTGTTATACCATGAGATTGGCAAAACGAAAAATGTCCAAAGCACCAAGCCTTGGTACTGTGGGGATGGAGTTTTACTCAATTCTGTACAGGAGTGTAAGCTGGTACAAGCAGGTTAGAAAACAGTTTGGGGCCGGCTATGGTGGTTCACGCCTGTAATCTCAGCACTTTGGGAGGCCAACGTGGGAGGATTGCTTGAGCCCAGGAGTTTGAGACCAGCCTAGGCCACACAGCGAGATCTCTGTCTTTACAAAAAAAAAATTAGCTGGGCCTGGTGGTGTGGTCCTGTAGTCCCAGCTACTAAGGAGGCTGAGGTGGGAGGATGCCTCGAGCCCAGGAGTTCGAGGTTGTGCCACTGCATTACGGCCTGAGCGAGAGTGAGACCCTGTCTCTACACACACACACACACACACACACACACACACACACACAAAGAGAAAAAAAAGGAAGAAAAAAAAAAGAAAAGAAGGAAATAGTTTGACACTCTAATAAAGTGGAAGATATGCATACTCTTTTGACCCAGGAATGACCTCGTAACTGTTGACCTTAGATATTGCACTATGAGACGCAAAATGAGAATATTCATAGTTTTTAATAGTAAAAGCCGGAAACTTTTAACAATAGGTCTATGGGCAACTTATGATATATTCCTACAATGGAATGCTAAACAATGCACGTGGCTAAGTTTCACAATATTAACTGAGAAGGGCAAATCCAAAAAATTTAAAATATATCTCCATTTATACGAAGTTCATAAACAGGAGAAACTAAACTATATTAGGTGTTAAATTCGATATTACTTGGCAATGCCTAATTTCTTTCCATCTATATTAGGTGGTAATACCTAATTTATCGCTACTTAATATTGCTATATTAGGTAGCAAGCAGCAAGAAGATAATGATCACAAAAGTGAAGAAGTGGAGACCTCTTGGTGAGGGAGGGGATGTCACTGACTAGAGGGACCTGAGGGAGGCTACCTTTGGGCCATGGCCACATGGTTGCTTACTGCAGTCTTTAATTTGTACATATGGATGAAAACGTATGTATGCCATGACTAATCTATAAAATGAGCATATCAATTACTGCAACATAATATATAGTAATTTTTTAAAAGCAAGTAACAGAATTGTGGTTAAAAACTACTTTTTTGAGTTTATCTTTTAAGAAACTATATATTATAGATTGTGAAATATTAGCATGAAAACAAGAAAGTCATATTTTTATGCTGCAAAATAATGGTCACAAATCCTGTGTAATAAAAATTGATATTGTGATGTAAAACAAAGGCTATTATTTTCTCACTGGATTTTTCCCCACTGTTTTAGCACCCTTGTTGAGAATCATTGACTAAAAATGTGAGGATCTGGACTCTTTATTTATCTATACTTATGCCAACACCATATTTTATTGTCTTGATTAATGTTTTGAAATTGAAAAGTGAGTCCTCCAACTTTGTTCCGGTTTTCGTGATTGTTTTGGATATTCTGGGTCTTTTATAGATCTATGTGAATTTTATGATCAACTCATTGATTTCTGCCAAGAAAAGTAAGATTTTGATAGGGATTACATTGCATCTGTAGATCAGTTTGGGCAGTATTGTCATGTTAACAATGTCAAGTTTTCTGATTCGTGCACGTGGGATGTTTTCCCATTTATTTAGGTCCTCTTTAATTTCTTTCTGCAATGTATTTTAGTTTTCAGAGTATAAATTTTAGGCTTATTTTATTAAATTTATTCCTAAGTATTTAATTTCTAGTGATGCTATTGTAAATGGAACGGTGTTCTTAATTTCATTTTTGGTTTGCCTATTGCTACTGTATAGATATAAAATTATTGTTGTATATTGGTCATGTATCCTGCAACCTTATTGAAATTGTTTATTAGTTCTAATAAATGTTTACTTTATTCCTTAGGATTTTCTATATACAAGATCATGTCGTCTGCAAATAGTTTTACATCCTCTTTTCCAATTGGGGTGCCTGTATTTCCTTGTCTTGCCTAATTGGCCTACCTAAAACTTCCAGTACAATGTTGAATAAAAGTGGCTAGAAAAATTATCCTTGTCTTGTTTCTGATCTCAAGGGGAAAGTATTCATTCTTTCACCATGAAGTCTGATGTTAGTTGTGGGTTTTTTCTAGTTATTCTTTATCAGGTTGAGGAAGTCCATTCTCCTTTTTTCTTTAAGCTATTGATTATCAGGATAGATTTAGGTGGTCTTGCTGCTTTGGAAATTGTAGACTTCCTTCTTAAAGCCTGCTCCATTTTATCCTTCTAAGATATGCATGATTTTGGAAAGACTACAAGCTTCCCAGTTAGAGGAGGGCCTTCTTGTTTTTCACCCTACATACAATGAGCCTCCTTGTTGGATGCCAAAGTAAGGTCTTTACATCCTTCATTCCCTACAGACCAGGCTTCTTAAATTATCAGGCCACAGGTAACAAATATATTTCATCTCCTGTACCAATTCTGATGTTTTGGTAGTAGTTGCCTGAAGGATTGTTAAGAAGGAATCTGAGGCCAGGTACAGTCTCAGTGCTGTCATTAATTAGTGTTATCTGGCCTGGTGCAGTGGCTCACGCCTGTAATCCCAACACTTTGGGAAGCCAAGGCTTGCAGATTGTTTGAGCTCAGGAGTTTGAGACCTGCCTGGGCAACATGGTGAAACCCCGCCTCTACCAAAAAATACAAAAACTAGCTGGGCATGGTGGCACACGCCTGTGGTCCCAGCTACTCAGGAGGCTGAGGTGGGAGCATTGCTTGAGCCCAAGAGGTGGAGGCTGTAGTGAGCCGAGATACTGCACTCCAGCCTGGGTAACAGAGCAAGACCCTGTCTCAAAAAAAAAAAAAAAAAGAAAAAAAAATGAGTGATATGTGTCACTGATCTGGTAGTAGGGAAGGCTGCAAATTGATACAATTTTTGGATTAGACTGTGCCTATGCCTCAACCAATTCCAGTGGCCTTTTTTTCAGTGCCCTCCATACTCCTTCAACAACATTAAATCTTATGGCCCATACCCTTTTATACCACTCTCTCTTCTTTAGATGTCTGTTACAAAGCAATATTCTGGGTCTCCTGTAAAGTCTCTGGCCTTCCCTCCTCCGACTTTTCCCCTCAACATATCTCTCTAGCTTTCTCAGCTGAGCCTTTGATCCTGTGTACTCTTTGCTTGGGATATTTTGCCTTTCTTTTACATCTCTGCTTGCTGAAAATTGTGCCATTCTTCAAGGTCCATCTCAAATCTGCTTCCCTGGTTTTCCCCGTACCTGAGAGACTGTTCTGCCCTTAAACTGCCAAGGCATAGGATGTTTGGGTACCATACCTAGAGTTGTTTTTCTTTATGTACTTTTCTAACTGAGTTCCTGCCCAATACTGAAAATATGAAATTTTTAAAGTCCAGGCAGGGACTTTATATTCTTAGCAATATGACTCCCTGCTTTTACTATGGTGGATGCTCAATAAATGTTTGGTCCTTTTAAACTCTTTTCTTGCTGTCTATTGGAATGATTATTTTTAAGATTTCATGTTATTTCTATTATAGGCTCATTAGCAATGCTCTTTGTGTTTTCCCTGGTGTTTATTCCAGGACATACAATATATAACAATTTAGTATTAGTACACATATATAACTAGGTTATATATTGCTGCATGACAACCTGTCCTCGAATTTAGTGGCTTAAAACAACAAACATTTATTATCTAATAGTTTATGTGAGTTAGGAATCTAGGCATGGCTTTGCTGGGTTCTCTGGCTCAAGGTCTGTCACAAGGCTGCAATCAAGATGTTGGCTGGGACTGCAGTTATTTCTTCTGAAGGCTTGATTGAGGGAGGATACAATTCTAAGCTCATGTATGTGGTTGTTGGCAGGATTCAGTTCCTTGTAGTCTGTTGGACTGAGGGCCTCAGTTCATCACTGACTGTCAGCTGGAAACCTCCATCAGTTCCTTGCCCCATGGAACTCTACATAGGGCAATTTGCCACATAGCAGCTATTTTCATCAGAGAAAGTGAAAGATAATAAGAGGGGGTGAACAAGAGAGAAGGCAGAGTCTTTTTTTTTTTGGTACCATAATCTTGGAAGTGGCATCTTAGTACTTTTGCGCTATTCCATTTGTTATGAGTCATTATATCCATCACCCATTCAAAGGGCAGGTATTACACAATGACATGAATAACAGATGTTGTGGATCATTGGAAGTCATCTTAGAGGCTGCCTACCATAACATCCTTCTAACTTTTAGTATTCTACCTTGAGATAATAATATACCATTTTAGATGGTATATTATTCACGTGAAAACCTATAACAATATATTTCAATTTTCCTCCTCCCAGCCTTTGAACTACCTTTTTCATCATTTTTCTACATAAGTTATACCACATATAGTACAATATAGTATTATTTAATTAATTTATTTATTAGAGATGGAGTCTTGCTATGTTGCCTAGGCTGTTCTTGAACTCTTGGCCTCAAGCAGTCCTCCCACCTCAGCCTCCAAAAGTGCTAGGATTATAGGCATGAGCCACTATATCTGGCCTATTATTTTTGACTTAAATAATTATCTTTTAAAGAGATTTTACAAATGAGAAACCAATATTTAATATTTACTCACATTTTTATCAGTTACAGTGTTCTTCATTCCTTTTTGTAGCTCCAGCATTCCATCTGGTGTTATTTTCCTTGTGATGAAAGAACATTATTATTTCTTCTAGTGGTGGTCTCCTTGCACTGAATTCTCCCTCAAAAAAGGAAAAAGAAATAAGAAGTGTAAGAATTGAAAGGGAAGATATAAAACTGTCATTACTTGCAGTTGGTGTGATCATCTGCAGAAGAAAAACAAGGTAATGGATAGAAAAATGATAAAAACTAATAAGAAAATGGAGCAACTTATAAAAATCAATAGCGTTTCTCTGTACCAATGATAACTGATCCAAAAACAGCTGGACTTCTGGCAGTAATTTTCTCAGACTGCTCCCTTATTTCACCTAATTT